>NC_036870.1:24822044-24875865 GCF_002910315.2 Salvelinus sp. IW2-2015
GGTACAGAGAGGGTTATTGTCACCAAGAACACTGTACATAGTACCATGGTACAGAGAGGGTATGTCACCAAGAACACTGTACATAGTACCATGGTACAGAGAGGTTATGTACCAAGAACACTGTACATAGTACCATGGTACAGAGAGGGTTATGTCACCAAAGAACACTGTACATAGTACCATGGTACAGAGAGGGTTATGTAACAGAACCAGGAACACTGTACATAGGTACCATGGTTACAGAAGAAGGGTTATGTTAACCAGAACACTGTACAATAGTACCATGGTACACGAGAGGGTTATGTACCAGGAAAACACTGTACATAGTACCATGGTACAGAGAGGGTTATGTACCAAGAACACTGTACATAGTACCATGGTACAGGAGAGGGTTATGTACCAGAACACTGTACATAGTACCATTGGTACAAGAGAGTTATGTAACCAAGGAACACTGTACATAGTACCATGGTACAGATGAGGTTTATGTACCAAGACACTGTACATAGTTACCATGCGTACAGATGAGAGGGTTATGTCACCAAGAACACTGTACATAGTACCATGGTACAGAGAGGGTTATGTCACCAAGAACACTGTACATAGTACCATGGTACAGAGGGTGTTATGTAACCAAGAACACTGTACATAGTACTATGGTACAGAGAGGGTTACACGGAACCCAAACCGGCTGCGCGTGTGCGCTATCGTGCATGAATGTATTTTGTCCCCCCACACCAAACACGATCATGACACGCAGGTTAAAATATCAAAACAAACTCTGAACCAATTACATTAATTTGGGGACAGGTCGAAAAGCATTAAACATGTATGGCAATTTAGCTAGTTAGCTTGCACTTGCTAGCTAACGTTAATTTGTCCTATTTAGCTAGCTTGCTGTTGCTAGCTAATTTGTCCTTGGATATAAACATTGAGTTGTTATTTTACCTGAAATGCACAAGGACCTCTACTCCGACAATTAATCCACACATAAATGGCCAACCGAATCGTTTCTTGTCGTCTCTCCTCCTTCCAGGCTTTTTCATCTTTGAACTTATATGGTGATCGCATCTAAACTTTCATTGTATTACCACGACTACCGGCAACAAAGTTTGTCTTTCAATCACCCACGTGGGTATAACCAATGAGAAGATGGCACGTGGGTACCTGCTTCTATAAACCAATGAGGAGATGGGAGAGGCAGGACTTTCAGCGCGATCTGCGTCAGAAATAGGAATGACTTCTATTTTAGCCCTTGGCGTCGCAGACGCTCGTTGGTGCGCACGAGCAGTGTGGGTGCAATAATTGAATAACATGGATTTCTAAATGTATTTTGCGACGCTCGCGCACGCGTCGTGTCCGGTCTGGTCAGCATGTTATGTACAGGGGATGGAAGGAGTTGGAGGTTATGATGGATATACTAGAAATTTCACAGAAACACACACACACACACACACACTGCAGGAGGGAGCTTCCACTGCCTCGGGCCACCAGCCCAAACTTAAAAAACTGAGCGTGTGAGCATGAGAGTGTGTGAGTGTGTGCATGTGTGTGACAGAGAGAGTGTGTACAATGTGATGAATGTGTGCTAAGCCACAAGTCCACACTATCACCATGTGGTCAACAGGGTGAACGCCCACTACACTGAGTGTAAATACAGTCAATAGCCGAATACATATGCAATGCAATGGATTGTTGTGAATGTGTACAGCCTAATTCATAAAGCCTACCTTACGTACCTACGCAACACAAGAACACAATTAGCTAAGCAAAATGGTGATCCTGCGTACTTGCGTCAAGTTTATAATTGATATTTTTGCTCCACAACTATGCAGTGCAGTGTACTTGACAGAGTTTACACGTATTTAATCTGATGTGCACTTATCATGAGTCAACCACACTGTGCTTAAGTGTACATACTATTAAATATGTTTAACTTTTAGAATATATTGTGCTTCTGAGTATCAGTTCAGCCTTGATGTGAGCCTCAATACATGTGTGAGAGGAGACAATGTGTGTCTATGTATGTAATTATGGTTGTGTGTATAATGGTTCACAGATGACCAGAGCTAGATTTTCTCTGTGCCATTTTTAACAGTCTCCTCTGTGTGTGTGTGTGTGTGTGTGTGTGTGTGTGTGTGTGTGTGTGTGTGTGTGTGTGTGTGGTCTTGGAAGTACTTTGGCTTCAGACATTCACACCTCATAATTAAGAAAGAATGAAGACTTCCCACAGTGCAGGAGCACACCAAGGAGACCAACAAACACCCGTACAACCTGACAAACAAACACACACACAAAAAGCAGTCTCTCTCGCTCCCTCTCCCTTTCCCTCTCCCTTTCTGAATCTCTCACACACACGTATCTGAGGTGGTCCACTGAGGTGGTCTTAAGCAGGTTTTTACTGCCGTGCTTTAATCATTTCTACCTGACTGCTGAGATCCAGAAACCAGAAACACTTAACTTAGTCTACATACACTCTAACAGAGAGATGAGAGAGAGAGAGAGAGAGAGAGAGAGAGATGAGAGAGAGAGAGAGAGAGGAGAGAGAGAGATGAGAGATAAGAGAGATAGAGAGAGATAGAAGACGAAGATTACAGAGGGAGAGACGAGAGATACAGAGAGCGAGATAGAGAGCGAGAAGAGATATACAGAGAATACAGAGAGAGAGAGGCATCGAGGAAGAGAGCGAGAAGAGAGGAAATCAGAGAGAGAGATACAGAGAAGAGAAAGAGATACAGAGAGAGAGATAGAGATACAGAGATCGAGATATACAGAGAGAGAGATACAGAGAGAGATATCACAGAGATACAGAGAGAGAGACGAGAGAGAGAACAGAGAGAGAGATACAGAGAGGAGAAAGAGATCAGAGATAGAGATAGAGATACAGAGAGAGAGAATACAGAGAGAGAGATAAGACAGAGAGAGATACAGAGAGAAGAGAAAGAGATACAGAGGAGATGATAGAGATACAGAGAGAGAGATAGAGATACAGAGAGAGGAGAGATACAGAGAGAGAGATACAGAGAGAGATACAGAGAGAGAAAGAGATACAGAGAGAGATAGAGATACAGAGATAGAGAGATACAGAGAGAGAGATACAGAGATACAGAGAAGAGAGATACAGAGAGAGAGATAACAGAGAGAGAGATACAGAGAGAGATATACAGAGAGATACAGAGATACAGAGGAGATATGACAGAGAGCATACAGAGGGAGATACAGAGATACAGAGGGAGATACAGAGATACAGAGAGATATACAGAGAGAGAGATATAACAGAGATACAGGGAGAGGGAGAGAGAGATACAGAGAGAGATATACAGAGAGATACAGAGATACAGAGAGAGAGATACAGAGACGAGAGATACAGAGGAGAATACAGAGAGATACAGAGATACAGAGAGATATACAGAGAGAACAGAGATACAGAGGATACAGAGGGAGATACAGAGATACAGAGGAGAGATACAGAGAGAGAGATATACAGAGAGAGAGATATTACAGAGAGATACAGAGATTACAGAGAGGGAGAGAGATACAGAGAGAGATATACAGAGAGATACAGAGATACAGAGAGAGAGAGGGAGAGAGAGGAGCAGAGGTCATAGGTGGGTGAAGAGAGCGACAGTAAAGCATAAAAACACACCGAGACTGACGATATGTACTTATCACCGTAGGAGGCCATTCCTTATATTGCTAGAATAAAAGACGTATAGTACCAGTCAAAAGTTGACACACATACAGGGTTATGTACTCATTTCAGGGTTTTTCTTCATTTTGACTATTTTCTACATTGCAGAATAATAGTGAATACATCAAAACTATGAAATAACACATATGGAATCATGTAGTAATAAGCAAGAAAATGTTTAACAAATTAAAATATAAACAAATCAAAATATACTGAGATTCTTCAAAGCAGCCTCTAAGGATGCACGATATATCGGTGAACATATCGGAATCGGCTGATATTAGCTAAAAATGCCAACATCGGCATCAGCCCGATGTTATTTAACTAGGCAAACTGACTTGCCTAGTTAAATAAAAGAGACACAAACACACGTAAATGCCAACAAAATATTATTATTTTGTCCCCATTACTAGTAAAACTTAATAAAAACTTTTTTCTTTCAGGTACTTGCTGTGCTGTTTCGTTGTTCATTTCTTCAGTCGTTTCATTCTCAACCAGGATTTCTATGGAACACCGTTTGGGTCTTTGCGTGTCAAAAAAGATACACGTCAAATAACACTATTTCATGTGTCAAATAAGCTTGTTGACCAATCAGGATCTGAATATGACTGCACGTCACATAATAATTTTACGCATTTATAAAAATAAAAAAACGTAGTTATTACACATTGATTACACTATCAATCGTATTTCATATGTCACAACGATTCATCGATACGTATGCTATGATGCTGGTAAAGTTCTCGTGCACCTACAGCGCTGGTCATTAAAAAAAAGCTAGCTATCTCATGGATGCAAACAATGTTCTTCCCCAAAAACATAGCAAAACGACAAATCTGTTTCAGTACCTATATAGTTAGCTAGCTACACCGTTTGGCTACACCGTTTAGCTAGCTAACTATATAGCTTGGCGTCATCATCTAAAATAACCCTAATTTATAAGACAGTTCTTATTTGATTAATGGGGGTGGGACCCATCTATGTGAAGCTAGCCACAATAAGGATTAGGCACAATAGTGGAATTTGCGGTTAGCCTTCAAAATAAAGGTATGGCATAATTCTACTATTTGTATTAATTTGCATCACTGTCAATTACATACTTTTATTTTGAAGGCAAACCGCAAATTCCACTATTGTGCCTAATCCTTATTATGGCTAGCTTCACAACACATAACCCGGTCCGGTCGAGCCTCACTAGCCAGATGGCTGCTTATAACGTGAGCTTTGGACAACAGGGTAAAATAGCTGACTAGCTATTTTCATGAACTGAAGTTCAATTTCAATAGGCGAACAAGTGGCAACCTAGCTAATACTTACTCACAAAGATTCCTAAATCATTGCTAAGAATTATGAAAATTACTGCAGTTTCTACTGGTCATTGTTTTCAGGCTGGTTGTATTGGTGCTAGCTAGGTACCAAGCTAAAGCTAGCTACCCCAGAAGTTGTGGTCGAACAAATTATGCTTTATTACCAATGCGGTATTGTAAACACATCGTTCGTGGCCGGCGTTTGCAGACTTTTTTGTACAGCTTTGACAGTGCTACTGTATCCTTTTTGACACGCAAAGACCCAAACGGCGTTCCATAGTATGTATGTCGTGAAGCTAATAGCAGTGACACTATTACTGTGTAACTCTGGTAGGGCAACATCTGAAAAATAGCGCACTTGGTAGTGTGTACCGGTGCCAACATCACCCACGACTGAGAACGGTTGATTGTCAAGGGCAATGAATTCCGTTGTCTTGGCTTTAATGGATTTCGCCATTGAGTTGTCTCGCTGCAATTTTCTTACTCTTTCAAATGACTGTTCCACTTGTTGACTGATCGATCCCCACAGCAGACATTGTGGGCTAGATTAGAAATGCTGTGTTGCAAGTGAACCGCAAAATTTTACGTGGAGTCATTACATCATGTACCTACGTTATATAGGTATGCACGGCAGCTTTGACATCGATTTTTAACATCGGCGTTAAACTAGACATCGGGCCGATACTGATGTTGGTATTTTTAGCTAATATCTGCCGATTCCGATATGTTCACCGATATATCGTGCATCCCTAATTGAGACCAAGGTCTCTTTTACAAGGGAGCCCTGGATTTCACAATTACGGCAGCGTAGGACCATAGGAAATACACCAATAAAATACAAATACTGTGCTAACCCTACGCAACACAATCATGCAAAACAACCACATTCCTCAGTAGAGGTCCTCAATCTACATTCTGAATTGCCTGTAAGGTATTCTAAAGATAGTTCTTCGTACCTCACTTATGGAACAAAAAGCATTTTTTCCCTAAATATTTTAGTGGGAGACGGAATTTCAAAAATTCGCCATCCTTGTGACCGGGTTTGGTATCTCGTACTTCTAAATGTTAGTAACAACAATGTTAGGTAATGCAGGAGTTTTAAAGGGCTTTATTAATTAACAGAATGCAGTGTTTCGACCTAGCTAGCATACAACAGAATGTCAAGTAGAGCTGGGCGATAGATCTAATTAATTTGATTAATTTAAATGTATGTTTTTGCATGATATTCCAAATTCCCGTATCGCCAGAATCAAGATTTAGTTATTTTTCTGTTTTTATGAGTGTTTATGTCTGCTTGTTCTCGTGGTGTATTTTTGGTCCTTTGCTCCTCTGTGCACATTCCCATTTACACCAGAGATCTGTATATAATGATGAGATGCAAGTCTCCGCCCTAACAATGGGAGTTGTTCTCCCAAAGGCGGGAAGGCAGGCGACAAGATTAGGTCCAAAATATATTTTAGAAAGAGGTTGCTTCGCCTCCTCCGCTATGGTTTACACATACACCAAGCCCCTCCCCCTGCATCTCATGCCAACAAAATTGAGAGATCACATCTTCCTCTCTGACAAGTTGTTTAAACTCACCATTTGTATTTGAGGTTTGGTCCAACAGAATCGGTCAAATGGACACCAAATCACAGTAAAACATTATTTTACTGTAATAGAGAAGATACATTTTCTAACGATACCCTTTTTATGTCTCAACTACTCACATTGTGCGCAGAGCAGACGCTACTAAAACGAGAGTATCAATGAACATTGATTCTGTAAAATGAATGCTCAGGTTGTCGCGACATTGGGGTACCAAGTACCGGTAGAAGCATTATAGCCAAAGACCGTTTAAAAAATGTGCAATAAGCATAAAATAATTATATACACGGAATTGGCAACTAGTTCTATTTCTCATTCTGAGAAATAAGGTAGGCCACTTGATTTCAACATCTGAACAAAGTGGACATGCTGTTCAAACAGTTGGAGACAGACAGAAGGGTGTGTTCATAACAATTCAATTGTTCAACCTTGTTAGCTAGTAAATAGATTGTTGGCTAAACTGAAATATAAAGATTAGCTGGCTAATCACTAGCACTTGAGAGATTGTTGATAAGACCTGTGCCTGCTACAAGAAGTTAGTCATTATTATCGAATGTGTATTATGCATGGTTCTTGTTAAATTTGTAACTAAAAAGGGAATTTTCAGAGTGGCATGTATTCATGGATGCCAGGCTTCTCCAAATATTTGACCAATAAAAAATTATACAATAAAAATTCTCTCTGTTTTCATAATTTTCCGTCAATTCGCAACTGGCTGAATCTCACCGGAGAAATAATCTGAGGGAAACAGCGCCCTTCTGTCTCAGTATGTAGCCCATGTATAGGATGCTGTCTGGAACAAATGAGTATAACATGTTGCTGATGTAGCATTTGATTGATGCCAACACGCATTTGGCCTCCCTTGATAAAAATCAATGATCAAGGAATTAGCAAATTAGCAAATTGTGGGTTGCCATGGTGCAGCCAGTTTGGATTTGGCTACAGAGCAATCCCCCCCAAAAATATGGAAAACGTGTCAATTTCTGGTCTGCTTGTGTTGATGTCCAGCAGTAGCTAGCATGCTAAATCTGCACTTTCCTAATCTAACCATAAATGAATATGTTGTGCCACTGGCCTGAGACGATTGAAGTTCTATATGTGGCCTAGATGTAGGCTCGCGTTAACCAGCTAGCTAACTTAGTGGTTCATTGTTGTCCATGCGAGGAATTTAGGCTAGCAAGCATCTTACTTATTGTTTGGCGTCATTTGTTTGGCGTCATTTCCGGTCACAACTTGTAGACTTGTTTACGTGCTGCTGTGCGGTTTGTTGCTAACCTTATGGTTTTTAACCCAACTTTTTCACCCCAGACGCTTCATCTGGACGTGGATCATCAGGACCTCCACCAGCCGAAGCTAAGTAGTAACATTAACATTATGCCTTCTAATTGCAGTCGCTGTACTCATAATACACAGGAGAACGATCGCCTTATGGAGAGGATAGCCATGCTGCAAGCCCAGCTTCAGACGCAATCGTTAGGCAAGGGTAATTTAAGTGTAGGAAAGGATGAAACAGCGTCTGTACCATCAATAAGTACAGATTGTAGTATAAATCCCACTCACACAGTCCCCGCAGCCGGACAACTTTCTCATGGATTCTGGAAGGAAATGCTGTAGGAATGCTCATCCGGTCATTCATTCAGCCGACAGAAACTTTCAACGGGTTCTCCCCATTAAGCAACGGGTCGGAGTCAGAGGCCAAACCTTCTCTGGTCTCTCCTCCTCCCGTTATGGGGTCTGAGACGCCGAAGCCTCCCACTATTAGCTCTGACAAATTGAAAACCCTAGTCATTAGACTTAAAACGAATCATCCAGCGATCATACACTGTTTACCAGGGGGCAGGGCTACTGACGTTAAGGCTAATCTGAAGTTGGTGCTGGCTAAGGCTAAAACTGGCGAGTGTAGAGAGTATAGGGATATTGCTATCCACGTCGGCAACAACGATGTTAGGATGAAACAGTCAAAGGTCACCAAGCGCAACATAGCTTCAGCGTGTAAATCAGCTAGAAGGATATGTCGGCATCGAATCATTTTCTCTCTTTCTCATTTTCTCAAGAGGTGTTTTGCAACCATATGGGCATTAATTCGCTCTTGTTCCAATTTATTCTGTATCCCGAGAAGGTACCAAACAAATTAATCACATCAGGAATAGCTGGAAAACTAGCTTGGGGTTCTGTTACATAGAGGAAAATGTAATCTGCGTATAGGGAAATCTTATTTAGAGTATCTTTAGTATTATAGCCGTGTATTGCTGCATGAGATCTGATCACCTGAGCGAGAGGTTCAATAATTAGAGCAAAGAGCATAGGCGACAGCGCACAACCCTGCCTTGTCCCTCTATAAAAGGTTAAATCGGGGCGACAATGATTGGTTAGTGAGTATTCTCGCACAGCGGTTCCTATATAAAAGCTGGATCCAATTTATGAACCCATCTTCAATATTACATTTCTGTAGGACCTTGAATAGATGGGACCACTCAACTTGGTCAAAGGCCTTTTCGGCGTCAAGAGATATAACGGCAAGGTCCACGTTAGGTAACCTCTGAGCATACATAATGTTGAAGAGGCGCCTGAGATTGAAGAATGAGTTTCTGTTAGGGATAAAGCCGGTCTGTTCTGAATGGACCAATTTGCCCATTAAAGTGCTAAGCCTGTTAGCCAGAGTTTTTGCTAAAATCTTTTGGTCTGTATTAATAAGAGATAATGGTCTATATGACTACCTCTTCCGGATCTTTACCCTTCTTATGTATAACTGTAATGAACGCCTCATCCAAAGTAGGTGGGAGAGCTCCATCCTCATTGGCCTGAAACAACATTTTGTGCAGGTAGGGAGAGCGCATGTTGCTGAATGTTTTATAGAATTCACCKGGGTATCCATCTGGGCCCGGGATCTTGCCACTCTTTAGAGATTTGATTGTTTCTCGAATTTCTCCAAGAGATATTTCCTTATTCAGGAAGTTYGAATCTTCCTGGTTCAGGGCAGGGAGATTACAGTCCTCCAAAAGGTTTTGCAAAATTAAGGGATTAAGATCCGCTTTAGATGTATATAGAGTCTCYTAAAACTGACGGAATCTGTCATTGATGTCTTTGGGGGAAGAGAGTAATTCCCCAGATGCAGATTTAACTTTGTGAATCATTCGGTCACTCACATTTTTTCTAAGTTGTCTGGCGAGTAATTTGTGTGGTTTATCACCAAACTCAAAATATTTTTGCTTGGCATAGAGAACAGATTTAGCAATTTTAGCTGAGAGAATCTAATTATATTAACATTTTATGGCTAGCATTCTCCCTATCCAGTAAGTGAATTTGTCCCTCCAAATCTACAATTTTTTCTCTGTTTTGCCTACTCCTGGCAGCCTGAAAGGAGATGATACAGCCTCTCAAATAAGCCTTCAGTGTTTCCCACAATAATGCTCGGGAAGTCTCTGTGTTGTCGTTGGTATCAAAGAAAAATGTAATTTTGTCTTTAACCTTTCTGAACCACCCATCCCGAATAATTGTCATCAGCAACGCTGAATAGCATAGCGCCACAGTCAAATAATATTACTAGAAAATATTCATATTCATGAAATCACAAGTGCAATATTGCAAAACACAGCTCAGCCTTTTGTTAATCCACCTGTCGTCTCAGATTTTGAAATTATGCTTTACAGCGAAAGCAATACAAGCGTTTGTGTAAGTTTATCGATCGCTCGACAAAACATTAAGTACACTTAGCATCAGGTAACTTGGTCACGAAAATCAGAAAAGCAATCAAATTAATCGTTTACCTTTGATGATCTTCGGATGTTTTCACTCACGAGACTCCCAGTTAGACAACAAATGTTCCTTTTGTTCCATAAAGATATTTTTATATCCAAATACCTCCGTTCGTTATGTGCGTTATGCTCAGAAATCCACAGGAAAACGCGTTCACGACAACGCAGACAAAAATTCCAGATAATATCCATAATGTCCACAGAAACATGTCAAACATGTCAAACGTTTTTTATAATCAATCCTCAGGTTGTTTTTCAAATATCTATTCGATAACAATGGCCGCCTTTCTCTGTTGCGCACAACTCACTCTGAGAGCCCCCACCTATCCACTTACGCAATGTGATGGTTCTCGCTCATTTTTCAAAATAAAAGCCTGAAACTATGTCTAAAGGCTGTTGACACCTTAGGGAAGCCATAGAAAAAGGAATATGGTTGATATCCCTTTAAATGGGTGATAGGGATGCAGAAGAACAGAGAGGTTTCAAAAACAGAGGCACTTCCTGATTGGATTTTCCTCAGGTTTTAGCCTGCAATATCAGTTCTGTTAAACTCACAGACAAAATTTGGACAGTTTTGGAAACTTTCGAGTGTTTTCTATCCTAATCTGA
The DNA here is from genome assembly GCF_002910315.2 of Salvelinus sp. IW2-2015. NCBI lineage: Eukaryota > Metazoa > Chordata > Actinopteri > Salmoniformes > Salmonidae > Salvelinus > Salvelinus sp. IW2-2015. The sequence goes on from NC_036870.1 coordinate 24,832,994, forward strand.
CAATTATATGCATATTCTAGTTTCGGGGGCTGAGAAATAGGCAGTTTCAAATGGGTACGTTTTTTAGCCAAAAACGAAAATACTGCCCCCTACACTTAAGAAGTTTGATGTTCACAGAATGTTGGTTCTGTGAGGAGCTGAGGATTCAACCTCCAGACCCTCTCGTTTGGTACGATGTCACCCAATCTCAGGGAGAAGGTGAGTGGACTGTGGTCAGAGATTATAATATCATGATACCTCACATTACAGGTATAGGGGAGTAATTTCGCATCAACCAAAAAGTAGTCAATTCGGGTATAAACATTGTGAACATGAGAGTAAAAGGAGTATTCCCTACCCGTAGGGTTAGAGATCCTCCATATATCAAATAAGTTAGAATTTTTTATGTAGGTATTCAAGAATTCGCTTGAATAGGAGGTAGGGGTACACCGGGTAGAGGATCTATCCAAATATTGGTCTAGCACACAGTTAAGGTCCCCTCCAATGACCAGGTTAGTATGGGAGATATCTGGAATCAGGGCAAGGACTCTTTTGAAAAAAGAGGGGTTATCAATGTTTGGCCCATAGATATTTAGTAGAGTTACAGAAGTAGAGTGGATCTCTCCTATTACGATCACCTAACGGCCCTCTTTATCCGCAATAGTGGTGTTATGTAGAAAGAGAATTCCGTTCCGTACCAGAATCGCTGTGCCTCGTTTTGGCAGAGAAGTTAGAGTGATACACTTTCCCCACCCATCTACATTTTAAGTCTGCTATGAGAATTGTTTTTCAGATGGGTTTCTTGCAAAAATATAATATCAGATGAGAGTGCTTTCAAGTGGGCTAGGACCTTGCCTCTCTTAATTGGTTCGTTTAAACCTTTGACATTCCAGGAAGTAAATGAAAGCCCCGCCTTCCTCTCGTTTGTAGTTCCTAAGGTGGCCTGCATAACACGGAATTCAATAAAAAGGTAAGAAAGCGCACCAAACCATCACGATCAGCATATGTAGCACCTACGCCCGAGCAGTATCCAACCGACCCCTCCCCCCCGGCAAGCATCTTTACTCTCCTTAGTGCTGCTTTTAATACCATCGATCACCACATTCTTTTGGAGAGATTGGAAACCCAAATTGGACTACATGGACAAGTTTTGGCCTAGTTTAGATCTTATCTGTCGGAGATATTAGTTTGTCTCTGTAGATGGTTTGTCCTCTGACAAATAAACTGTAAATCTCGGTGTTCCTCAAGGTTCCGTTTTAGGACCACTATTGTTTTCACTATATATTTTGTATTTTTGTGAAACATCATGTTAACTTTCACTGCTATGCGGACGACACACAGCTGTACATTTCGATGAAACATGGTGAAGCCCCAAAATTGCCCTCGCTGGAAGCCTGTGTTTCAGACATAAGGAAGTGGATGGTGGAAAATGTTCTACTTTTAAACTTGGACAAAACAGAGATGCTAGTTCTAAGTCACAGGAAAAAAAGAGATCTGCTGTTGAATCTGACAATTAATCTTGATGTTTGTACAGTCATCTCAAATAAAACTGAAGGGCCTCGGCGTTACTCTGGACCCTGATCGCTCTTTTGACGAACATATCAAGACTGTTTCAAGGACAGCTTTTTTCCATCTATTTAAGATTGCAAAAATCAGAAACTTTCTGTCCAAAAATGATGCAGAAAAATTTATCCATGCTTTTGTCACTTCTAGGTTAGACTACTGCAATGCTCTACTTTCCATCTACCCGAATAAAGGACTAAATAAACTTCAGTTAGTGCTAAACAAGGCTGCTAGAATTTTGACTAGAACCCCAAAATGTGATCATATTACTCCAGTGCAAGCCCCTCTACACTGGCTTCCTGTTAAGGCTAGGGCTGATTTCAAGGTTTTACTGCTAACCTACAAAGCATTACATGGGCTTGCTCCTACCTATCTTTCCGATTTGGTCCTGCCGTACATACCTACACGTACGCTACATTCACAAGACGCAGGCCTCCTTACTGTCCTTAGAATTTCTAAGAAAACAGCTGGAGGCAGGGCTTTCTCCTATAGAGCTCCATTTTTATGGAATGGTCTGCCTATCCATGTGGGAGACGCAGACTCGGTCTCTACTTTTAAGTCTTTATTGAAGACTCATCTTTTCACTATGATTCAGTGTAGTCTGGCCCAGGAGTGTGAAGGTGAACGGAAAAACACTGGAGCAACGAACCGCCCTTGCTGTCTCTGCCTGGCCGGTTTCCCTCTCTCCACTGGGATTCTCTGCCTCTAACCCTACTACAGGGGGCTGAGTCACTGGCTTACTGGTGCTCTTCCATGCCTTCCCATGGAGGGGTGCGTCACTTGAGTGGGTTGAGTCACTAACGTGGTCTTCCTGTCTGGATTGGCGGCCCCACCTCGGGTTCGTGCCGTGGGGGAGATCTTCGTGGGCTATACTCGGCCTTGTCTCAGGATAGTAAATTGGTGGTTGAAGACATCCCTCTATTGGTGTGGGGGCTGTGCTTTGGCAAAGTGGGTGGGGTTATATCCTGCCTGTTTGGTCCTGTCCGGGGGTATCGTCGGACGGGGCCACAGTATTTATGCTGCAATAGTTTGTGTCGTGGGGCTAGGGTCAGTCTGTTATATCTGGAGTATTTCTCCTGTTTTATCCAGTGTCCTGTGTGAATTTAAGCTCTCTCTCTCTCCCTCTCACACTCTCCCCCCCCCCCCCCCCCCCCRGGRSGTGCTGCTGCTCCAGTTTCAACTGTTCTACCTGCGGCTATGGAACCCTGACCTGTTCACCGGATGTGCTACCTTGTCCCAGACCTGCTGTTTTCAACTCTCTAGAGACAGCAGGTGCAGTAGAGATACTCTGAATGATCGGCTATGAAAAGCCAACTGACATTTACTCCTGAGGTGCTGACCTGTTGCACCCTCTACAACCACTGTGATTATTATTATTTGACCCTGCTGGTCATCTATGAACGTTTGAACATCTTAGCCATATACTGTTATAATCTCCACCCGGCACAGCCAGAAGAGGACTGGCCGCCCCTCAGAGCCTGGTTCCTCTCTTGGTTTCTTCCTAGGTTCCTGCCTTTTTAGAGAGTTTTTCCAAGCCATCGTGTTTCTACACCTGCATTGCTTGCTGTTTGGGGGTTTAGGCTGGGTTTCTGTACAGGACTTTGTGACATCAGCTGATGTAAGAAGGGCTTTATAAATACATTTGATTGATAAATACATTTGATTGACTTAGGTAGCCTATGACAACAAAAAGTAAAAGTGTACCACATGACAGAGTCATAGACCGTTTTGCTAACATGAAATAGAAAAGGATGGCATTGGCGTTCAACTAGTCTACAAGTAGGGTGAGACTATATACAGGGGGTACCGGTACAGAGTCAATGTGCAGAGGCACTGGTTAGTCGAGGTAATTTTTTTATTTAACCTTTATTTAACCAGGTAGGCTAGTTGAGAACAAGTTCTCATTTACAACTGCGGCCTGGCCAAGATAAAGCAAAGCAGTGCGACACAAACAACAACACAGAGTTACACATGGAATAAACAAGCATACAGTCAATAACACAATAGAAAAAAAAGAAAGTCTATATACAGTGTGTGCAAATGGCGTGAGGTGGTAAGGCAATAAATAGGCCATAGTAGCAAGTCATTACAATTTAGCAAATTAACACTGGAGTGATAGATGTGCAGATGATGATGTGCAAGTAGAAATACTGGTGTGCAAAAGAGCAGAAAAGTAAATAAAAACAGTATGGGGATGAGGTAGGTAGATTGGATGGGCTATTTACAGATGGGCAATGTACAGCTGCAGCGATAGGTTAGCTGCTCGGAAGCTGATGCTTAAAGTTAGTGAGGGAAATATAAGTTGAGGTAATGTAGGTAGACTTAAAGTGACTATGCATAGATAACAGAGTAGCAGCGGCGTAAAAGAGGGGAGGGTGGCAACGCAAATAGTCTGAGTAGCCATTTGATTAGACGTTCAGGAGTCTTATGGCTTGAGGGTAGAAGCGGTTTAGAAGCCTCTTGGACCTAGACTTGGCGCCCCGGTACCGCCTGCCGTGCGGTAGCAGAGAGAACAGTCTATGACTGGGGCGGCTGGAGTCTTTGACAATTTTTAGGGCCTTCCTCTCACACCGCCTGGTAGAGGTCCTAGATGGCAGGAAGCTTGGCACCAGTGATGTTCTGGGCCATATGCACTACCCTCTGTAGTGTCTTGCGGTCAGAGGCCGAGCAGTTGCCATACCAGGCAGTGATGCAAACAGTCAGGATGCTCTCAATGGTGCAGCTAGGGAACATTTTGAGGATCTGGGGACCCATGACAAATCTTTTCAATCTCCTGAGGGGAAATAGGTTTAGTCGTGCCCTCTTCACGATGGTCTTGGTGTGCTTGGACCATGTTAGTTTGTTGGTGATGTGGACACCAAGGAACTTGAAGTTCTCAACTTGCTCCACTACAGCCACGTCGATGAGAATGGGGGTGTGCTCGGTCCTCCTTTTCCTGTAGTCCACAATCCTCTCCTTAGTCTTGGTTAAGTTGAGGGAGAGGTTGTTGTCCTGGCACCACACGGCCAGGTCTCTGACCTCCTCCCTATAGGCTGTCTCGTCATTGTCGGTAATTACAGGAGGGGACTGAGCACGCACCCCTGAGGGGCCCCTGTGTTGAGGATCAGTGTGGCGGACGTGTTGTTACCTACCATTACCACCTGGGGCGGCCCGTCAGGAAGTCCAGGATTCAGTTGCAGAGGGAGGTGTGTAGTCCCAGGGTCCTTAGCTTAGTGATGAGCTTTGAGGGCACTATGGTGTTGAACACTGAGCTGTAGTCAATGAATAGCATTCTTACATAGGTGTTTCTTTTGTCCAGGTGGGAAAGGGTAGTGTGGAGTGCAATATAGATTGCATCATCTGTGGATCTGTTAGGGCGGTATGCAAATTGGAGTGTGTCTAGGGTTTTGGGGATAATGGTGTTGATGTGAGCCATGACCAGCCTTTCAAAGCATGGCTACAGACGTGAGTGCTTCGGAACGGTAGTCATTTACGAAGGTTACCTTAGTGTTCTTCCGAACAGGGACTATGGTGGTCTGCTTAAAACATGTTGGTATTACAGACTCGGACAGGGAGAGGTTGAAAATGTCAGTGAAGACACTTGCCGGTTGGTCAGCACATGCTCGCAGTACACGTCCTGGTAATCCATCTGGCCCTGCAGCCTTGTGAATGTTGACCTGTTTAAAGGTCTTACTCACATCAGCTGCGGAGAGCGTGATCACACAGTCGTCCGGAACAGCTGGTGCTCTCATGCATGTTTCAGTGTTATTTGCCTCGAAGCGAGCATAGAAGTAGTTTAGCTCGTCTGGTTGGCTTGTGTCACTGGGCAGCTCGGCTGTGCTTCCCTTTGTAGTCTGTAATGGTTTGCAAGCCCTGCCATATCCGACGAGCGTCGGAGCCGGTGTAGTACGATTCGATCTTAGTCCTGTATTGACACTTTGCCTGTTAGATGGTTCATCGGAAGGCATAGCGGGATTTCTTGTAAGCTTCCGGGTTAGAGTTCCGCTCCTTGAAAGCGGCAGCTCTAGCCTTTAGCTCAGTACGGATGTTGCCTGTAATCCATGACTTCTGGTGGGGTATGTAGGTACGGTCACTGTGGGGATGACATCATCGATGCACTTATTGATGAAGCCAATGATATATGTGGTGAACTCCTCAATACCATTGGAAGAATCCCGGAACATATTTCAGTCTGTGCTAGAAAACTTAAATATTTTATTGACCGAGTTACTGGTGCTTCCTGCTTAAATTTTTGCTTGTAAGGAGGATAGAATTATGGTCAAATTTGCCAAATGGAGGGTGAGGGAGAGCTTTGTACGCTTCTCTGTGTGTGGAGTAAAGGTGGTCTTGAGTTTTTTTCCCCCTCTGGTTGCACATTTAACATGCTGATAGAAATTTGGTAAAACAGATTTAAGTTTCCCTGCATTAAAGTCCCCGGCCACTAGGAGCACCGCCTCTGGATGAGTGTTTTCCTGTTTGCTTATGGCCATATACAGCTCATTGAGTGCGGTCTTAGTGCCAGCATCAGTCTGTGGTGGTATTTAGACAGCTACGAAAAATACAGATGAAAACTCTCTAGGTAGATAGTGTGGTCTACAGCTTATCATGAGATACTCTACCTCAGGCAAGCAAAACCTCAAGACTTCCTTAGATATCGTGCACCAGCTGTTGATTACATATATGCATGGTCTGCCACCCCTTGTCTTCTCAGACGCCGCTGTTCTATCCTGCCGTTACAGCGTATAACCAGCCAGCTGTATGTTGACAATGTCGTCGTTCAGCCACGACTTCGTGAAGCATAAGATATTACAGTTTTTAATGTCCCGTTAGTAGTTTAATATTCCTCGTAGGTCGTCAATTTTATTTTCCAATGATTGCACGTTAGCTAGAAGAAAGGAAGGCAGGGGCTGTTTATTCGATCACCTGCGAATTCTCATTAGGCAGCCTGACCTCCGTCTTTTTTTTCTCCATCGTTTCTTCACGCCAATGACAGGGATTTGGGCCTGTTCCCGGGAAAGCAGTATGTCCTTCACGTCGTGCTCGTTAAAGGAAAAAAAAGCTTCTGCCAGTTCGTGGTGAGTAATCGCTGTTCTAATTAGAGGTCGACCGATTAATCGAAATGGCCGATTAATTAGGGCCGATTTCAAGTTTTCATAACAATCGGAAATCGGTATTTTTTTACACCTTTATTTAACTAGGCAAGTCAGTTAAACCTGTCTAGCCCCGGGGTTCCGCTAGCGGAACTCCTCCCACATTCCACTGAAAAGGCAGAGCGCGAAATTCAAAAAATATTTTTGAGAAATATTTAACTTTCACACATTAACAAGTCCAATACAGCAAATGAAAGATACACATCTTGTGAATCCAGTCAACATGTCCGATTTTTAAAATGTTTTAAAGCGAAAACACCACGTATATTTATGTTAGCTCACCACCAAATACAAAAAAGCACAGACATTTCTTTCACAGCACAGGTAGCTTGCACAAAACCAACCAAACTAACCAAGAACCAACCAAACTAACCAAGAAACAACTTCATCAGATGACAGTCTTATAACATGTTATACAATAAATCTATGTTTTGTTCAAAAAATTTGCATATTTGAGGTATAAATCATAGTTTAACATTGCAGCTACCATCACAGCTACCATCAGATAGCACCGAAGCAGCCAGAGTAATAATAGAGACCAACGTGAAATACCTAAATACTCATCATAAAACATTTATGAAAAATACATGGTGTACAGCAAATGAAAGACAAACATCTTGTGAATCCAGCCAATATTTCAGATTTGTTAAGTGTTTTACAGCGAAAAACACATATAGCATTATATTAGCATACTACAATAGCCAACCACACAACAGCATTGATTCAAGGCAACAGTAGCGATAGCGACAAAACCAGCAAAATATATTAATTATTTCACTAATCTTCATAAACTCATCAAGATGACAGTCCTATAACATCATATTACACAATACATATATGGTTTGTTCGAAAATGTGCATATTTAGAGCTGAAATCCGTGGTTATACATTGTGAAAARGTAGCAAKTATTTTCCAGAATCTCCGGATATATTTCTGACACTCACCTATTCTGACCAAATAACTAATCATAAACATTACTAAAAAATACTTGTTGTACAGCAAATGATAGATACACTAGTTCTTAATGCAATCGCCGTGTTAGAATTCTAAAAATAACTTTAGTACGACATGCAGCTTACGTTATAGCGAGAGAGCGCCCAAAATCTGGGCGTTAACTAATAGTAAACATTTTCGACAGAAATATGAAATAACATCATAAATGGGTCCTACTTTTGTTGAACTTCCATCAGAATCTTGCACAAGGGGTCCTTTGTCCAGAACAATCGTTGTTTGGTTTTAGAATGTCCTTTTCCCTCTCGAATTAGCAACCAAAACTTGCCAAGTGGCGCGAAGCTGTCCATCGTCACCAAACGCAGAGAACGGAACACGCCAAAACTCCCGAAGAAATTTCAATAATCTGATAAAACTATATTGAAAAAACATACTTTACGATGATATTATCACATTTATCAAATAAAATCAAAGCCGGAGATATTAGCCGTCTATAAGGAAAGCTTTTCAGAAGCCAAAGCTGATGTCCTTCCCGCGTCTTCCTGAACAAAGGAAATTGGGGTCCTGTCATTCCAAGACCTCTCTTTTGACCATAGATATAGCTATACACTCCATTTCTTCTCTCACTGCCTATTGACATCTAGTGGAAGGCGTATGAAGTGCATGTATAGTCATACATTTCAAGCAAATTGATAGGGAGGCCCTGGAACAGAGCCTTGAGTTCAGATCTTTCACTTTCTGACAGGAAGTTTGCTGCAAAATGAGTTCTGTTTTACTCACAGATATAATTCAAACGGTTTTAGAAACTTGAGAGTGTTTTCTATCCAATAGTAATAATAATATGCATATTGTACGAGCAAGAATAGAGTACGAGGCCGTTTAAATTGGGCACGATTTTTCCCCAAAGTGAAAATAGCGCCCTCTATCCTCAARAGGTTAAGAACACATTCTTATTTTCAATGACGGCCTAGGAACGGTGGGTTAACTGCCTTGTTCAGGGGCAGAACGACAGATTTTTACCTTGTCAGTTCAGGGATTCAATCTTGCAACCTTACGGTTAACTAGTCCAACGCTCTAACCACCTGCCTCACGAGGAGCCCGCATGTTACGCGAATGCAGTAAGAAGCCAAGGTAAGTTGCTAGTTAGCATTAAACTTATCTCATAAAAAACAATCAATCAATCATAATCACTAGTCATGGTTGATGATATTACTAGTTTATCTAACGTGTCCTGCGTTGCATATAATCGATGCAGTGCGCATTCGCGAAAAAGGACTGTCGTTGCTCCAACGTTTACCTAACCATAAACATCAATGCCTTTCTTAAAATCAATACACAGAAGTATATATTTTTAAACCTGCATATTTAGCTAAAAGAAATCCAGGTTAGCAGGCAATATTAACCAGGTGAAATTGTGTCATTTCTCTTGCGTTCATTGCACGCAGAGTCAGGGTATATGCAACAGTTTGGGCCGCCTGGCTCATTGCGAACTAATTTGCCAGAATCTTACGTAATTATGACATAACATTGAAGGTTGTGCAATGTTACAGCAATATTTAGACTTATGGATGCCACCCTTTAGATAAAATACGGAACGGTTCCGTATTTCACTGAAAGAATAAACGTTTTGTTTTCGAGATGATAGTTTCCGGATTCGACCATATTAATGACCTAAGGCTCGTATTTCTGTGTGTTATGTTATAATTAAGTCTATGATTTGATAGAGCAGTCTGACTGAGCGATGGTAGGCACCAGCACGCTCATAAGCATTCATTCAAACAGCACTTTCGTGCGTTTTGCCAGCAGCTCTTCGCAATGCTTCAAGCATTGCGCTGTTTATGACTTCAAGCCTATCAACTCCCGAGATTAGGCTGGTGTAACCGATGTGAAATGGCTAGCTAGTTAGCGTGGTGCGCGCTAATAGCGTTTCAAACGTCACTCGCTCTGAGACTTGGAGTAGTTGTTCCCCTTGCTCTGCATGGGTAACGCTGCTTCGAGGGTGGCTGTTGTCGATGTGTTCCTGGTTCGAGCCCAGGTAACGGCGAGGAGAGGGATGGAAGCTATACTGTTACACTGGCAATACTAAAGTGCCTATAAGAACATCCAATAGTCAAAGGTATATGAAATACAAATCYTYTAGAGAGAAATAGTCCTATAATTCCTATAATAACTACAACCTAAAACTTCTTACCTGGGAATATTGAAGATTCATGTTAAAAGGAACCACCAGCTTTCATATGTTCTCATGTTCTGAGCAAGGAACTTAAATGTTAGCTTTCTTACATGGCACATATTGCACTTTTACTTTCTTCTCCAACACTTTGTTTTTGCATTATTTAAACCAAATTGAACATGTTTCATTATTTATTTGAGGCTAAATTGATTTTATTGATGTATTATATTAAGTTAAAATAAGTGTTCATTCAGTATTGCTGTAATTGTCATTATTACAAATAAATAAATAAAAATCGGCCGATTAATCGGTATTGGCTTTTTTGGTCCTCCAATAATCGGCGTTGAAAAATCATAAATCGGTCAACCTCTAGTTCTGATGTCCAGAAGTTATTTTCGGTCATGAGAGACGTTAGCAGCAACATTATGTACAAAATAAGTTTAAAAAATAAGTTAAAACGAACATTTAAAAAAAAAAATTACATAAAAACACAATCGGTTAGGAACATGTAAAACGTCAGCCATCTTCTCCGGCGTCGTCCATTTAGCAACATTGATTGGACTAAATTGTTTTTGGTATCTGTAAGTTTGTTTTCAGTGTATTAAACGAACCATATATAGCCTTGTTGATTTGATGATGTTTAAATGTTGAAGTTGAAATGGTGCTGGAATAGCAGAGACAATGTGTCTGTTGTCTTTGTGCGGACTTCCGGTAACTCCGTGGTTCTAAATCAGTAGTTTAGTAAACTGTCGAAAACATTAACTTGCTTGACCATGCTGCAGGTGATAACTGTTTGTATTCAATATTTGCTTTGTGGGTTTTCGCCAGACAGAGTTTGCTCTCCGGTTTTGTGATTAAACAAATACAGTGGGGAGAACAAGTATTTGATACACTGCCGATTTTGCAGGTTTTCCTACTTACAAAGCATGTAGAGGTCTGTAACTTTTATCATAGGTACACTTCAACTGTGAGAGACGGAATCTAAAACAAAAATCTAGAAATTCACATTGTATGATTTTTAAGTAATTAATTTGCATGAACTAACGGGTTATAGAGCAAACATAATTATCACAACATAGGTTGTAATATGTCTTTTTTAGTGTCTTATCTTCAGTGATTTTACCCACGCACCACTACTGCTTTATAGACAGACTTGAAAGCCAGATCTGTGAATATTGCAACAGCAAAAATAGGTTAAACTATTTTGATAAAATCATATTAGTGGGTCTTATGGTTGTGGAAGGCTTGTATTTAGCCTAGGTATAACGTCACAAGCCCTGAATTCGTTCGATTATTGCTACCTGTTTGAAATGCAGTGTATTTGACCTTTAAATTGTACAACAACGCTTAGAGAAAACATTTAGATATATATGGTCAATCGCCCATAAGTAAAAAATAAAATAAAGACATGGTTTTTAGGCCATATCGCCCAGCCCTAATGTCGAGCTCCCCAAAGCTAACCACATACTCTAGCACATTGGGGATGGGGGAATTAAGTAAACCAGGTGCAGAGACGGGGAGAGCAATAAATGTTCCCCAACTTTATGGCTTCCGTTCACCTAGCAGGACAGGAAGCAAGTACACTCCTGATACCGCCACTTTGACCTTTACACACACACCCACCCACCCACCCACAGAAGTGGTCCCGTGTGGCTCAGTTGGTAGAGCATGGTGCTTGCGTCGCCATGGTTGTGGGTTCGATTCCCAAGGGGGACAAGTATGAAAAATGTATGCACTCACTACTGTAAGTTGCTCTGGATAAGAGCGTATGCTAAATGACAAAAAAACTAAATCAAACGGAGCTTGTGTCACACTGGTCCATTTCTCTCCAAAAGACAGTGTGTGGCATGGGTGTGTTCCTGCGTATAAGATTGTAAATTGGGGGCATAAATATAGTCTAAATTAGTGTTCCTGTCATTAAATCAGCTACCCATCAAACAGCACTCTACGAACTTCAACACAACATTGCTTTTCTGACCAACAGTCTACTACTACCTCCTACCGGTCAAAGATAAGGCCCCACCTGTGTGTGCATTTTTTTGTTTAACTATATTTGTGGGTACCAGAAGTCCTCACAAGGATAGTAAAAAAAGGAACATTCGGACAAGTGGGGACATTTTGCCAGTCCCCATGAGGAAAAATGCTATTTTAGGCTTAGGTTTAGGCTTCGGGTTAGAATTAAGGTTAGGAGTTAAGGTTAGGTTTAGGTAAAGTTTTAGGGTTAGGAGTTCAGGGTTAAGGTTAAATTTAGGGAAAATAGTATTTTGTATGGGAATCAATTATTTGGTCCCCACAAGGATAGCAATACAAAACTGTGTGTATGTGTGTGTCACAGCAGGCCAAGAATGCGGGTCTTGTTTTCCAGACTGCTAATTAAGCCAGAGTGTGTTTTAATGTGTTTCTGAAGCAGCAGGCACCGGATGGAGAGAGAGGGAAGAGAGAAAAAGGAGGAGAGTGGGGAAAGAGAGGGAGGGTACACCCCTCTGTAATTAGACTTCCCAGTGCATGTTGGGGCTTTCAGGCCCTGTGACTTCTGAGGGTGTGCGTGTGTTGCGGTGGTGTATTTTCCATTCTGGGACACACTAATTGCCTCGTTACGCCCAGACAGGTCATTTGGAGCACACACACACACCTTCCATGTCACACCTCAGCATTGAGTTCAGAGGGGGAGAGAGGAAATAGCCACCAACACACCAGGCATCAACAACAAACATGGACCCTGTTCAAATACTTATACAGTGTACCCTACCTTCCACCCTTCCTTCCCACCTCCATCCAGGTCCTGGATTAAATCACTGCTTTCACATCCTACACACATAACGTAATCACACAAGAAAAAAACACATATGCCTACTCCAAAAATGGAGTTAAGACAAACTAATAACACAGGAAATGATGCCTTTTTCAACTATAGAGACACACTCCAAAGTTGGAACAGCAACAGTACAGTAGTCAGTAAGCAATAGTAAGCGCTTAACACAACAGTGAAAAGAAACAGTGCTACACTGGCCCCTTCTGGTCACAGACAGATATACAGTGCCTGCACTATGATTACATTATATTAGCAGACTCACATACACAACAACCTTAGATCTAGGTTACATTTGACAGCCAACAGGATACATGAGTAACAGAGACAAGATGTACTAGCAACATTTACCAATTTAGGAAGCACTGTGTGTGGCATCTCTGCCTCTCCCTCTCTGTTTCCCTCTCCTTCACGCTCTTCCACTCCTCTTTCCTCCCCTCTCTCTATCTCTAGGTAGGACAGGGGAAGGGGAAGTTTCAGGTGCGAGGCATGTATGTACTTGTTCAGGTAAAGACAACAGAACACTGGCAGTCTGGCACATAGTTAGCCAAGGCTGACATCACTACATTGCTCTTCTCTGACCACACACACACACACACACACACACACACACCACATCTAACTTAAAGACATGATCATACATGTAACCTACATACAGGACAACCCAGTACCTTAGAAACACAAACGTGCACAGTCCTGAAGGGCCACTGAATGTCTGTAGATGATCATTTGTCCTATATAGACACTGAACAAAAATATAAAACGCAACATGTAAAGTGTTGGTCCCATGTTTCATGAGACAAAATAAAAGATCCCAGAAATGTTGACTTCTCTCAATATTTTGGCACACATTTGTTTACATCCCTGTTAGTCAGCATTTCTCCTTTGCCAAAATAATCCATCCACCAGACAGATGTGGCATATCAAGAAGATGATTAAACAGCATGATCATTACACAGGTGCACCTTGTGCTGGGGACAATAAAAGGCCATGATAAACTGTGCAGTTTTGACACACAACACAATGCCACAGATGTCTCAAGTTTTGAGGGAGTGTGCAATTGGCATGCTGACTGCAGGAATGTCCAACAGAGCTGTTGCCAGATAATTAAATGTTCATTTCTCTACCATAAGCCGCCTCCAATGTCGTTTTAGAGAATTTGGCAGTACGTCCAACTGGCCTCACTACCGCAGATCACGTGTAACCACGCCAGCCCAGGACCAGGCTTCTTCACCTGCAGGATCGTCTGAGACCAGCCACCTGGACAGCTGATGAAACTGAAGAGTATTTCTGTCTGTAATAAAAGCCCTTTTGCGGGGGGAAAACTCATTCCGATTGGCTGGGCCTGGCTCCCTAGTGGGTGGGCCTATGGCTGCGCCCCTGCCCAGTCATGTGAAATCCATAGATTTTGGCCTAATGAATTAATTTAAATTGACTAATTTCCTTATATAAACTGGAACTCTGTAAAATCGTTGAAATTGTTGCATGCTGCATTTATATTTTTGTTTAGTACATTTCTCGTCTGTGGTGGGAAGGCTCTTTGATATCAAGGTTTCTTTACAGGAGGTCCCGTTAATATTGATGACAGAGTTCCCTTTCAAAATTCTGCAACAAAACCTAGCATGATGCCACCAAATAAACCCTATCAATGGTACTGGAGTTCCAGCAGATGATGAACAGCATACTATTAGATTCTCTGACACTAGATGGCAGRGCTGTATCTCTAAATATGGACTACACACTCTCTGCAGCTGAACATGTCTGAGTCCTGGTGGACAACCCGGCATATCACTAATGAAATGAGTCTGTTCACCTGCACAGAGAATACTCATCTTCTGTATTGTAATGATTGATTTGTTAACAATTGAATGGTGAATATACTGCACTGGTAGAGCACAAGAGGAACCAAAGACAAACAACAAAACACAAACACACACTCCTTGCTGGCTGGACAGATCTAACGAGAGTATTGATCTGATTATGTGTTATTAATGGTGTCAGTCATTGTAGCCATGCAGCTGTAGGGTCGACTCATTGACCCCACTGATCAGACCGGTGACCCCTGTTCTGCTCAGCTGCCTTAGGAGCCAGATGGTGAGTGTGTGTGGGGAGGGGGGGGAGGGGGTTGTATTTCTATCCTTGTGGGTACTAGGAATCCCCATGTCCCCTGTGGGGACATTTCCCAGGTCCCCACAAGGACAATGGCTATTTTAAGCTCAGGGGTTAGGTTTAAGGTCAGAATTAGGGTTAGGTTTAGGTCAAATGTATTTTTAATAGAAATACATTTTAGGTTCCCACACGTATAGTAATACCAAACGTGTGTGTGTGTGTTGATCTACTATCCTTGTGGGTACCGGAAGTTCCCAAATGTCCCCACAAGGATAGTAAAACAAGCCTAAAGGCTTAGGAGTTAGGTTTAGGGTTACAATAAGGTTTAGAATTAGGTTTAGGGGTTAGGAGTTTGGGTTCAGTTAAGGGTTAGTGAATATTGGATTTTGCATGGAAATCTATTTTAGGTCCCCACAAGAATAGTCAAGCATGTGTGTGTGTCTGTATACAATATGTGGATGCGTGCTCACTGCTCTAAGCCCAGCCTACCAGAGATAATAATATTGCTAGGCTCTGAGCTAACCTACTCTCTGAGATAGATAGCTGACCCTTTCTCTCATCAGCTGATGTGAGTGTGTATATGATGTATGGTGATGATAGGTCTTCTGCCACATCTCCACCAAAACCCCCACTGCACCCCTGTCCTGTAATTAAACAACATCACGGTCACAGCTGGCTGGGGCGGAGCCTTCTTTGTATGAGAGGCAGCAGGTGTGCTGCCCCTCGGCCAATAGCATGCTCCCATCCCCCTCTGTGACAGCCTGTCTCCATGGAGACCAGCTCAGTGGAGCATCCCTTGCCCGCCCCCTCCATGTGTCCATGCTGGTATGAAACACATGGACATAAGCGATGGGCATACCATTGGCATTAATGTTGCAAAATACATAGCCCTAAATGTTATTACCTCACATGATGAAAGGATTCATTTTTTTTATCTAATGGGCAAGATTAGATAAGATGTCTGATTTAGGAGCCTCCGTGCTCCTGAGACAACCAGACCAAAGGACACATTTGTGGACTTCCTCTTTTCTGAGAACCCTGTGGTGTTTTGGAGTAAATCACCATGTMATTGTCTGACCTGGCATCTTTCATGCATAGATAGCATTGATCATCCGATTTGGCCTATTCTTACGAGATAACCTAATATTTGACTCATTGCCGCAGCTGTTTTGTGATATGTGACTCAGACAAATGGTTTTTGGTAGCATATTAAACCTCTCAGGCCTCGTAGTTATGACAACTATGCGCAATAGCTTATGGTGAAAATATTGCGTTGTACGATACTGATACATAGGCATATGTTTAATAACCATTTATATTTTTATATAAAATGAGTGCAGTCTAAATGTGATTCATGATTGCTGCAAATTTGAACTGTAGCATATCGCCTAAAGCCAAGCAAATTATACGAGCGCCTATTTTGTGGTAATCTGCAACAAGTTGAAACATTGTATCGTTACATTTTTGTAAATCAAGCACCTGAGACTGCAGACTGGAAACAATCTACAAAAAGGGGAAACAACTTTGCTGGCACAAAATTCAAAACATTTCAGCTGACAACAACCAGATAATATGATCAACTCTGACTTACAAACAAAACATAGGCTACCTGATAGGTACAAGTCTACTACTAAACTAGCGGCATTTATTATTCTAGTTGTAACTCAGTCGAGTCAAATCAATTATAATTTACAATTAAGTATTATCTTAACGCATTTTCTGGGTGAGAACAGCTGAGTACTTGTTGTGGCGAGAGATAAATGGCGAGAGATAAATCTCAATCAGCGAAAGGTGCTCCGCTGCATTGTAACACGGGCCTAAACGTAAACACAGCGACCAATGCAAAACCTCTGCCTGGCTAGACTATGCTAGCCTAGCCACCTATGACAACGTTATTAGTTTAATAGAAAATAGATCAACTTACGCCCTTGCTGCATAATAATAATGCAAAACTAAACCCATCCACTAAATCCGAGGGGAAGTTTGTTTTCTCATTTTTTATTCTGCATTTGCAGCGAAAGGGTAGCAAGCAGGCAGGCATAGCGGAATGCAATGGAACCGTGTTCTTCTAGCCTAGCATTTGGGCTAGCTAGCTAACTATGCTACCTCTCTCCTTCCCCAACTCACCGATGTGATTGTCCTCGATATGGACGATGAGCTCGGCCAGAGACTCGAACTGGAGCCCACAACCCCCGAACCTGCAGGAGTTGGAGAAGAAAGACGCGGCGGCGATGCCTGTCATGGTTGCTGACTAGTGCATTCACTGGGAGTTCGGTAGCCGAGGCGGGCTTTGGATCCAGGGAAGGAGCAGGGCAGAGCGGGGAGCAGCGTAGCAGACACCAGGCAGCCAGGCAGGACAGTCACAGCAGCGGCGGACGCAGCTGGGGGTTGTCAGTAGTTACCACAGCCACAAAGTCATAAACCCCGCCTACAATGTGTTTTCTTCAAAAGGTCAATGTCCGCGCCCCCGCGGAAATCTAATTAGCATAAAKATCCCCATAAAAACTGTCAATTTAGGGCCTTCAGAGTGGTCCAGCAATCTAAGGCACTGCATCACTACAGACCCAGGCAGTCATGGCCAGCCATGACCCAGGAGACAGCACACAATTGGCCTAGCATCATCCAGGTTAGGGGAGAGTTTGGCTGGCAGGGATTTCCTTGTCCCATTGCACTCTAGCAACTCCTTGTGGCAAGCCAGGCACCTGCAAGCTGACTTCAGTCACCAGCTGGACTGTGTTTCCCCTGACACATTGGTGCAGCTAGCTTCCAGGTTAAGTGCAGTGCAGCTTGGCAGGGTCATGTTTCAGAGGACACATTTTTATTGAACCCTTATTTTACCAGGTAAGATGACTGAGAACATATTCTCATTTACAGCAACAACCTGGGGAATAGTCACAGGGTCAAGGGATGAATGAGCCAATTGTAAACTGGGGATGAGTAGGTGACCATGATGGTATGAGAGCCAGATTGGGAATTTTGCCAGGACACCATGCTTAACACCCCAGCAATAAGTGCCATGGGATCTTTTAGTGACCACAGAGAGTCAGGACACATGTTTAACATCCCATCTGAAAGACAGCACCCTACACAGGACATTTTTTATGTATTTTTTTAAACCAGGGGAAAGGGTGCCTCCTACTGGCCCTCCAAAACCACTTCCAGCAGAATCTGGTCTCCCATCCAGGAACTGACCAGAACCAACCCTGCTTAGCTTCAGAAGCAAGCCAGCAGTTGGTTGCAGGGTGGCATGCTGCTGGCTTTCAACCTTTGTCTCTCCCATATACGTAGGGGAGGAGTTGCAGCGATGGGACAAGACTGTAACTACCAATTGGGGAGAAAAAGGGGTAAAAGTTGGGGGTTTTTATTTAAAAAATATGTAAATTTAAGCTAGAAATATTTTCTTTTTTGCATTGGATGCGTCTCAATCCACCGCATCCGCCTATGTCGCACTTCCGCGGTGAAAGGTGACAGAGCCAGAGCGGTGTTTGTCAGACCATGAGATATCCCGAAAAGCTGTCTTTTTATTGGACTTTCAAGAAGCAAAGCAACACTAGCCACATCATCATGATGATGCAAAATGCTGGCCACAATATCTTGAAAACTTGACTGCTGAAATGCAAAACATTTTGGGACTGTATCAACAGTGGACTAATGGAAAAAAATTGCAAATATAATTTTTTTGTATATTTTCCCTTTAATAAATCAAAGAATATCCATAATAGCCAGCCTACTCTGATACTGTGCATGGGTAGGCCTACTGTGACTGAGTCAACTAACCCAGTCCTTGTTTGCCAAGGCAGAGTCGTTGTCCTGTTGCATCACCCAACTTCTGTTGAGCTTCAATTGGCGGACAGATAGCCTAACATTCTCCTGCAAAATGTCTTGATAAACTTAGGAATTCATTTTTCCGTCGACGATAGCATTCTGTCCAGGCCCTGAGGCAGCAAAGCAGCCCCAAACCATGGTGCTCCCTCCACCATACTTTACAGTTTGGATGAGGTTTTGATGTTGGTGTGCTGTGCTATTTTTTCTCCACACATAGTGTTGTGTGTTCCTTCCAAACAACTCAACTTTAGTTTAATCTGTCCACAGAATATTTTGCCAGTAGCGCTGTGGAACATCCAGGTGCACTTTTGCAAACTTCAGATGTGCAGCAATGTGTTTTGGAGAGCAGTGGCTTCTCCCGTGGTGTCCTCCCATGAACACCATTCTCGTTTAGTGTTTTACGTATCGTAGACTCGTCAACAGAGATGTTAGCATGTTCCAGAGATTTTTGTAAGTCTTTAGCTGACACTCTAGGATTCTTCTTAACCTCATTGAGCATTCTGTGCTGTGCTCTTGCAGTCATCTTTGCAGGACGGCCACTCCAGAGTAGCAACAGTACTGAACTTTCTCCATTTATAGACAATTTGTCTTACCGTAGACTGATGAGCATCAAGGCTTTTAGAGATACCTTTGTAACCCTTTCCAGCTTTATGCAAGTCAACAATTCTTGTCTTCTGAGATCTCTTTTGTTCGAGGCATGGTTCACATCAGGCAATGCTTCTTGTGAATAGCAAACTCAAATTTTGTGAGTGTTTTTTATTGCAATATGGTCTGACTACGACCTGCGTCCTGGTCGGTTCTTACCTGACCAGGCAAGAACCGCCCAGGGAAAACCCACCCCAAAACCTGCCTCCTCTTTCAATTGGTTCCTGGATTCTTCTCTTTCTCATGGCGCCATAGAGATTGACAGAGGCCTCATCATTGTATTTGTACCATTATGGCATCTGTGACAGCATGGGTAGCGCCATTGAAGCTATCTCCATTTTGAAGTAGTTAATTTTCTTCATCACGATTGGCTGATCCCGTCTGATGACTCAGTTGGACACACACACACTCAAAAACACACACAAGCACACACACAAGCACACTACAGCACACACAAACATAACAAAACACCCAGGCACTCACAGACTATGACATCACTGTATGTTATTGCAGGTGTAGTGAAATGCTTGTGTTTCTAGCTCCAACAGTGCAGTAATATCTAACAATACTGTCACAAGTGTAGAGAGGAGGAGGCACTCGCAGGTTCAGAACTACTGAATTTATTAAAGCACCATATATAAAAGCGGGACGAAACCCAAAGTGCAAAATAATAAAGTACTCAGGAAATAGTAGGAGAGATTCCTCTCAGGAAAACAAACAACATTTTTAATGACCGACAAAGACAAATGACAGAGGGAGTAGATATACAGTGATAGATTGGGGATTGGAARCAGGTGTGCGTAATGATGACGTCCGGGGTTAATAAGTGAAGGGCGTTTGCCAGCAGCAGGTTCGGCAGCAGCTAGAAGGCCAGGGACACCGAACGCCTGAGCTGGACAGGAGGGGGAGCCAAAGCGAAGGCTGGTGTGACAAATACATACAAATCTAAGTATGTAGTGAAATAATGGAATTAAGAAATATAGTCTGGAGTATAAATATATTAATACATTTTTGCAAATATATATATATATATATATATACGCACACACATACATACATACATACATACATACATACATACATACATACATACATACATACAAATACATATACGTACATACATTTACATATATTTTTAAAATAAATGTTCCTTTATTAATTTCTAACCCTATCACCCCTCCCCTAATTGGAGTAAACTAGTGAACAACAACACTTAGGATTATAATTCCAGTTTATACATACTACATACATTTTACGGGCACAGTCTATTTTACAATAGTTATATTTTGTTTGTTTTTACTCCTGTCCTTCCTCTAACCTCAACCTCTCCCCTCTATTTCTTTCACAAAAGTTCTGAGCCTATATACGTCTTACGGACACAGTATGTTTTACATTTGTTATCTTGTTGTTATTAGTCCCACCCTTCAGCTCCATTCAACCCCTTCCATCTATCTCTTAACACCATCCATATTGAATTTATATTTGCCATATATTGTTAACTGTGCTGTGATGTTTCACAAAAGTTCTGAACCTTTCTATTCTCATAATGTCTACAGATTGTACAGATTATAAAGGAGACAGCGTGAATCAGGCCTTCATGGTCAAATTGCTGCACAGAAACCATTATTAAAGGACACCAATAATAAGAAGAGACTTGACTGGGCCAAGAAACACGAGCAATGGACATTAGACCGGTGGAAATCTGTCCTTTGTTCTGATGAGTCCAAATGTGAGATTTTTGGTTCCAACTGCCGTGTCTTTGTGAGACACAGAGTAGGTGAACGGATGATCTCCGCATGTGTGGTTCCCACCATGAAGCATGGAGGAGGGGGTGTGATGGTGTGGGGGTGCTTTGCTGTTGTCACTGTCTGTGATCTATTTAGAATTCCAGGCACACTTAACCAGCATGGCTACAACAGCATTCTGCAGCGATATGCAATTCCATCAAATTTGCGCTTAGTGGGACTATCATTTGTTTTTCAACCGGACCCAGCACACCTCCAGGTTGTGTAAGGGCTATTTGACCAAGAAGGAGAATGATGGAGTGCTGCATCAGATGACCTGGCCTCCACAATCACCTGACCTTGACCCAAATGAGATGGTTTGGGATGAGTTGGACCGCAGAGTGAAGGAAAAGTAGCCAACCAGTGCTCAGCATATGTGGGAACTCCTTCAAGACTGTTGGAAAAACATTCCAGGTGAAACTGGTCGAGAGAATGCCAAGAGTGTGCAAAGCTGTCACCAAGGCAAAGGGTGGCTACTTTGAAAAATCTAAAATATATTTAGATTTATTTAACACTTTTTTGGTTACTGCATGAGTCCATATGTGTTATTTCATAGTTTTGATCTATTCACTATTATTCTACAATGTAGAAAAAAGTAAAAACAAAGAAAAACCCTGGAATGAGTATGTAGGTGTGTCCAAACATTTGACTGGTACTGTATGTGTGTGTGTGTATGTGTGTGTATATATATATATATATACAGTTGAAGTCGGAAGTTTACATACACTTAGGTTGGAGTCATTAAAACTCGTTTTTCAACCACTCCACAAAGTTCTTGTTGACAAACTATAGTTTTGGCAAGTCGGTTACTTTGTGCATGACACAAGTAATTTTTCCAACAATTGTTTACAGACAGATTATTTCATTTATAATTAACTGTATCACGAGTTCAGTGTGTCAGAAGTTTACATACACTAAGTTGACTGTGCCTTTAAACAGTGTGGAAAATTCCAGAAAATGATGTCATGGCTTTAGAAGCTTCTGATAGGCTAATTGACATCTTTTGAGTCAATTGGAGGTGTACCTGTGGATGTATTGCAAGGCCTACCTTCAAACTCAGTGCCTCTTTGCTTGACATCATGGGAAAATCAAAAGAAATCAGCCAAGACCTCTGAATGCCTGAAGGTACCACGTTCATCTGTACAAGCAATAGTACGCAAGTATAAACACCATGGGACCAAGCAGCCGTCATACCGCTCAGGAAGGAGACGCGTTCTGTCTCCTAGAGATGAACGTACTTTGGTGCGAAAAGTGCAAATCAATCCCAGAACAATAGCAAAGGACCTTGTGAAGATGCTGGAGGAAACAGGTACAAAAATATCTATATCCACAGTTAAACAAGTCCTATATCGACATAACCTGAAAGGTCGCTCAGCAAGGAAGAAGCCACTGTTCCAAAACCACCATAAAAAAGCCAGACTACGGTTTGCAACTGCACAAGGGAACAAAGATCGAACTTTTTGGAGAAATGTCCTCTGGTCTGATGAAACAAATATTTAACTGTTTGGCCATAATGACCATTGTTATGTTTGGAGGAAAAGGGTGAGGCTTGCAAGCCGAAGAAAACCATCCCAACCGTGAGGCACGGGGGTTTCAGCATCATGTTGTGGGGGTGCTTTGCTGCAGGAGGGACTAGTGAACTTTACAAAATGGATGTCATCATGAGGCAGGAAAGTTATGTGGATATATTATGTGGCAACATCTCAAGACATCAGTCAGGAAGTTAACGCTTGGTCGCAAATGGGTCTTCCAAATGGACAATGATCCCAAGCATACTTCCAAAGTTGTGGCAAAATGGCTTAAGGACAACAAAGCGAAGGTATTGGAGTGGCCATCWCAAAGCCCTGACCTCAATCCTATAGAAAATTTGTGGGCAGAACTGAAAAAGTGTGTGCGAGCAAGGAGGCCTATAAACCTGACTCAGTTACATCAGCTCTGTCAGGAGGAATGGGCCAAAATTCACAGCGGGGTGAACAGGCTGTGGCTCAGGTGGCTGAGGTCGTCTTCTTGTCCTTCCTGTGACACCTGGTGCTGTAGATGTGCTGGATGGTAGGCAGTGTGCCCCTGGTGATGCGTCTGCACCATCCTCTGGAGAACCCTGCAGTTACGGACAGTGCAGTTGCCGTACCAGGCGGTGATACAGTCCAACAGAATGCTATCAATGGTGCATCTGTAAAAGTTTGTGAGGGTCTCAGGCCAAGCCAAATTTCTTCAGCCTCCTGAGGTTGAAGAGGCGCTGTTGCGCCTTCTTCACTATACTGTCTGTGTGGACCATTTCAGATTGTCAGTGATGTGTACGCCGAGGAACTTGAAGCTTTTCACCCCAACTCCTCCCTGTAGGCTCCAGGGGACACAGACACAGATACATTACACACAGTCAACACATGGCGCACATCAGAGTTGTGTCAGTGACTCACCAACCTTAACACTGTTGCGTACAAGTAAAATGCTAGCATTTGTTAGGAAGAAAGAGGGGACACACCAACGAGAGGAAGAGAGGGGACTGAGTGAGAGAGACCAAGGAAAGAGAGAGAGAGGGAGAAGAAGAGAGAACAGAAGAGAGAGCACAAGAGACCAAGAAAGAGAGAAAAGAGATAGAGAGAGAGAGAGAGGGAAAGAGAGAGAGAGAGAGAGAGAGAGAGAGAGAGAGAGAGAGAGAGAGAGAGAGAGAGAGAGAGAGAGAGAGAGAGAGAGAGAGAGAGAGAGAGAGAGAGAGAGAGAGAGGAGAGAGAGAGAGAGAGAGAGAAGAGGAGAGAGAGGGAGAGAGAGAGAGAGAGGAGAGAGAGAGAGAAGAGAGAGAGAGGGAGAGAGAGAGAGAAGAGAGAGAAGAAGAGAGAGAGAGAGAGAGAGAGAAGAGAGAGAGAGAGAGAGAGAGAAGAGAGAGAGAGAGAGAGAGGGAAAGAGAGGGAAAGAGAGGGAAAGAGAGAGCGAGACACGGCAGTTTCAGTTTATGGCCGATGACATCAGCAGAGTGTCTGAGCTACTAGGCTAGTGGCCCAGATTATGGTACAGTTAGATAGATTATTACCGGGTAGGTTGGATTATCTGGATTATCTCAGATAGATTTCAAGGCCTGTTTAATGAGGGCAAAGACCAGACAGAGGGAGTCAGATAAGGCATTAGAGGAGCAAACCCATATGATAATATACTACAGTTTAATATAGAATACTACAGTATTTACTATATAATTCTGTAGTAAACTGTAGTACACTGTAGAACACTGCACTGAGTTTACAAAACATTAGGAACACCTGCTTTTCCCATGACAGACTGACCAGGTGAATCCAGGTGAAAGCTGTGATCCCTTAATGATGTCACTTGTTAATTACACTAGATTTGGAGTTAGATAAACTTGGATTTTTCGGCAGGTACCAATGCAGGATGCTACCTTCCACAGCATGGCCTTCGCTCCAGATCAAAACTCCAAACTTAAAACCTCATTTTGAACCAAGATTTACCGGAGAGATTACTGCTTCCATGGTTTCCTGTTTCCAAGCTATACGTAGAGTGCTGTAGAAAACAAGCAGCAGAGACCTGAGGACACCATCCAACCTGGAACTGAGTGACTAGTGTTTGGTCTGATGCTATTTTGAAAGACAAGAAAAAATTTAATTAAAAATAAAGTACATTACAATGATATAATTTACTTTATGGGGACTGAATGCTGAGTTAAGGCTGCCAGGCTTGCTAGGACAGACCAGATACAACTTCAATTAGCACTAAGGTGTGAAGTAAAAGGTGTTGAGGCCTTTGGGCCCAACAACTGGAAGGAGACTTTGAAGCGTCCTCTGAAGCCCCCTCCTGCTGTTCACTGGCATTCACTGGCATTTTCTACAAGACATCTGCCTCCAGAAATAAAAGCTTCTCCCAAGTGGGTGTGACACCTACTCCCATTGCCTGCTGCACTGCTGCTTGGATTCCACCTGGCGATCTGTTCACTGTCTGCCCTGTCTCCCCCTGTCTGGTACAGGTACCTCCACCACACTCCCCCCTCTCTGTTCACTGTCTGCCCTGGCCTGTCTCCCCCTGTCTGGTACAGGTAACATCACCACACTCCCCCTCTCTGTTCCACTGTCTGCCCTGGCCTGTCTCCCCTGTCTGGTACAGGTACCTCCACCACACTCCCCCTCTCTGTTCCACGTCTGCCCTGGCCTGTCTCCCCCTGTCTGGTACAGGTACCTCACCACACTCCCCCCTCTCTGTTCACCGTCTGCCCTGGCCTGTCTCCCCCTGTCTGGTACAGGTACCTCCACCACACTCCCCCCTCTCTGTTCACCGTCTGCCCTGGCCTGTCTCCCCCTGTCTGGTACAGGTACCTCCAACACACTCACCCTTCTCTCCCGAGCTGTCGCTTGCCTCCAGCGCACACGCACTGTTGGGGCAAGTGACTCTGAACTTACAATGGCTAGCCCCAAGTCGTTATATATTTTATGTTTTTCTTGTGCATTTTGCTATTTTGCTATTTGCCTCATGACTCCTGCATACTTTGTTGACTATGTTTGTTCCCACACTCGGGACTCTGACTCTATATTGGTTACACAGACTTTTAGCCTCCCATCCTGTTCTAACCACCTCTCGCCGGCTTGTATTCATATTACCTGATGAAATTGCTGTACAATATGATCTTGTTGCCACCTGATGCACATTCAGATGTCATAAATCAGCACTGCAGAGCTCTCCCTGTCCTCTGCCATGCCTTGATTGTATTACTGTTGATGATATCTGGAAATGTGCATGTACACCCTGGCCCATCTACTGTTGCTAGCCCCAATTCTGACTTGTGCTCTGATATCTGCTTCACTGATTTCTGCTCTCATAAAAGCCTGCGTTTTCTGCACATGAACACTAGAAGCTTATTACCTAAAATMGATCAATTGAAAGTGTGGGTTCACAGCTCCAATACAGATGTGTTGGTCATTACTGAGACGTGGTTAAGGAAGAGTGTTTTGAATACTGATGTTAACCTTTCTGGTTATAACCTTTTTCGGCAAGACAGATCTTCCAAAGGTGGGGGAGTGGCAATCTTCACCAAGGATCACCATCAGTGCTCGGTTGTCTCCACCAAGTCTGTCCCCAAACAATTTGATTTGCTGCTTTTAAGCATTATACTTTTAAATAGCTCTTTGTTGACTTTTGCTGGGTGTTATCGTCCTCCATCAGCACCAGCCTGTACCCTACCTGCCCTAAGCACTCTCCTGGCCCCTTACACTAAGTTTGAATTTGTCCTGCTAGGTCACCTAAACTTGGAAATGGTTAAACCACCTGACCAAGTCCTAAAGCAATGGGACTCCCTAAATCTTTCTCAGATTATTACCAATCCCATAAAGTATGACTCCAAACACCCAGAAAAGGCTAATCTTCTCGATGTTATCCTCACAAATAATCCTGATAGGTATCAGTCTGGTGTTTTCTGTAATGACCTTAGTGATCACTGTTTTACAGCCTGTGTTCGCAATGGCTGCAGAGTGAAATGACTTGTCCTGATTTGTCATAGATGCTTGCTAATTTTTTTTAATGAGCAATCATTCCTTCGTGAACTGGCCTCTGTAAAATGGGATAGAATCAGCTTGATCCCCTCTGTCGAAGACGCTTGGACCTTCTTTTTTAATATTTTCAGTGGTATTGTTAACAAACACGCCCCCATAAAGAAAATGACAATTAAACAGGTTCAGCTGCTGGTTTGACCGTGATCTTGCAGAGTTACTCCACCTCAAGAATTGCATTTGGCAAAAGGCTCTGCACACGCATACTCAGGCTGACTAGCTCTTGTTCAGGCAAATGAGAAATAAGTGCACTCAGGCTATCCGGAAGGCCAAAGTTAGTTACTTTAAGGAGCAGGTCTCTCTCTGTGGGTCTAACCCCAAGAAGTTCTGGAAAACGGTTAAAGACCTGGAGAATAAACCCTCCTCCTCACAGCTGCCCATGTCCCTTAATGTTGATGATGTGGTTGTTACTGACAAGAAGCACATGGCTGAGCTCTTTAATCACCACTTCATTAAGTCAGGATTCCTATTTGACTCAGCCATGCCTCCTTGCCCGTCCAACATTTCCTCATCTCCCACCCCTTCTAATGCGACTATCCCCGATGCGTCTCCCTCTTTTCCCCTGCCCCGCAACAAAGTTTCTCCCTACAGGCAGTCACTGAGTCAGAGGTGCTAACGGAGCTCCTTAAACTTGACCCCCAAAAAAACATCTGGGTCAGATGGTTTAGACCCTTTCTTCTTTAAGGTTGCAGCCCCTATCATCGCCAAGCTTATCTCCAACCTTTCTGTCTCTCCTTTTTGGGGAGGTTCCCATCGCTTGGAAGGCAGCCATGGTTCGTCCTTCATTTAAAGCGGGAGATCAAGCTGATCCTAACTGTTATAGGCCTATTTCTATTTTACCCTGTTTATCAAAAGTGTTGGAAAAATGTATCAATAATCAACTGACTGGCTTTCTTGATGTCTATAGTTGTCACGATCGTGTGGAGGAGAGACGGACCAAAACGCAGCATGAGGAAAATAAGCCATCTTCTTTTAATTAAACGAACGAAGATGAACATGAAACGAAAACACTATTACAAACAAACAAAACAACAAATGATCGTGAAGCTAAATAACGCAAGTGCCCAGACAAGCAACAAACGTTAAACAAGACAACTACCCACAAAAGCCTACTGCCTATGGCTACCTTAAATATGGCTCCCAATCAGAGACAAATGAATGACAGCTGTCTCTGATTGAGACCCAATCTAGGCAGCCATAGACATAACTAGACAACCTAACAATACTCTATCCCATACACATACAACACCCATAGACTAACCAAAACACACACAACATACAATGCCCACCCCAACTCACGCCCTGACCAACTAAACATAATCAAAATAACATAAAAATAGGTCAGGAACGTGACAATAGTATTCTCCCGTGTATGCAATCTGGTTTCCGCTCAGGTTATGGATGTGTCACTGCAATCTTAAAGGTCCTCAATGATTTCACCATTGCCCTTGATTCTAAGCAATGTTGTGCTGCTATTTTTATTGACTTGGCCAAAGCTTTTGATACGGTTGACCATTCCATTCTTGTGGGCCGGCTAAGGAGTATTGGTGTGTCTGAGGGGTCTTTGGCCTGGTTTGCTAACTACCTTTCTCAAAGAGTGCAGTGTATAAAGTCAGAAAATCTGCTGTCTCAGCCTCAGCCTGTCCCCAAGGGAGTACCCCAAGGCTCGATCCTAGGCCCCACGCACTTCTCAATTTACATCAACAACATAGCTCAGGCAGAAGGAAGCTCTCTCATCAATTTATTTTGTGTTAAATGCTCTACAACAAAGCTTTCTCAGTGTCCAACAAGCTTTCTCTACCCTTAACCTTGTTCTGAACACCTCCAAAACAAAGGTCATGTGGTTTGGTAAAAAGAATGCCCCTCTTCCCACAGGTGCTATTACTACTTCTGAGGGTTTAGAGCTTGAGGTAGTCACCTCATACAAGTACTTGGGAGTATGGCTAGACGGTACACTGTCCTTCTCTCAGCACATATCAAAGCTGCAGGCTAAAGTTAAATCTAGACTTTGTTTCCTCTATCGTAATCGCTCCTCTTTCACCCCAGCTGCCAAACTAACCCTGATTCAGATGACCATCCTACCCATGCTAGACTACGGAGACATCATTTATAGATAGGCAGGTAAGGGTGCTCTCGAGCGGCTAGATGTTCTTCACCATTAGGCCATCAGATTTGGAAACATCACTGCACTCTATACTCCTCTGTAAACTGGTCATCTCTATATACTCGTCACAAGACCCACTGGCTGATGCTTATTTATAAAACCCTCTTAGGCCTCACCCCCTATCTGAGATATCTACTGCAGCCCTCATCCTCCACATACAACACCCATTCTGCCAGTCACGTTCTGTTAAAGGTCCCCAAAGCACACACATCCGTGGGTCACCCCTCTTTTCAGTTCGCTGCAGCTAGCGACTGGAACGAGCTGCAACAAATACTCAAACTGGACAGTTTTATCTCAAATCTCTTAATTCAAAGACTCAATCATGGATACTCTTACTGACAGTTGTGGCTGCTTTGTGTGATGTATTGTTGTCGCTATCTTCTTGCCCTTTGTGCTGTTGTCTGTGCCCAATAATGTTTGTACCATGTTTTGTGCTGCCACCATGTTGTGTTGCTACCATGCTGTGCTGTCATGCGTTCCTGCCTTGGTATGTTGTTGTCTTAGGTCTCTCTTTATGTAGTGTTGTGTTGTCTCTCTTGTTGTGATGTGTGGTTTGTCCTATTTTTATATTGTGTTTTTATTTATTTTTTATCCCAGGCCCCCGTCCCCGCAGGAGGCCTTTTGCCTTTTGGTAGGCCGTCATTGTAAATAAGAATTTGTTCTTCACTGACTTGCCTAGTTAAATAAAGGTTAAATAAATAAATAAATACTACAGTATAGTCCGCAAAAACACTAATGTAAATGCTTTATTTATACCATGGTATACTATAGTATTTTTTAATGTGGGAAGACACACACACAAACACACACTCAGTTCATCTGTTCTGTACGTGAGGCCTGAGCTCTGACCCAGGTGAATTGGGTTCAGTGACCTGTCTCTGTTTGTCCCGTCTCTCTCACACATCTACAGGCAGGGTGATGCAGGGCCCACAGCAGGCGTCTAGGGGCAATAAAAAGACACCCTTGTGTCTGTTAAAAGCCCAGGCTGGCTGAAGATGGCAGATAGTAACGACTGATAGTAATGTCTGAGTTATGGCAGTGGTTCTAATGGAAGTGGTAGTGTCCCAAATGGAACCCTGCACTACTTTTGACCAGAGCCTTACAACCCCGGTCAAAAGTAGTGCACTATAAAGGGAATAGGGTGCCATTTGTGATGTAACCAGTGTCTGATCCGCAGGAGTCTCACTGTCTGCCTGAATACAGTTATTACAGCAAGATAACTTTTTATTTCCTCTTGGTGTCTCTTGACTCTGTTTCTGTCTTTCCCTTTCTTTCTCTCTCCAGCTCTCATTCTTTGTCTTAGTCTATCTCACTCTGAGTCATCCCCCCACACACACAAACACACACAGAGTGTCTTCTTGACCGGCCCACAAAGTTCCATATGAGGAATAGCAGCTCCAGTATGCAGCCCTGTGTCGTCATCCCTACTTCCTGTTTTCATGGTTGCCACAGTCACCACTAGGACAATTAGCATATTTGATTTTGCTTTGAGGTGAGTCACAGAGTCAGAGGGTTCAGTTTGGTTTCACACTTCAGCCACATCAACAACACAACCTGGGCCCATAGTAATAAAGCCTCCTAGAGTAGGAGTGCTGTTCTGGGATAGGTTATGCCTTTTCAATCACAGTGAATACTATTGCATGGACTGGGGTGAACTGATCCTAGATCAGCACTCATACGAGACACATTATGAATACAGGCCCAAGTCACTCTCTGTCTCTACAGCCGCTGCAGGACATGCAGGAAGGCCTGACCAAATATGGCAAATTAATCCAATTCAAAGTTAGGGTTCAACAAAAATAAATAAATAGCTAATTTCCAGTGGTGTAAAGTACTTAAGTAAAAATACTTTAAAGTACTACTTAAGTCGTTTTCTGGGGGTATCTGTACTTTACTTTTTACATGTTTGACTACTTTTACTTTTACTCCACTACATTCCTAAAGAAAATAATGTACTTTTTACTACATACATTTTCCCTGACACCCAAAAGTACTCTTTACATTTCGAATGCTGAGCAGGACAGGAAAATGGTCCAATTCATTCACTTATCAAGAGAACATCCCTAATGACTCTGATCTGGCGGACTCACTAAACACACATGCTTAGTTTGTAAATTATGTCTGAGTGTTGGAGTGTGCCCCTGGCTATCCGTAAATTTAAAAAACAAGAAAATCATGCCGTCTGGTTTGCTTAATATAAGGAATTTGAAATGATTTACTTTGATACTTGAGTATATTTTGGCAATTACATTTACTATTGATACTGAAGTATATTTAAATCCAAATACTTTTAGACTTTTACTGAAGTAATATTTTACTGGGTGACTTTCACTTTTACTTGAGTCATTTTCTATTAAGATATCTTTACTTTTACTCAAGTTTGACAATTGGGTAATTTATCCACCAAGGCTAATTTCCAGACAAGAGTCTTTGATTGGTGAAATCATTATGTTTTTTTATTGTCGGTAAGGGCATGTTGCAGTTGGTGCCAGTCACGAGCTGCTGGTGGCACCTTCATTGGGGAGGACGGGCTCATAATAATGGCTGGAACTGAATATATGGAATGATATCAAACACATCAAACACATGATTTCCAAATGTGTAGAGTCACGAGCTTGATGTAGTCATTGCATGCTATGAATATTGGACCAAATACTTAAATTTGTACTACTTTAATACACATATACTGTACCAGTCAAAAGGTTGGACACACCTACTCATTGATTCCATATGTGTTATTTCATAGTTTTGATGTCTTCACTATTATCCTACAATGTAGAAAATAGTAAAAATTAAGAAAACCCTGGAATGAGTACTGTAGGTGTGTCCAAACTTTTGACTGGTAATGTAAGTGAATTTGTCCCAATACTTTTGGTCCCCTGTAATGGGGGGATTATGTACAAAACCCACACATTAAAGCTGACAGTCTGCTGGTGTACAGAGCCAAAACAACAAAACGTTTGTCATTGTCTCAATACTTTTATCTCAATACACTGTATATAGGCAATCTGAGGTCGCTGTCATTACACCTAATGGAGTCCTGGTGTAACTGTCCCGGCTGCCCTGAGTGGCTCGAAACCTGGTCTGAAACTCTCTCTATTTTGTTTATTTTGTTTTAGAGACATGGGGTCCTCTACTTTACCACTTGACTTCCTGTCTGTTTGATGTGTTTATTGACATAAAAAGCCATTATGGAACCACGAAAGTAACTCGAAATACAATATCTTATTCATTCACATAGCCTACAGCAAATCAACACATTCTGTACAGAGGTAGATCCCGCTGGGACGTCCTGTACGGCTCTGCGCAAAGGCTAGTGACAGATAGACCTCCCCTCCCATCTTCCTCCCCCTTCTCCCCTGATCTCCTTCCCAGCTCCCTCGATGCCTCTGTCCCCAAGGCC
The DNA here is from genome assembly GCF_002910315.2 of Salvelinus sp. IW2-2015. Lineage (NCBI taxonomy): Eukaryota > Metazoa > Chordata > Actinopteri > Salmoniformes > Salmonidae > Salvelinus > Salvelinus sp. IW2-2015. The sequence continues at coordinate 24,865,071 of NC_036870.1, forward strand.
TGTCTGGCGTACCGTCGCGTCCCACGCACCCAGTCTCAGGCAGACAGACAGCTGTTGAAGGCGGTGGAGGTTTGAGCGAGATGCCAGCCTACTGTTGCCTATAACACGCATACAGTCGTTCCGAGCCCGGGCTAGTAGTTAACCACGCCCCCTCCGAAGCGGGACCGCAATGATTTAGAAGTTCAGGAATCCCACGTGACGTCACCCTAAGGGTGATGTAATGCTTCTGTAAATAGAATGTATTGTAATCCTGCTTCAGTCCAACGTGGTTCCTCTCAACTCAGTGCCGCTTGTCCGCTCCACTTGTTAGGTAAGTTTATCACAACGAACTTTCTATCGCCGACAACTGTTCGGCTGGATTAAAATAATTTTTAGACTTGAACGAGTTCAGTGTTTGGTAGATTTTGCGATACATTTTTTATTTTGCTTTCTTAAAGTTTGGTGTGTGCAGTGCTGATCCCGCTTTGGTTCATCAAGGAGAGCTGCATGTCTATTGTGGGGGGTGACCGCAATCCCCAACGGTGTCGGCTTGTTTATGAGGAGCTCAGGTTGATCCATTTAACGCGGGTCATGTTCTTCACATTAGACTGAAGGCTATCATATTTTTTTGTACGTGAAGTAGCAGTTTCTCCGTCGGTGATTTGAGTTAATTTAGGACTTGGTACAGACTACAGAAAAAGGGGAAGTTGGAAGTTGATTGTTTCGAAAACAACTGCTGAACTTTTTGCGCACGACAAGCATTTTGGGCAATCAAACTGGCAGGTGAATTCAGAGTGTGTGTGTGTGTTTCCATATGATGCCGAGTGATTTGTTAAACGTTATTGTTTGTAATTGTAAATGTAAATGTTATTGTCTTTTGCATTAGTGCAATCATTGTTTAGCCCTAAAACATGACACATCATACTATAGCCCATATTTGAGTTTGTAATACAATTTCAGTAGCCTAGTAACCTAGTCAAAACTAGTATTCAGAATCATATTTCATGGTTGTAGTGATGAAGATTGTGGGGGTGATAATGATGATGATGATGAATGGGGTGGTTGATTTCTTTTTAACAGTGTCACACACATGTGCACACACACACACACACCTATGAAGTCACCGCACATGTGGAGCAGGGCGGAATATGGTGACTGCTTCAGAGCAGGTTTCAGCCTGCCCTGCGCTGTTCCTCAGCACACTCCTTCCCTCCGTCTCTATGCGTCCCAGAAGGCAGCTATTCCCTACATAGTGTACTACTTTTGATCAAAACCCTGGTCAAAAGCAGTGCATTTAGGGAATAGGGTGTGTGTCCCCGCAACACTCCCTCCCTCGATCTCCCTCCGTCCTCCCTTTCTCTACCACAACCTATTTCTCTCTCTTTCTGTCTCTGTCTCTGTCTGTACTCTAATCCTGCTGTGCCTGTCTTCGCTTTTTTATGTTCCCTCCTATGTCAGTCACTCACCTTTAATATCTCTACACCTCCTCCTATCTCTGTCAGTCACTCACCTTTTATATCTCTACCCCTCCTCCTATCTCTGTCAGTCACTCACCTTTTATATCTCTACCCCTCCTCTCTCTCTGTCAGTCACTCACCTTTTATATCTCTACCCCTCCTTTCCTCTCTCTCTGTCCAGTCACCTTTTATATCTCTACCCCTCCTCTCTCTCTGTCAGTCACCTTTTATATCTTCTACCCCTCCTCTCTCTCTGTCAGTCACTCACCTTTTATATCTCTACCCCTCCTCCTCTCTCTCGTCATCACTCACCTTTTATATCTCTACACCTCCCTCACTCTGTCAGTCACTCACCTTTAATATTTCTCTACCACCTCCTCCTATCTCTGTCAGTCACTCACCTTTAATATCTCTACACCTCCTCCTATCTCCTGTCAGTCACTCACTTTTATATCTCTACCCTCCTCTCTCTCTGTCAGTCACCACCTTTTATATCTTCCTACACCTCCTCCTCTCTGTCAGTCACTCACCTTTTATATCTCTCATCCTCCCTCTTCTCTGTATCACTCACCTTTTATATCTCTTACCCCTCCTCTCTCCTCTGTCCAGTCACCTTTATATCTCTACCCCTCCTCTCTCTCTGTCAGTCACCTTTTATATCTCTACCCCTCCTCTCTCTCTGTCAGTCACTCACCTTTATAATTCTTACCCCTCCTCCTCTCTCTGTCAGTCACTCACCTTTTATTATCTCTACACCTCCTCTCTTCTGTCAGTCACTCACCTTTAATATCTCTACACCTCCTCCTATCTCTGTCATGCACTCACCTTTTATATCTCTACCCCTCCTCTCTCTCTGTCAGTCACTCACCTTTTATCTCTACACATCCTCCTCGCTCTCTGTCAGTCACTCACCTTAATATCTCTACACCTCCTCCTATCTCTGTCAGTCACTCACCTTTTTAATCTCTACCCCTCCTCCTCTCTCTCTGTCAGTCACTCACCTTTTATATCTCTACCCCTCCTCTCTCTCTGTCAGTCACTCACCTTTTATATCTCTACCCCTCCTCTCTCTCTGTCAGTCACTCACCTTTTATATCTCTACCCCTCCTCTCTCTCTCTGTCATTCACTCACCTTTTATATCTCTACCCGCTCCTCTCTGTCAGTCACTCAGCTTTTATATCTCTACCCCTCCTCCTCTCTCTCTCGTCAGTGACCTTTTATATCTCTACCCCTCCCTCTCTCCTGTCAGTCACTCACCTTTTATAATCTCTACCCCTCCCTCTCTCTCTGTCAGTCACTCACCTTTTATATCTCTACCCCTCCTCCTCTCTCTCTGTCAGTCACTCACTTTTATATCTCTACCCCCCCTCCTCTCTCTCTGTCAGTCACTCACCTTTTATATCTCTACCCCTCCTCCTTCTCTCTGTCAGTCACTCACCTTTTATATCTCTACCCCTCCTCCTCTCTCTCTGTCAGTCACTCACCTTTTATATCTCTTACCCCTCCTCTTCTCTCTGTCCAGTCACTCTCACTTTTATATCTCTACCCCTCTCCTCTCTCTGTCAGTCACTCACCTTTTATATCTCTACCCCTCCTCCTCTCTCTCTGTCAGTCACTCACCTTTTATATCTCTTACCCCTCCTCCTCTCTCTCTGTCAGTCACTCACCTTGTATATCTCACCCCTCCTCCCTCTATCTCTGTAGTCACTCACCTTTTATATCTCTACCCCTCCTCTATCTCTTCAGTCACTCACCTTTTATATCTCTACACCTCCTCCTCTCTCTCTGTCAGTCACCTTTTATTATCTCTACACCTCCTCCTCTCTCTCTGTCAGTCACCTTTATATCTACTACACCTCCTCCTCTCTCTCTGTCAGTCAGTGACCTTTTATATCTCTACACTCCCCTCTCTCTCTGTCAGTCAGTGACCTTTTAATCTCTACCCCTCCTCCTCTCTCTCTGTCAGTCACTCACCTTTAATATCTCTACACCTCCTCCTCTCTCTCTGTCAGTCAGTCACCCTTTAATATCTCTACACCTCCTCCTCTCTCTCTGTTCAGTTACTCACCTTTAATATCTCTACACCTCCTCCTCTCTCTCTGTCAGTCACTCACCTTTAAATCTCTACCCCTCCTCCTCTCTCTCTCAGTTCACTCACCTTTAATATCTCTACACCTCCTCCTCTCTCTCTGTCAGTCACTCACCTTTAATATCTCTACACCTCCTCCTCTCTCTCTGTCAGTCACTCACCTTTATATATCTCTACACCTCCTCCTCTCTGTCAGTCACTCACCTTTTATATCTCTACACCCCTCCTTCTCTCTCTGTCAGTCACTCACCTTTTATATCTCTACCCCTCCTCCTCTCTTCTCTGTCAGTCACTCACCTTTAATATCTCTACACCTCCTCCTTTTCTCTGTCAGTCACTCACCTCTTTATATCTCTACACCTCTCTCCTCTCTCTCTGTCAGTCACTCACCTTTAATATCTCTACACCTCCTCCTCTCTCTCTGTCAGTCACTCACCTTTATAATCTCTACACCTCCTCCTCTCTCTCTGTCAGTCCACCTTTTATATCTACCCCTCCTCCTCTCTCTGTCGTCAGTCACCTTAATCTCTCTACACCTCCTCCTCTCTGTCAGTCACTCACCTTTTATATCTCTCTACCCCTCCTCTCTCTCTCGTCAGTCACTCACCTTAATATCTCTACCCCTCCTCCTCTCTCTCTGTCAGTCACCACCTTTAATATCTCTACACCCTCCTCTCTCTCATCAGTCACTCACCTTTAATATCTCTACACCACCCCTCTCTCTGTCGCACTCACCTTTTATACTCTCGTACCCTCCTCCTCTCTGTCAGTCACTCACCTTTTTATATCTCTACCCCTCCTCTCTCTCTGTCAGTCACTCACCTTTTATATCTCTACCCCTCCTCCTCTCTTCTCTGTCGTCATCCTATATTCTCTACACCATCCTCTCCTCTCTCTCTCTGTCAGTCACTCACCTTTTACTCTCCTACACCTCCTCCCTCTCTCTCTGTCAGTGTCACTCACCTTTGAATATCTCTACACCTCCTCCTCTCCTCTCTTGTCGAGTCACTCACCTTTTATATATCTCCTAACACCTCCTCCTCTCTCTCTGTCAGTCACCTTTTACACTTTATTCTACTACCCCTCCGCCTCTCTCTCGTCAGTCAGTCACCCTTTAATATCTCTACACCCTCCTCTTCCATCTCTGTCAGTCACTCACCTTTATATCTCTTCTTACCCCCGACTCCTCCTCTCTGTTCAGTCACTCACCTTAATATCCACACCCTCCTCCTCTCTCTCTGTCAGTCACTCACCTTTAATATCTCTACACCTCCTCCTCTCTCTCTGTCAGTCACTCACATTTTATATCTCTACACCTCCTCCTCTCTCTCTGTCAGTCAGTCACCTTTTATATCTCTACACCTCCTCCTCTCTGTCAGTCACTCACCTTTTATATCTCTACACCTCCTCTCTGTCAGTCACTCACCTTTTACACTGAGTGTACAAAACATTAAGAACACCTTCCTTATATTGAATTGAGCCTCAATTCGTCGGGGCATGGACTCACAAGGTGTCAAGTGTTCCACAGGGATGCTGGCCCATGTTGACTCCAATTTGTCCCACAGTTGTGTCAAGGTGGCTGGATGTCCTTTGGGTGGTGGACCATTCTTGATACACACGGAAACTGTTGAGCGTGAAAAACCCAGGAGTGTTGCAGTTCTTGACACAAACCGGTGCGCCTGGCATCTACTACCATACCCTGTTCAGATGCACTTAAATCTTTTTTCTTGCCCATTCACGCTCTGAATGGCACACAACACAATCCATGTCCAATTGTTTCAAGGCTTAAAAATCCTTCTTTAACCTGTCTCCTCCCCTTCATCTACACTGATTGAAGTGAATTTAACAAGTGACATCAAAAAGTATCATAGCTTTCACCTGGTCAGTCTATATCATGGTCATAATGTTTTGTACACTCAGTGTAAATCTCTCTATACCCCTCATCCTCTCTCTGTCACTCACCTTTTATATCTCTCAACCCCTCCTCATTTTCTCTCCTCTCCCTCATAACTAGAACATTAATGTGAGTGTGTCCGTATATCCCCCCTCAACCAAAACGCCACTTGGGCTCCCAGCGGTCTAAGGCACTGCATCTCAGTGCTAGAGGCGTCACTACAGACCCTGGTCGATTCCAGGCTATATCACAACCGGCCGTGATTGGGAGTCCCATAGCGCGACGCACAATCGGCCCAGCGTCGTCCGGGTTAAGGTTTGACCGGAGTAGAACATCATTGTAAATAAGAATTTGTTCTTAACTAACTTGCCTAGTTAAAGGTTAAATAAAAAAATAAAAAAATATCCCCACTCTCTCTCAGGGTAAACATACCTAAGTGAAGTGTGTCCATGCCCCGACGAATTGAGGCTCAATTCAATTTATATACAAAAGTATGTGGACACCCCTTCAAATTAGTGGATTCGGCTATTTCAGCCGAATCCAGCCGAATCAAGGTTAAAAATTGCAGTACATATGCTGCTGTTCTATCACACATGCAGTGATGTCAGAGGAAAYAAACAGAGTTGGTTGTTAGCAGTCTTTGTTGTTGTAATATCAGAAAGGGATGTAGCAGTTTGACCGTTAAGGACTCCATCTTCAAGGCTAGAGAGACTAAGGTCATAAAGAGCTCAAGCTGAAACCATAATTGCCTTGATATAAAGGGACCTTACGAAGATCGTTGTGGATCAAAACATTGTCAATAAAGATGGCAATTGGCAGCATAATGTGTGGGTGTTTTTCTGTTGTCTTTCTAAAGTTGACAGGAGCAGCCTTCACAGAGGACGCTGCCAGTTAAGAAATAAAACAACTTTGAAGAGTTTTCCAACCAACCAACCCAGCTCTCCTCATAGGACCCAGGCATCAGCTCTCCTGAAAAMCTGTGTCCTGATTCAGACACACCTCTGTCTGCATCCCAAATGGCACCCTATTACCTATATAGTGCACAACGTTTGACCAGAGCCCTGGGCCGTGGGACACATTTGACACGGCCATGAGGAATGTCTGGCGTGTCAGAGTTCACTAGATCCTGGTCTCAGTGGAAAATGAAGGGCTAGCACTTCTAATAGTTCATAATTACCCCCATCAACTCCCCTCCTCCTCCCTCCTCCATCTTCATTTGACTGCTGTGGTAGGGGTCAGCTTGGAGTTGGCATGAACCCTCGGTCCCTCACTCTCAAATCTCTCACAAGTCTTGCTCAAGTCTCAATGCTTGTGTTGTTCAGAAATGGGACTTCTTGAGTGCTCTCTAACAAAGGGAATGACAGCATAGGCCTACAGTCTACTTAAGCTTAAATCACATCTCAAGTCAAGAGATGTGCTGTTCATATCATTACGATAAGTAGCCTATACTAGAGAAATGTGAAGTTTGAAATTAAATAAGTTTGCTAATATTGGTGATTGGCTACAACCATCAATCTAGTAGTAGTAGTTGAAAGTATCATTTAAAGGACAGTTGTGCACATTAATGTTATAAACMTATCCTTCAAGCATCAATTCAGGCAATTTATCGCAATATGAATTTTTGGTTAACACTTGACACCCAGCGTCGTAACACGCTATGACATGGTCGTAACCATGTCATAATGTCAGAAAAGCAGACATAACTTGTCATAACCTGTCATAACACTGTCATGACACATATTTACACCTGTTGTGACATGTATTGTGTTATTTTATGGCWGGTTATGACACCTAAACCTGACACAAAACCTACCATACAAGGCAAAACATTCCAAAACTTTACACCATAGCCTATTTGTCAACAGTATGTTTATGTTATATAACATTTTCTGAAATTGACCATATTAAATTACATTGTAATTGCACACACATTGATGTCAGACATGTACCTACCCCAATGCTCTGTAGCTGATGACTGGGATGAATGCAGGAGCAGATATCAGGAGCAGGACAAGACACACTCTTTTAGACTGATGACTGACATAATGGCATGTACGTAATAGGTTTATCTGGCTTGTATGATTATGATGTCATAATGCTTCTTGACAGTGTCATAAAGTGTATTTTCTACAAGTTATTTAAAATCTGAGGGAAAAAAATGTGACTGTAAAGAATTCATTACAAAAACAACAAGAGAATTAAGAAAAACACTTTCAAACGAAAGGAAACTTCTTGGCAGGGAAAAAACACATCTGAATATATATGGGTTTTGACACTCTTATGTATGTGTCATAATCAGCCATAAAATGACACAATACATGTCACAACAGGTGTAAATATATGGGTCATGACAGTGTTATGACCATGTTATGACAAGTTATGTCAGCTGTTATGACATTTTGACATGATTATGACCATGTCCTAGCGTGTTATGACGCTGGGTGTCAAGTAAAGTGTTACCAATTTTTGTCCATAACGCCCACCTCTACCTAAGAGTAGAGTGTCATTCAGTCAGGTCTAGTAGACATATTAACAGCCATTTGTGTCTGTTTATAAGGCACATTGTTGAAGAAAAGTTTCTAATTAAATCAAGCTGGCAGATTATAATGAGGTTTATGGTCATTTTTGCAGTTTGTACAATTCTTTTGCACTATGAAAATGATGGCCTGAATCTTCTCCATCACATACTGATTGGGAACAACTCAGGGCCCTACGGTGTGTCACARTCACAGTGACCCTGACTGGATCGTTGTCTTTGAGATAAGGTTCCGTCCCAACAGTAATCCTTCATCAGTGGGTATGGGCCACTAGTGCTAGATTTGGATTGGTTTCAAGTTGTATTAGTCGTGTAAACTGTATATACTGTATAGTCAGTGTTATTGGGATTTGATTATGTCAGATCGCATCTGACTTGATCTTAAACCAAAAGGATGTCCAGATTGTTGCTGACTTTAAGTCACTCTTAAAATGCTACCATTTGTGTTTGGTCTCTCCTCTTGTCTTTCTGACTGTGGGGTGTTCTCTCCTCTTGTCTTTCTGACTGTGGGGTTGTCTCTCCTCTTGTCTTTCTGACTGTGGGTTTGTCTCTCCTCTTGTCTTTCTGACTGTGGGGTTGTCTCTCCTCTTGTCTTTCTGACTGTGGGGTTGTCTCTCCTCTTGTCTTTCTGACTGTGGGTTTGTCTCTCCTCTTGTCTTTCTGACTGTGGTTTGTCTCTCCTCTTGTCTTTCTGACTGTGGTTGTCTCTCCTCTGTCTTTCTGACTGTGGGTTGTCTTCTCCTCTTGTCTTTCTGACTGGTGGGTTGTCTCTCCTCTTGTCTTTCTGACTGTGGGTTGTCTCTCCTCTTGTCTTTCTGACTGTGGGTTTGTCTCTCCTCTTGTCTTTCTGACTGTGGGTTGTCTCTCCTCTTGTCTTTCTGACTGTGGGTTTGTCTCTCCTCTTGTCTTTTCTGACTGTGGGTTGTCTCTCCTCTGTCTTTCTGACTGTGGGTTTGTCTCTCCTCTTGTCTCTGTCTTGACTGTGGGGTTGTCTCTCCTCTGTCTTTCTGACTGTGGGTGTGTCTCTCCTCTTGTCTTTCTGACGTGGTTTGTCTCTCCTCTTGTCTTTCTGACTGTGGGTTTGTCTCTCCTCTTGTCTTCTGACTGTGGGTTTGTCTCTCTACTTGTCTTTCTGACTGTGGGTTTGTCTCTCCTCTTGTCTGTCTGACTGTGGGTTTGTCCCCTCTTGTCTGTCTGAGTGGGTTTGTCTCTCCTCTTGTCTTTCTGACTGTGGGTTTGTCTCCCCTCTTGTCTGTCTGACTGTGGTTTGTCTCCCCTCTTGTCTTTCTGACTGTGGGTTGTCTCTCCTCTTGTCTTCTGACTGTGGGTTTGTCTCTCCTCTGTCTTTCTGACTGTGGGTTTGTCTCTTCTCTTGTCTCTCTGACTGTGGGTTTGTCTCTCCTCTTGTTTTTCTGACTGTGGGGTTGTCTCTCCTCTTGTCTTCTGACTGTGGGTTTGTCTCTCCTCTTGTTTTTCTGACTGTGGGTTTGTCTCTCTTCTCTTGTTCTCTGACTGTGGGTTTGTCTCTCCTCTTGTTTTTTCTGACTGTGGGGTTGTCTCTCCTCTTGTCTTTCTGACTGTAGTTTGACTCTCTACTTGTCTTTCTGACTCTGGTTTTGTCTCCTTCTTGTCTTTCTGACTCTCGGTTTGTCTCTCCTCTTGTCTTTCTGACTCTCGGTTTGTCTCTCCTCTTTGTCTTTCTGACTGTGGGTTTGTCTCTCCTCTTGTCTTTCTGACTGTGGGTTTGTCTCTCCTCTTGTCTTTCTAACTGTGGGTTTGTCTTCTCCTCTTTGTCTCTCTGACTGTGGTGGTGTCTCTCCTCTTGTCTTTCTGACTGTGGGTTTGTCTCTCCTCTTGTCTTTCTGACTGTGGGTTTGTCTCTCCTCTTGTCTTTCTGACTGTGGGTTTGTCTCTCCTCTTGTCTTTCTGGCTGTGGTTTGTCTCTCCTCTTGTCTTTCTGACTGTGGTTTGTCTCTCCTCTTGTCTCTCTGACTGTGGGTTTGTCTCTCCTCTTGTCTTTCTGACTGTTGGGTTTGTCTCTCCTCTTGTCTTTCTGACTGTGGGTTGTCTCTCCTCTTGTCTTTCTGACTGTGGGTTTGTCTCTCCTCTTGTCTTTCTGACTGTGGGTTTGTCTCTCCTCTTGTCTTTCTGAACTGTGGGTTGTCTCTCCTCTGTCTCTCTGACTGTGTGTTTGTCTCTCTCTTGTCTTTCTGAATGTGGGTTGTCTCTCCTCTGTCTTTCTGACTGTGGTTTGTCTCTCCTCTTGCTGTCTGACTGTGGGGTTGTCTCTCCTCTTGTCTTTCTGACTGTGGGTTGTCTCTCCTCTGTCTGTCTGACTGTGGGTTTGTCTCTCCTCTTGTCTCTCTGACTGTGGGTTTGTCTCTCCTCTTGTCTCTCTGACTGTGGGTTTGTCTCTCCTCTTGTTTTTCTGACTGTGGGTTTGTCTCTCTCTTGTCTCTCTGACTGTGGTTTGTCTCTCCTCTTGTTTTTCTGACTGTGGGTTGTCTCTCCTCTTGTCTTTCTGACTGTGGGTTTTCTCTCCCTCTTGTCTGTTTCTGACTGTAGGTGACTCTTCTACTTGTCTTTCTGACTCTGGCGTTGTCTCTCCTCTTTGTCTTTCTGACTGCTCGGTTTTGTCTCTCCTCTTGTCTTTCTGACTCTCGGGTTTGTCTCTCCTCTTGTCTTTCTGACTGTGGTTTGTCTCTCCTCTTGTCTTTCTGACTGCCTATGGGTTTGTCTCTCCTCTTGTCTTTCTGACTGTGGGTTTGTCTCTCTCTTTCTTGTTCCTTCTGACTGTGGGTTTGTCTCTCCTCTTGTTTCTTTCTGAATCTCTCTCTGT
>NC_036870.1:24877838-24925724 GCF_002910315.2 Salvelinus sp. IW2-2015
AGGACCGGTCCTATAGATGCAGTGCTCCTGGCTGCTCGCAGGTGTGTGTGGACCTCTCGTAAACAATCTCCTCTTGTCTGCATGATGATTTGATATCTAATATCTTATTTTATCATAAGTCAGATCTGATAAAAAATCTATGCCACTTAACAAGTCATTCCATAAATCAATGTTTTAGTGAGCATGCTAAGTTGATCTCTCTCTCTCTTCGCCCCATACAGCGGTTCCAAACAGAAGACCACCTGATGATCCACAGACACAAGCATGAGATGACCCTCAAGTTCTCCTCGACCAAGGCTGATCCCCTCGCAGGTGAGAATAACATGTATAGATGTAGACAGCATAGAGAGGACATTAGCTTTGTAATGATGATTATTTCTATTCCGTTTCCAGTCAAGGATAACCTCCATTGCCATAGATTGTCCCTCTTTTTCCTTTTCTGTTTCACCCTGACTCTTTCGTTCTCTCTTTCTCTGTCCACCTGTTTCACCCTGACTCTTNTGTTTCACCCTGACTCTTTCGTTCTCTCTTTCTCTGTCCACCTGTTTCACCCTGACTCTTTCGTTCTCTCTTTCTCTGTCCACCTGTTTCACCCTTCTTAACTTATTACCCAGAGTTCTTTATTTGTGTTTCACTAATGTTCTCAGTCTGTCAGGATTTTTTAGTGTAGAGTTTGTGTGTATGACAATATTTCTCGTCCCTTCGATCGGTAAAATACAAGTGTCCTTATAAGTCTTATCCCTCCCGCTCTCCTCTCTCCTCCCTCCCTCCCCCCTTCACCTCTCTGACCGACTGTCTGTCACTCAAGCATAGTGTTGTCTGGTTCAGGCATGTGTGCCTGTGTGTCCGTGTGTGTGTGTGTGTGTGTGTGAGCATGTGTGTGAGCATGTGTATGCATGTTCGTCTGTGTGTGTGTGTTTACGTCCTTGCATGCGCGTGTGCCCTCTTCTGTGGTTGATGAAAAAACGATGACGTAGAGAACAGTACAGTATACTGATGACTTGTATTGATAACCAGTAGTGGTAAGATACAATAGTATTTGCAGCACATACAGAGACGAGAAGAGAACAGTCGGTTCACAGCAGACTAGAGCACTGGTGGCCAAGGCTCAGCCTCAGATAAAAACACACTCTCAATCGTGCAGGCCAGACGAAGACCCCGTCTGTCTGTTACCGTGGCAACGGCTGTCTGTCTCTCTGGGCTTAAACATCTCTGTTGACCTTTGACCCACACCAGTCAGGTTCTATCCTGCAGGGGCCTGTAGACACTCAGCCCTCCTGGAGGAAATCTCCTGTCAAAACAAAGGAGTGCCGAGCTTGTGACTCTTGATTCCTGACCTCGCGACCTTTCAACCTTGACAGTTTAGACTATAGGTGAGAGAATCAGTCTCTGTCTGATCTTATCTTGGTTACTATGGTGATCACTCTGGGGTGAAGTTTCCCCTAAGTACAGATATAGGATCAGCTTGCCCACCCCCAATCCTAACCTTAGCTATTAGTGAGGAAGATGCAAAACTGATCCAAGATCAGTGGCTAGGAGCAACATCACCCTACAGCATCATGGTCTGCTCCTGAGCCTGTGGCTGGGAAGGCTGTCATGGTGGTGTAGGGAAGGCTACACAAAACAAGTTGAACATAGTTCCAGTGATGTTGAAACCATGCCAGCTGTAAACTGCCTGAGGTGCTGGTTTAGATCTGTCTCTGACACAACCAAAACCTCTCTGTGTACTTCCATATGCCTAGTGGTTAAGAGCATTGGGCCAGAATCCCTGGACCAACTAGGTGAAAAATCTGTTGATGTTCTGTTGGTTCAATCTGTTGACACTCAACCCTAATTTGCTCCGTAAATCGCTCAGGATAAATGACTACAATGTAAATGTAGCAATATCATGYTTGTTATGATATCTGTTTGATGCTTAATGTCTGTTTGCTCTCTCTGTGCTATGTGTGATCAGACCAGACCCCAACGCCGACACGTTTCCTGCGTAACTGTGAGGAGGTGGGCCTCTTCAATGAGATCGAACAAGAGTTCCGCCAGGCACAGGAAGAGCAGAACATTAAACAGGTTACACACGAAAAAACTACATTTCCCATGAAATCTCAGACATATAGAGCAAGCAGATGAGACTTGAACATATGCTAGTTGGAACTAGGAAACTCAAAACTTTCTGATTCGTTGAACGCGGTACGTGTATAACTACAAGCAGTTAAATGTTTCCGACATCGGAGTTTCCTATTTCCGACTTCCTATTTCCGACTAGCATAGACATTGCATCATTGTATCTGTCCAATTATGGCATTTGTGAGAGCACAGCCAGTGCCATTGAAGGCCATCTCCACTTCTACTACTTCTATGAGTTGGCAAACAAACTGAAAGGGTGCACACTGCCACCTAGAGTGTGTTGTTTGAACAGGTATAAAGCCAAGGTTGGCGATATACCTGCAGTAATGGAATAGTTGCTCAAGAGTATAATWCATTGGCTCCTGGTGACCTGGATGGAATTCTGTGATCCTTCCTTAACCCATAGCCAGTTGACTACTTCAAAATGGTGTAAGTCCTCAATGGCGCTGCCCATGCTAAAACAGGCTTTTGGGCAATAGAGTTTTTTATCTCTATGTACTTGCACTAACAAAACTGTAATTTATCATGACAGTAATTACTGTACTAGCACATTAAACAAACACCGTATCCAGAGAGCATACTGATAGTCTTGCATGCTAGGTTTCAAATCAAATCATATTTATTTTTTCGAAAGCCCTTTTTACATCAGCAATTGTCACAATGTGCTCTACAGATACCCAGAAAGAGCCAGCCAAGTTTTGAGGCTGTTGTATGAAACTAGCAAATGGAACAGACAAACAAATAGGAGACCGTCACCAGGGTCAGTGGTGGAAAAAGTACCCAACTGTCCTACTTGAGTAAAAGTCTTAATACTTAAGTATCAAAATTAAATGTAATTGATAAAATATACTTAAGTATCAAAAGTAAAAATATAAATCATTTCAAATTCCTAATATTAAGCAAACCAGACGGCACAATCTTCTTGTTTTTTAAATTTACGGATAGCCAGGGGCACACTCCAACACTCAGACATAATTTACAAARMAAGCATGTGTGTTTAGTGAGTCCGCCAGATCAGAGGCAGTACGGATGACCAGGGATGTTCTCTTGATAAGTGAGTGAATTGGACCATTTTCCTGTCCTGCTAAGCATTCYAAATGTAAAGAGTACTTTTGGGTGCCAGGGAAAATGTATGTAGTAAAAAGTACATTATTTTCTTTAGGAATGTAGTGGAGTAAAAGTAAATGTTGTCAAAAATATAAATAGTGAAGTAAAGTACAGATACCCCCCCAAAAAACTACTTAAGTAGTACTTAAAAGTATTTTTACTTAAGTACTTTACACCACTGCCAGGTTGGCAGGTATTTTGACTGACGGGGAAGTATTGAGTGACAGGTGAGTGAGAGTCAGATAGACAGACATTCAGGCAGGTTTAGATATCTGACCTGCGGCAGGTAAGAAACACCAGGTGATCACGTTCTTATTGGCAGGGTGAGCATCCAGACAGACTGACACATAACGGCCAGACACACACACACATGCGTGCACACACACGCATTCACGCACACACACACTTTGCCGCAGACCCACAACACACACTAACACACACACARACACAATGCCACACACTCCAAGATGTAAAATTGGTATGTAGAAGTGTGTATTCATTCAAACAACAACAGAATGCATATTAAAACGAGTCTTCTCTTCCTTGTCTCTCAGACTCAGAGTCTCCCTCAGAATGGATCATCATGTGTGAACCAGCCCCAGCCCCACTCCCAACACCAACCACAATCCCATGGTGGTATGAGGGGTCTAAGCTGCAGCATGGCTGGCCAACAAGCACTGCCCTCTGCCCAGTCCAACTCAGTCATCACTCAGGCCCACTCCATGCTCACACACTCAGGGTAAGCACACAGAGACAAAGATTCGCACACACACACACACACACACACACACACACACACACCTGTCTCTTATACACATCTAGATGTGTATAAGAGCACACACACACACACACACACAATTACACACCAAACACACACATCTTGTCAACATGTTACTGTCCTCTACCTTTCACCCCTCTCTCTCACCTTTCTCTCTCCCTCCCTCCCTCCCTGTACCTCTCACCCCTCCCCCTCTGCTGTCCTAACCATAACTCATTCTGTCTGTAGCAGGCTGTCATTCCCCAGACAGTCTAATTTATTAGGCCTTAATGAATTAGAGAGAGTGAGAGAGAGGGGGATGGGGAGATGGGGGAGAGGGAAAACAATTGAAGAGAGAGAGAGAGAGAGAGAYAGAYAGAGAGAGAGAGGGAGGGAGGGAGAGATGGGAGGGAGGGGCTACTGGCTATTACAATACACCATTGGTCCCATTCAACCTCCATCCCCCTTTCTATCCCTCTGTCTTTCCCTTTGCATCTCTTTCTTTCTCTCCATCTCTCCCCATATTTCCCCTCACCCGTCATCTCTCCCTCGGCCGTTGACACAAACCAGTCATATGGTCCCAAGCTCTAGACCCGGGCCCAACCCCGACCAGCCCCGGCCCCAACACCGACCAACTCCAGCCCCTTCTTCAGCCCGGGCCCAACCCCGACCAACTCCAGCCCCTTCTTCAGCCGGGCCCCAACCCCGACCAACTCCAGCCCTCTTCTTCAGCCCGGGCCCAACCCCGACCAACTCCAGCCCCTCTCTTCAGACCGGGCCCGAACCCCGACCAACTCCAGCCCCTTCTTCAGCCCGGGTCCCAACCCCGACCAACTCCAGCCCCTTGCTTCAGCCCGGCCCCAACCCCGACCAACTCCAGCCCCTTCTTCAGCCCGGCCCAAACCCGACAACTCCAGCCCCTTCTTCAGCCCGGCGTCCAACCCCCGACCAACTCCAGCCCCTTCTTGCGACCGGGCCCGAACCCCGACCAACTCCAGCCCCTTCTTCAGCCCGGCCAACCCCGACCAAACTCCAGCCCCTTCTTCAGCCCGGGCCAACCCCGACAACTCCAGCCCCTTCTTCAGCCCGGGTCCAACCCGACCAACTCCAGCCCCTTTCTTCAGACCGGGCCCGAACCCCGACCAACTCCAGCCCCTTCTTTCAGCCGGGCCCAACCCCGACCAACTCCCCCCTTCTCAGCCCGGGTCCACCCCGACCAACCAGGGCACCGCCAACCCGACCAACTCCAGCCCCTTCTTCAGCCCGGGCCCAACAACCCCGACCAACTCCACCCCTGCTTCAGCCCGGCCCCAACCCCGACCAACTCCAGCCCTGCTTCAGCCCGGCCCCAACCCCGACCAACTTTAGACCCTTCTCAGGCCCCGACCCAACCCCGACCAACTCCAGCCCCTGCTTCAGCCCGGGCCCAGGGCAGTGTGGTGGTGGTGTGGGTTACATGGCTGTGGTTATCACACTACAGCGCATGGAGATTAGGCATGGCTCTGTCTTTCTTCTCAACTCCAGACATCTGGCCCTGCTTTGTGAAACCTGTCACACATACAGCTACTAACTAGAGCTAGGTAGCTACATGAATCTCTGGTGTGTGAGGCAGCGAGTTGATTTATCTAGTCAGTCCATGTGCTGGAAAGATGGTGTGTTATGGATACCTTCTAACATACCTTTATGAGCCCTTACATTCTCTCTCTGGCCAATCGGTGACGTTCATTGATTGATTCAGAATAAATGTTTCAGAACTTCAAGAAACTGCTGCTAGAGGTCTATTCTCAGTCCCTAATGGCACCCTATTCCCTTTAACCAGGGCCCATAGAGCTCTGGTAAAAAGTAGTGCACTATATAGGGAATAGGGTGCCATTTGGGACGCAAACCTAGAGTTTCAGAAGTAACAGAAGTTCTATGAGCCCTTCAGAAGAGTTAGAGTGGGCTTAGCTACAGCAGAGCACAACACAGCATAGTACAGTTGAGTAGTACAGTCCAGTTGATTACAACATAGTACTGCCTATTAGAGTACATAGACTAAGGAAGGGAAGGGACCATATCACATGGCCAGTTAAAGTCAGACAACGTCTTGCTCTGTAGCCCAGGCCAAGCTAACAATGAGGTGATCCGTGTTGGATTCCGGGGATCTGACTGTTTCTCCCTGTGTTTACCACTGGTTTCCATGATGACTGAGTGTCTGGCTGTTGGCCCGGGCGGACTGTTAT
Organism: Salvelinus sp. IW2-2015; assembly: GCF_002910315.2. Taxonomy (NCBI): domain Eukaryota; kingdom Metazoa; phylum Chordata; class Actinopteri; order Salmoniformes; family Salmonidae; genus Salvelinus; species Salvelinus sp. IW2-2015. The sequence goes on from NC_036870.1 coordinate 24,884,046, forward strand.
GGTTACGTTAGGAGGCGTTGTTTTGGTTCGGTTCTTTCTTTTCTTTTTGCACGTTTATTTCGCTGCTTGCTACAGAGTCAGTGGTGACATCACCAGGGATGACCTCAGCGCAGCGAGGGAGGACCACGCAGTCTGATTGGCTGAGGGCCAAAACCATTACATCATCACATCGCAACCTGGCCCCTTCTGTGGCGCATGTCTCTCCCTCTGCTCAATCTATTACTTTCCCCCTCTACTTTCCATCTTTCTGTCTCTGTCTCACTCTATCACTCTATCACTTTAATTGAACCTCCTCTCTTTCTATCGCTTTATCTCACCGTACTTTCCATCTCTTTCTCAGCTACATCAAACTTTCTCCCTTTACATCTCAATCGCTTTCTTCTCTCTCCCTCATCCTCTCCACTCTACCACTCTCCCATGTTTCTCTCTCCTTTCTCTGTCCCTGATCTGAGACCAGTGTAGAGGCTGGTTACTGAGGTTCTCTGACGTCTGAGTATTTCTTTCTCCCACTGATCTCAGACCTGTCCCTGGGCCCCTCTCCTCCCTACTGCACCTGAGGAACAACAGACAGAGACAGCCCCTGGCCGCCTCCATGCCTGGCACCCTGCCAGACCCAGCCATGCAGGGAGCATCTGCCCAGCATATGTCTGTGAGTACATACAACGTTACTTACACTGGCCTTCTTTAATGAGCCTATACTTGAGAAATACCTATTGCTTGTTACATTGCTATTACCAAGTCCTAGTATTACATTGTAATTATCTAGTAATTCTCATTTGGAACTGATTGAAACAGGAAGCATTTACAGGCTGTACAGATTTCAATAGATTTGACTTGTTTTCAAGGTTAAATTGTGTAGAAATAATAAGTAATTTGTTATGTTCCTCAGATGGAAAGACAGATGTCTATGGGATCCAGTATGATGAGCATCCAAGGTCCCGCCCACAACTCTTCCTGCTCTTCACCTCAGGTACTGACCAATCAGAATACTCTTTCATGGTACCGACCAATTAGAAGGCTCTTTCTTGTTTCACATGATGTTCATGTTTCTGCATGGTTCTCTATGATGACAGAGATTAGAGGAGCTGTTGTTTGGGCTTGTTATCCTGAACTTTTTCTTCCAATACAAACATGGAACAGCTACTCACCTCTTATGTATGTCATGTTTTTCATGCTGCCTATGCTCTTGCACACTCTCTCACCTTTTCCTTCTCACATACGCACGCACGCACGCACGCACGCACGCACGCACGCACGCACGCACGCACACACACACACACACACTCTCTTCTCTCTCTCTGTGGGGCCCCATTCACCCTCTGGCTATTCTCATTCCTCCTAGGCTGGAACAGAGAGGAAACGGAGTGTAACTCTACACCTTTACATACACTATCCCCAACCAGAGGAAGTCACAGTTTACATGTTCTCCCTCTAGCCCTCTTCATCCCTGTAATTCACTCAAAAGTTATATATCTCTGATTCTCTGTTTAACTTGACCTTTTTCTCACGTATTCACTTTTTTCGTTTTTAAAGGCTGTCTTGAAGAATTGAATCTAAGTAAAATCCAGCACACAAAACACTTCACAATCTACAACTTTAAACAGGCACTAGACTCTCCAAGAGACTCCCCAGCCACACACATGCACAACACACACAGGAAATGGCCTCACGTGCTGACCCTGTGCTTGGGGACTATATGGTGTCATGTTTCTGAACCAGAAAGGTCTCTGGCTAACATCTGACCCACAGCCTGGGGCTGGTTGGCCTTTGTGTTCTAACACTCTCCTCCTCTCGTCTGAGTAGCAGCTCTCTCTATGGACTCATATCTATACCTGTTTTGACCTGAGGACTTTGACATGGCCAACGTACAACTGTCGCTTGTCTAGGAATTTTATAATGAATTGAATGACTCGTTTCTGGACTTTGAATTGGGAAAAATATATAGAAATAGTGTTTTCTAAAGTTGATGTATTTTAAACATGTTATTGTTTAGCTTGACAAATGGCTCAGCAGATTAGAGAATGAGACTTGTGGGTTTATTCATTGTATAGCATCTAGGTTAGCTCTACTGAAAGTAGGTCAAGTTAGCTCCGTTCTAGAATTCAGGAACTCTGCAAGTTAAATAAGTTAAATAGTGAGGCCTTCAGTAAGGGAATGTATGCATCCCAAATGGTACCCTTTTCCCTATAAAGTGCACTACATCATAGTGCACTTTATAGTGCACTATAAAGGGAATAGGTTGCCATTTGGGACGTATGCCATGTGTGAAGCAGTGATGGATATCTGTTTGACTCTGTCACATGAGGTAGAGTACAGTACGGCGTGCTTTCAGGGTGATCAGCCAGACAGAAATATCAACCTGTTGGAGTAATGTACCAGTATAGAACTGTGACGGAATCATAGAACCAGTGTTACAGGGTTTCTATGTAGTAAACAGAACTCCAGGACTCTTATACTGTTGCTGCTTGCTGAGGTGTGGTGTGTGTGTGTGTGTGTGTGTGTGTGTGTGTGTGTGTGTGTGTGTGTGTGTGTGTGTGTGTGTGTGTGTGTGTGTGTGTGTGTGTGTGTGTGTGTGTGTGTGTGTGTGTGTGTGTGTGTGTGTGTGTCGTGTGTGTGTGTGTGTGTGTTGGTCGAGAGAGGAAAGAGAGAGAGAGAGTGTGTGTGTGTGTGTGTGTGTGTTTGTGTGTGTGCGAGGAGAGGAAAGAGAGAGAGAGAGTGTGTGTGTGTGTGTGTGTCTGTGTGGCTGGCAAAACTGGCATAGACAGCTACATGACCTCATCGTTGGCACTCTCTAAATGTACTCCATTTTTTCATTGGTGAATGGAACAGAAAAAATAAACTACTTCTCTTAAAGAAATATTGCATAACCGAGAGCAATAGTAATGTTGGATGATGTCATTCCCCAGAAACACTCTCTGTTTCTGTCCCAAATGGCACCCTATTCCCTACATTTGACCAGAGCCCTATGGCCTGTCTATAGGTTCTGGTCAAAAGTAGCGCACTATATAGGGTGCCAATTGGGACACAAGCTTTGCCCGGCCTCTCTTGCTGAGTGTGAGAGCTCACTGCTATAGCTGTGAACTGACTTGCCTAGTTAAATAAAGGTTAAATACATTTTTTATTTTTTATGTGTTGGATTTGCCCCAAACACAAGGCTTTGCATTTTGGCCAAAAAGTGTATTCCTTTGCCGTGTTTATTTTTAGTATTACTTTAGTGCCTTGTTGCATACAAGATGCACGGTTGGGAATATTTTTATTCTGTATATTTGTATTGTTATTTTCACTGTGTCATTTAGGTAATTATTGTGGAGTCACTACAATGTTGTTGATCCATCCTCAGTTTTCTACCATCACAGACATTGAACTCCGTAGTTGTTTTAAAATCACCAATGGCCTCATGGTAACATCCCTGAGCAATTTCATTCCAATCCTGCAGCTCAGTTCAGAAGGACGACTGTATCTTTGATGTGTCTGGGTGGTTTAGTACATAATCCACAGCATAATTATTGACCATGCTTGAAGAGATATTCAATGTCTGATTTGTTATTGTACCCAACTACCAATCACTGCCCTTCTTTATAAGGCTTTCAAAAAGCTCCCTGGTCTTTGTAGTTGAATGTGTGCTTGAAATACAATACTTGACTGAGGGACCTTACAGATGGTGTATGTATGGGGAACAGAGGAAGGGTTAGTCATTCAAAAATCATGTCAACCCCTATTATTTTACACACTGTGTGTCCATGTAATTTATTATGTGATTTGTTTAGCCAAATTTTAATCCTGAACTAATTCAGGGTTGCCTAAACAAAGGGGCTAAATACTTATGCAACGACAATATTTTATTTATTATTTTATTTATAAAAAAAATATAAATATCTTCCACTTTGACATTACAGAGTATTTTGTGTAGATTGTTTCCAAAAATATATAATTAAATACATTTGAATCCCACTTTGTAAAACAATAAAATGTAAAATAGCTTGCCTATGTATTATTTATATTCTATTACAGAAGTGAAGAGTTTCATTACAAATCGCTATATATTCATTTTCAGAAATGTTTGTCAATTTGCTTTTATTGTTTAATGGAATTGTGTGTTTTTATCTAATCATGGCATCATGGGGTTGTTCGATGACAGACATGTATTTGTTTCAAATCTATCACTTGATGGTTTCATTTCAGAGAGACCAATGATCATGTTTTTTTGCAAAATGCCAAATATCCGCCTCACTCTCAGGGAAAAAAGTATTACTATTATGTTTTACATGTTTTATGTCAAATATAACAAATAACTACCTTTTTTATAAAGAACTGTACAAATTATACATTTGTGACAATATATCTTTTTTTTTATTCAAAAAAATATTATCCAGAGTGACTTGCAGTAAGTGCATTCATCTTAAGATAGCTAGGTGAGACAACCACATATCAATCACAAATACATGATACGAACTTTCCATTCCAGCTAAACAATGGATATATACAACATGCAACAATTTCAACGATTTTATTGCATTACAGTTCCTATAAGGAAATCAGTCAGTTGAAATAAATTGGATTTCACATAGCTGGGAAAACAGATATGCATCTTTTGGTCACAGATACCTTTTTAAAAAAGTAGGGCGTGGATCAGAAAACCAGTCAGTATCTGGTGTGACCACCACCTCATGCAGCTCGACATGCAGCTCGACACATCTCCTTCGCATAGAGTTGATCAGCCTGTTGATTGTGACCGTGGAAAGTTGTCCCACTCTTCTTCAATGGCTGTGCAAAGTTGCTTGATATTGGGTAGGAACTGGAACACGCTGTCGTACATGTCTATTCATGCTGAAACATGAGGTGATGGCGGTGGATGAATGGCACAACAATGGGCCTCAGGATCTCGTCACGGTATCTTTGTGCATTCAAATTGCCATCGATAAAATGCAATTGAGTTCATTGTCCATAGCTTATGCCTGCGCATACCATAAACCCACAGGCACCATGGGCAATCTGTTCACAACGTTGACATCAGCAAACCTCTCGCCCATATGACGCCATACACGCTGCCTGCCATTTGCCCAGTGCAGTTGAAACCGGGATTCATCCATGAAGAGCACACTTCTCCAGCGTGCCAGTGGCCATCGAAGGTGAGCATTTGCCCACTGAAGTCAGTTACGACACCGAACTGCTGTCAGGTCAAGACCCTGGTGAGGATGTCTAGCACACAGATGAGCTTCCCTGAGATGGTTTCTGACAGTTTGTGCAGAAATTCTTCGGTTGTACAAACCCACAGTTTCATCAGCTGTCTGGGTGGCTGTTCTCAGACAATCCCGCAGGTGAATTTTATTTATTTTTATTTAACCTTTATTTACCTAGGCAAATCAGTTAAGAACAAATTCTTATGTACAATGACGGCCTACCCGGGCCAAACCCGGACGATGCTGGGGCAATTGTGCGCTGCCCTATGGGACTCCCAATCACGGCCGGTTGTGATACAGCCTGGAATCGAACCAGGGTCTGTAGTGAAGCCTCTAGCCCTGAGATTTGATACCAGCAACTGCTTGCTGGTATCCCTGCTTGCTAGCTCACTTTCCGTTCGAATCCCAGGTCTGTCGTTGGACCTGGGATTCTAACTCCGGTTTCTGGCTCACCTCTTTAACCGTTAGGCTAACTGCCGCCCCTATAAGGTGATACACACAAGTGATACACTTAACTTAAGATATAAAGTGATACACTGTTAACTTAAGATATGAAGTGTCATTGATGATTGGTACTTCTTGACCTCTTAACTGTTTTCACAGCTGTAAAAGAAGAGAAAGAATAAGAAAAGCAATGACGACCTTCAGTTGTATTCCTTTGCTCAGTTCAGTGGTGATGTTTGTTGGAAATGCTTTAATGCCTTTAAACACCAAGTCTGTTTTTTGGACCAAGTCTGGATTTTGGACAAAAATAAAATCACTTGGGAGCTGGTAAGAAAGGGCCTGTAGAGATCAGTTTTAATTGTAATTTCATGGTATTATGTTTTGTTATGTTTTTATTCCTTAGAGAGCTAAAACCGTGGGTCACCACCACCAACACCAACACCAACACCCGGGAGCTGTCGCCAACGGCAACATGGGTCCCACCATGGGTAACATGATGGAGATGTCACCGCGCCAACGGCACACTCAACTGCAGCAGCAGCAGCAGCATCATCAGCAACTGCAGCAGGCTCCGCCCATCTCCTACCAGCAGCACTGCCACGCCCCTCCACATCACCTGGGAAACGCCCACAGCCTGGGCCACCAATCAGGGAACGTGCCGCATCATCCGGTTCACCAATCACCTCCCTCGCACCTGCAGACCAGCCACACCCACCAGACCTCGCCTCACCTGCCCCTCCACTCCATAGCTGCTCAGGTACAGTATTACCTAGGTGTTGACATGACAACCACTCTATATCAAGCTTTGTTAGTTTAGCGTGAGGGTGGTTGCCAATTGCTGTAATCTGACATCTGTAAAATTGCCTGTCATCACCACTGTTGCATCAGCATTATGGCACTATTGCATAGACCTTTTGAATCCCAAATGAACCCGTTTCCTATGTAGTGCACTCAAACGTTAATTGGAATTCGGGTGCTATTTGGAAGACAGTCCTTATCACAGAGGATCCATAGTTTGACAGGTTCTTAGTAAATAGTGTTTAATGACCCGTGTTTGTCTGTTGTGCAGTTGTCTCCAGCAGCACAGCAGATGCATTCATCCCAGCAGACACATTCCCTGCATGCAGGCCAGGCGACTGGAGGACGTCGCAGGAGGTCTGTGGACCAGGACCCAGACGAGCGCAGGCAGAAGTTCCTGGAACGCAACCGAGCTGCGGCCACGCGATGCAGANTCAGTTGTATTCCTTTTCTCAGTTCAGTCAGTTGTATTCCTTTTCTCAGTTCAGTCAGTTGTATTCCTTTTCTCAGTTCAGTTGTATTCCTTTTCTCAGTTCAGTCAGTTGTATTCCTTTTCTCAGTTCAGTCAGCTGTATTCCTTTTCTCAGTTCAGTGGTGATTTGTTTGATGGAAATGCTTTAAGGTCTTTAAACACCAAGTCCAGATTTTGGACAAAAATAAAATCACATCGGGGTTTGTAAAAAAGGGCCTTTTCGACATCAGTTTAATTATAATTTGACATTAATTGTAATTTAACATTAATTGTAATTTGATGGTATTAAGTTTTGACGACCTTTCTATTCCTCAGAGGGCTAAAACTATGGGTCACCCCCACCAACACCATCACCAACACCAACACCCCGGAGCTGTCGCCAACAGCAACATGGATCCCACCATAGGTCACATGATGGAGATGATGTCACCGCGGCAACGACACACTCACCTGCAGCAGCAGCAGCCTCATCAGCACCTGCAACAGGCTCCGCCCATCTCCTACCAGCAGCACTGCCACGCCTCTCCACATCACCTGGGAAGCGCCCACAGCCAGGGGCACCAATCAGGGAATGTGCTGCATCATGTCCACCAATCACCTCCCTCGCACCTGCAGGCCAGCCACACCCACCAAACCTCCCCTCACCTGCCCCTCCACTCCATAGCTGTTCAGGTACAGTACTACTTAGGTGTTGTCATGACAAATCAAAAATCAAATCAAATCAAACTTTATTTGTCACATGCGCCGAAGACATTACCGTGAAATGTTTACTTACAAGCCCTGAACAAGAAGAGTTAAGAAAATATTTACCAAGTAGACTAAAATAAAAAGTAATAATAAAAAGTAACACAGTAACTATAATGATAATGAGGCTATATACAGGGGGCACCGGTACCGAGAGAGTGTGCGGGGGTACAGGTTAGTTGAGGTAATTTGTACATGTAGGTGGGGGTGAAGTGACTATGCATAGATAATAAACAGTGAGTAGCAGCAGTGTACAATAGCGAGGGGGGGGTCAATGTAAACACCAAGGAACTTGAAACTCTCGACCCGCTCCATACAGCCCCGTTGATGTTAATGGGGGCCTGTTCGGCCCTCCTTTTCCTGTAGTCCACAATCATCACCTTTGTCGCGGTGTGGTGCCAGGTCTCRGACCTCCTCCCTATAGGCTGTCTCATCGTTGTCGGTGATCCCGCCTATCACTCTGTATCAAGTTTTGTTAGTTCAACATGAGGGTTAACAAGTGGTTACCATCATCACAGTATATCGCCACTGTTATGTAATTATTATGACACTAATGTCTATACCTTATCACAGAGGATTAAATCAAGTGTTCCAGGTTCTTAGTCAATACTGTATCATGAGGATGGTGTGTTGTACAGTCATCCCAGCAGACACATTCCCTGCATGCAGGCCAGGCGGCTGGAGGACGTCGCAGGAGGTCTGTGGACCAGGACCCAGACGAGCGCAGGCAGAAGTTCCTGGAACGCAACCGAGCTGCGGCCACGCGATGCAGACAGAAGAGGAAGGTCTGGGTGTCTGCTCTGGAGAAGAAGGCAGAGGAGCTGACGCACAACAACATGCAGCTGCAGGTAGGTTTATACGCGGGTTGTCACCATACCAGTACAGCGATACTACCATAACTGATTTACCCTGGACAAAAGTAAAACTCAAAGCAGACTAAACTCTTTGGTCCTTTAAAAACCAATTTAATGTTAAATATTGTGTGCTAAACGTGATTCAGGGTGACATAAGGTTGTTTCTTTCTAACATTAGGACTTTTTTCCTCTGGTATCGTGGCGACATGAGTTTACACACACATACACACACACATTGTCACTAACGTTTCTGTCCCACATGCCATTCCAGAATGAGGTGACCACTCTGAGGTCAGAGGTTGGCCAGCTGAAGCAGATCCTGCTGACCCATAAAGACTGTCCTGTCTCCGCCCGCCAGAGAGAATCACAGGGGTACCTCAGTGAGTAACACCCCGACCCCGCCCATCCTCAAAACACCCAGAGGTATACCCCTACCCTCTACAATACTCCTATCCCAAAACACAGAGGTATACCTCTACCATCTACATACTCCAATCCCAAAACACCCAGAGGTATACCTCTACCATCTACATACTCCTATCCCAAAACACAGACTCCTACTCCTATCCCAAAACACAGACTCCTACTCCTATCCCAAACACAGACTCCTACCCCTATCCCAAAACACAGACTCCTACTCCTATCCCAAAACACAGACTCCTACTCCTATCCCAAAACACAGACTCCTACTCCTATCCCAAAACACAGACTCCTACTCCTATTCCAAACACAGACTCCTACTCCTATCCCAAAACACAGACTCCTATCCCAAAACACAGACTCCTACTCCTATCCCAAATAACAGACTCCTACTCCTATCCCAAACACAGACTCCTACTCCTATCCCAAAACACAGATTCTTACTCCTATCCCAAAACAGACTCCTACTCCTAACCCAAAACACAGACTCCTATCCCAAAACACAGAATCCTACTCCTATCCCAAACACAGACTCCTACTCCTAACCCAAAACACAGACTCCTATCCCAAAACACAGAATCCTACTCCTATCCCAAACACAGACTCCTACTCCTATCCCAAAACCCACAAGGATACATACTGTACCATGTGTACCATCTACATGGTCCCATGTGAGTGTGATGGGCCTGCTACACAGGACACTTTTGCAGAGTGAGACACTCCTATTGTTTTTAATGAAACCTGGGTCTTAGCAGCAACTCACTGGTTGAATCAACGTTGTTTCCACATCATTTCAATGAAATTATGTTGAACCTACAGGAGGTTGGTGGCACCTTAATTGGGGAGGATGGGCTTGTGGTAATGGCTGGAGCAGAATCAGTGGAATGGTATCAAATACATAAAATACATGGTTTCCATGTGTTTGATGCCATTCCATTCGCTCCGTTTCAGCCATTATTATGAGCTGTCCTCCACTCAGCAGCCTCCACTGGTTGAACCAGCGTAGAATAGACGTTGAATTGTGCCCAGTGGGATGGCCCTGTGAGAGACTTGTGCTGCTCTGCGTAAAACTTTCATAAATTCAACGTATGATTCACTCCCAAGAACACTTGATGAAGTGCCTCGCACACTGGCAAAATGTTACATGTCCAGTATAGCAGCTTAAAGCCTAAAGTTTTCTTGACGCCCCAGTGTAGCTCCCCTGTCAGAGGGTCTCCCCAATTCAAGAAACATCCAGAGTCAAAAATACAGGTATCAGAAACACAGCGCTACAGTCTCGCAATGGTTGGTGTATGAGGTTGAAAAGTGAGATTGAAAACCCCTTTGCACCTTGATGACTGAATTGAAACATCTATGATGCCTGTTCTTGTCAAAATGATAATTGATGTCACCAGTGAGCACATTCTTGGGTGTTACAGACAGATGTACTTTATTGGTATATTTCAATTTTTGCTCTATTTGCTCCACAGTAATGCAAATGTCAAAATAAAATAGCTATTTTCCTTATATGAACTGTACATGAGTTGTCATTAATTGTATAACATATGACTGCTTTATTTCTAGTGACATTTTGTTATTTTTATATATAGTGTTTTTATTGTAGACTTTCCTCTGGACCCAGATCTTAAACAGAGAGAGAGAGGGAGCTGTCAAACAAGCCAGGTCAATTTGATTGACAGCTGTCTCTGTGCCCCAGGTCCAGGGAGTTCGACAGGAAGTCCCTCCCCCCTGTGTCCCGGGTCGCAGCAGCAGGCCATCCAATCCAACAGCATCTCCACCTCCTCAGCTGGAGGGGGCGATGGAGCGCACAGCAATTAAAAACTAAAGCGCGTGTGGGTGCGCATGTGGTTCGGAACATAGAGTTGGATAGAGAGCTTCCAATAATGTCCCAGGAGACAAACTCTCTAGTACATCTCTGTGGTTCAGAATCAACCCCCCTCCAATTAAGTACAGGATGTAGTTCCTCCTAAACACTGAGCTAAAGTCAGTTATGTGTTTCCCCCCTAATGGTTAAGGTTAGGATGGGGAAGGGTGAGCTGATCCTTGATCTGTGGTTAGAGGCAACTTCTACCTGGAATCAGGGATTAAACCCTAGGTGGGTGCATCTCATTAGTCTTAAATGGCTCCCTCTCCTGGTCTCCTAGCCTCTATGGACACATGTATAGCAGAACTGGACTGGTCTCTATAAGCCTTACATCTCCGGTAGGTTTGCAAAATTCCGGTAACTTTCCCAACCGTGATTTCTGGAAAACCTGTGCATTTTGGGAAAGTTACCAGTGTTTTTGCAACCCTAGTCTCTGTCTCTCTAACTGTGTGATCATAGTCACCTGTGAACTGGATCGTATTGTGTCTGGGGGAATCAGTCGACCAATGTGTCTCAGTTAGTGGGAAATCAGACATCCAAGTACTGTGCTATCTATTCCAGGACTGCTTCATGGTGGTGTGTCTGCAAACATACTTGTTATCATATCACCTTTTTCTTAGTGGCAGTTTTTTGTTGTTGTTGAATGTGTCGGAGTTGGGTCTTGTAACATACACCATGACTAGGACCAGGAGTTTCTCCAGGAACATCTCTGGGGCTTAAAAATAGCCTGTTACTATGGACCAGAGTTTTACCTAGTCAGGTCACTGGGTCAGGTTAAACTCCTGGCTCTAACCATGACTAAATAATGTTACTACATTGCGTATGTGTTTGTGTATGGTTGTATGTGTAACATAGGCCTCTCTGAAATGCAGAACGTGAACGAAAACTAATACAAATGTACATTTTATACAAATTTATATCAAGTCCTATGAATAGGATGCCCTTGTTTTGTAACAATGTAATGCAAAGCCTATTTTCCCTTTGAAAGTATTACAATGTTTGTACATACATTAAGTTGGGCCTAGAGTTTTCCTTGACCATGTCACTTGACCAAGATAACTCCTGGCCCTTTGTTTAACCTCTGTAAAGCACTTACTAGTTTCCAACAGTGTATTTATCATGTAAACTAGGCTCACACAGTACGTTGGCCTATATCCTGTATCTATGTTTCCTTCTGTGTCTGTATTGTGATTTGTGTTTTGTTTCATGTTTTTTTTTGTACAGATATTGACAATCGCTACAAACCTAATACGAAAATAAAAGCACTTATTCTCTGGTATCTTATTGTGATTTTTACTCAAGTTCGGTTGCCTCCATCAGGAGATCTGAGGAGAAAATGTAATTTGATCTAATGGGCCTGTCAGACGAATGGTCTAGTCTGCCCCCTAGCGATATCTTCTGGAACTGAAGACAGTTTGAGCCACCCTGATTGAATGAGTCAAAGGTCAGCGATCACAGATTTATTTACCCGTCTAAACTTTAGCAGGTTAAGTGAAAGAAAATGGATGTGAGAGGGCCAAGAACTAGCCAAAGTAAATAGTGATGACTTTTATTCACTATCAGTAGGGGGCAGGCCCAATCCACTAAAGTTTAACAAAAACTTAAGAAGCAACATATCAGTCTTAACCAAATATGACTAGGATATTGAAGTGGATTATGCTGTTTCTGTTTCATATCTCAGACCGTGTTTCCTGGTCTATATGTGTCTGTCTGTGTCTGCTGTTGTTATGGTAACACACTGTTGACAGGCTTGGAGTGTAGAGCTGATCAGGCCTGAGTGTTGGAGGTACTGTATCCGGTCTACCCCAAAAAAACACCTAACTATTGCCAGACTTTGTCTTGAAACACACGCACACACACACACGCTTTAAGTACATGATGAAACACACACACACACACACTTGCACAAACGCAGGCATACATTACACACACAAACATGTTTTCTAATGAATGAATATGCAGTATTACTACAAATGTTAAACTTACTGCCTTTCTGTAAAAATACCAAAACTGTAAAATTGGTTTCTTTATATGTATCGGAGCCATATGAACAAAGGACATACACCATTATTTGCAAAGGCATCGGTTTTTCTTTTCATACAGACAAACGGACCATTATGTCCAACAGTCACACAGTCAGGAAATGCATGGTTACTTACTTGTGCTCATAGCACAATACATAGTTGAGTATAAAAGTATAAAAACATATATCCAAATAATTATTTCTGCCAACCAGCAGCCATCTTTTCTTGCATTTTCAAGCACATTACAAATGACATTTTATACACAATTTAATGTCTATTAGTCTAATATTAGCACCAGATGAAATCAGGTAATTCTCTCTCACACACACACACACACACACACACACACAAGGTAATGGAACAGGAAATGTATGAGGCTTAGAGGAAGTTTGTGGGATTGACTTCCTGTAGTGTCTGAATCAGCCCTGATGAGCTCAGCTATTTGGTCACCCATAAAGACAGCTTTGGTCATAACACATCTATAACTGTGGTCATAACCCATGAACAGAACTATAACTGTGGTCATATTGCCTGAACACAACCTTACTGTGGTTCTGTAGTCATGAATATAACCTTGTGGTTATATGGTCATAACTCAACCCTGGCTGTGGTCCTTCTATGGTCATGAAGTGCTCCAGAGTGCAGGTTAAATACCAGTCCACTTCTGTCTCGGTCTCTGCAGCATCTCTCCTGAGGATGTTCCTTCCTGGTGATGGCATATTGGTGTTCTCAGGTTCTAAATATGGATTATCTAATGCTCACAATAAAAAAAATATATTCTAGCGCTTAAGTGGGTCACAGCGCAAACATGTTTTCAAGTTCCAGGTCTCTGGTGTTTATTAATCTGAGAACCTCTGCATGTCACTGTTGTCTCTACGGGTGGGGCTGATGTCAAGGAAACGGTCGCAGGGGAACTCTATAAGGTCGCCCCCTTCCTCCAGGGTTCCGAGCCGTGGCGGCCGGCTGCTCTGGAAGCTTGTGAAGTCTGTTGACACCGCCGCCGTTGTTGTTGTCATGGAGCTGCGGAATGGTCGTCGCGTGGAGTACATGTGACGCACATGCACTGCTGACTTCCTCCTTTTCAGCTTCCGCCTCAAACTTCGCCCCAGCCAGGCTCCTCCAATCACCAGAAGAAGGACGGCGTTGCCGGCCAGTGTTGCCACGGTGACCAGCTGGAGGTCAGAGGTCAGTGTCTCTTGGTGATGAGCCTCTTCTGGGAGAGTGACCAATCCGGCACAGTGGTCCCTGGGTGCCACCTCACACACAGACCCTCCCACCACACCCTCAACACAAGCCATGTAGGTGAAGTCTGGGCTTAGTTCTCGTAACATCACCGACCGCGCCCCGCCACGGGCGTACACGTACCGAGGAAAACGGTCAGATGACCCAAAGCGGTCAAACAGCACTCGGTAGTGGACCTCTTCTAGTCCCGGTCCGGCTCCCGGTGTAAAGCGGCTGTGGTCGCGTGTGGTCCAGTGGACCGTGGCTGTGCTGGAGGCGACCTGGTCGACGGTCACGTTGGTGATGAAGTGGCGGTTGAACACACAGGGGTCGGTCACTGCAGGTATAACGTCCTCCTGACCGCCTCTGAACAGGTCAAACCACTCCTCTTTTTGAGGGGTGGGAGGAGAGGAGGTGAGGAGCTCTGTGATTGGCCCACTGAGATGGTTACCATGGCTATTTTGGTGGTCAACTGTCTGAGGCCAGGTTGTGGTTGGAGGCGTGGGGTTGTTCAGGAGAGGGGCTTGTGTTTGAGGAACGCTGCGGCCCGGAACGGAATCCCACCTCCCTTTCTCACGCTTCCCAGAAGCCTCAGCAGAAGGTCGCGACCTAGGGCTGGCAGATATTTTCTTCCTCCTCTTCCTGTTCGACGACAGGGATTTGTCCCGCTCCTCTTGCCCTCCCTGGTCCCCTTGGATACCCACCTCCTCCTCTCCCTCCTTCCTATCCTCTCCCTCTCTACCCCTGCTCACCTTCTTTATTGCCTTCATCTCCACTCCCTCTCTACTCCCAATTTCCCTATGCTCTTCTCCATCCTTCCTTTCCTCTGCCTCTATTCCTCTCCTCTCCCCCTCTATCTCCTTCCTTACCTCTCCCTGCCCTCTCTCCATCTCCTTCTCCAGGACACCCCCTCCTCTGCTCTCCTCAGGCCCAGTCTGGGTCTCACACAAGTGGCTCCAATTCCCTGGGGGCTGCAGCTGGGAGCTGTTGATATAATCTAGATACTTCCCCCTCAGTGTCGCTGGGTGATGACACTGCAGGAAAACGGTCAGCAGCTTCCCCTGAGAGTGCGCCGACTTCATCCACTGCTTCAGGTCGCCCAGGCGGCAGTCACACGTCCAGTTGTTGCCATGGAGATCCAAATCGTAAAGGCCGCTGTTGAGGGCGAATATGTTACCGGAGAGGCTCGTGAGCCTGTTGTCTTTGAGTTTTAAAACACTCAGATGCTTCAGTTGTTCAAAAGCCGAGGGGTCCACCGTGGAAATTTGGTTGCAACTAAAGTCCAGCTCCTCGACTCTCTCCAGCGGGTCGAGAAGTCCTGCGGGAAGATTCTCCAGCACGTTCCCGTCAATCAGAAATTCTGTCAAGCTCGACAGTCCTTTCAACGACTCGCTTTCCAAATGGTAGATGTTGTTATTGCTGAGGGATAGTTTAGAAAGCTTTTTCAGATTCTGAAAGACGTGGTTTCCGACGTGTTGTATTTCATTTTCAGAGAGCAGCAACGTATTCAGTGACCTGAGCTGGGAGAACGTAAACACATTACGCACGGCTGTCAGTTTGTTCTGCGCCAGGTTGAGAAAGCGCAGTTTGGTGAGCTTGGAAAAGGCGTTTCTGTGGATGTGACTCAGCTGGTTCGATTCTAGATGGAGATAATGTAGATTAGTCAAGCTCTTGAATACCGAGTCCTGTAACAGTTCTATGGCGTTCCCATCCAACCTCAGCTTCACAACGCTCTCCAAGTTACCAAACAGCTCTGGAGTAATCTTCTTCATGTCATTGTTATTGCCATACAAAGTTGTCAGTTTTGCCAGTGACTGTAAAGTTTCTGGGGGTATTGTTGATATCAGATTGTTGCCCAAATATAGCTCCTCCAATTTGGAGAGCTTTTCAAATGCTTTTGGGTGAATGGTCTGTATTTGATTATACTGTAAGTTCAACCTTATAAGATTTCCATACCGTGTGAAGTCGAAGGCGGAGATGTTACCGATGAAGTTTCCCCCGAGGCTGAAGACAAGCACGTCCTCTGGGACCCGCGAGGAGTGCACCTTGGGCACCGCGCGCAGCCCCCGGTTTGTACAGAGGATGTGCTGCGCTTGCTGGCAGTCGCAGCGCTCAGGACAGAAGCCGCTGACGGGTGAAGGCGAGAGGAACCCGTCACAAGAGAAAAGGAGAAAACAGATGACACCCACGAAATTACCGGTATCCATTCCAAAACGGCAGTTGGCACAAGCTTCTGATGCGGCATTCCCCCTTTGTGTTCAAGTGCAGTTACCCCGACTCTCCACTCTCACTTTGGTGTCCGATACATATGTCCATTATTCACTTGTTGCTCCGTCATTGTGGAGGAAAGTTGTCCTACACTTAGTTTAGTGTGAAAAGGTGTCTGGATCCATGGCTAAAAACTGCTGTTCATAGAATACATTTATTTGTGCGCTGCGCTGTCATGCCGTGTGAGGAAACGCTCACCTCCCCAGAATGATCCATATCCCGGCCCCAAGTGGTCATCTGGAGCAAATTACAGACCTCCGCAAAACGCAGGGTTCACGCGCAGAACACACACACCCACACGCGCGCTCAGCCTCTCCCCCGCATCTCTCGTCCCCGCCACCACCATTCGTGTACAGCGCCTGGCGCACAGGATTCAGAGCTGCGCGTGCATGAACACACACACACACGTCCTCTAAATCTAATCAAATGCGTGGAAGATAGGACGCATATACTGTATCTTGTTGTATTCGAGGCATAGAGAGAGAGAGATACGTGGCTGAACCCTTTGACCGAGTTTTCCGCGTGCCCCCGCACCCCCTGTGGCTCGCGAGGTGAGATTCGATACTCGGTATGGAGAAAGCAGACGGGAAGCCTTCCTTCCCACGAGGGTCCCCCGGGGAACCCTGGACTGAGTGACTCAGTCTTGGACTCCCTCCTCACACACGTTTCAAAGTGCACAATGGATCTCTCCAGACAGCAGAGGCCTAGCACCAGAGGAAGACAGTAAAATAAAACGTTCTCATTCCACAGGATCTCAAATGTTGCACTGAAGAAAAACACTTAATTCGGTGTGTTACTGCTAGAATTCAAATTGCTTGCAGACAGTCATTTACCTCCATGCCATCATCAATGAACACCAATGTATTCAAGATAGCTGGTCAGTGGTACCTTAGGGAGGGTTGGGGCTCAAACACACATGGTTCACATTAATGCAAGAGGAATTCAGGTCATGGTGCCTGTGTTAAGACTACAGAGGCAGGGTGCCAAATCTTTGATTAGGATCTCTACTTGAAAGGCTGGGTACAAAGTATGATCTATGTAGTCAGGGTTCAGTGCAGTGAGCCATGTAGTGGACTGTAGGTTAGACTGTAGGCTAGTCTAGTCTGTATACTGTCAACCTGGGCTCAGGGGTCGACGTAACATAGTAAATGCTTCACTCCAAATAGTATATGTTACATTTCCTATGTATTAATTTGTGGATGTCCATCATCCATTTTGTATGATGTTATGATTTACAATTTGTATGATATGTTACAAATTGAAATTCGTACAATACGTTTCGAATTTGCTAAAGTTATATGTTACGAATTCCAAGTTGTTGTGGCCAACGTTAACTAGATGGCTAGGTGGCTAACGCTAACATTCGCTAGGCTAGGGGTTAAGGTTAGGAGTTATATTAAAGGGTTAAGGTTAGGAGTTATATTAAAGGGTTAAGGTTAGGAGTTATATTAAAGGGTTAAGGTTAGGAGTTATATTAAAGGGTTAAGGTTAGGGTTAAGGTTAGTGTTAGCTAACATTCTAAGTAGCAAGTAGTTGTAAAGGTGCTAATCAGCTAAAATGTTAAAGTTGTCCGTGATGCGTGATGAGTTGAACATGCAACCTTTGGGTTGCTAGACATGTGTTATACACCAACCCAACTACCCTACTTTCAGTATTATGTAACCATACCAAACGTAACATATCATACTAATTTGAGAGTCCCAGATTTACATTTACTATGTTACGTCTAGTCTATGAGACCAGGCTGACTGTGTAATGCTCCCTACTGTGTGTAAGAGCCCTACAAGCGTCGCTTCCCCTATAAGCTGCGTTTACACAGGCAGCCCTATTCTGATCTTGGGCCACTAAATTGGTCTTTTGACCAATCAGATCAGATCTTTTGCTAATAACTTTGGCAAAAGATCAGAATTGGGCTGCCCGTGTACACGCAGTCTTGTGCCCCAAAGCTTGAATCAAGAGGTCTGGATATTGATGGCACACGAGGTAGTGCACTTGCAATGTAACCACAACATCTTGTAGAAGACCAGAGTGAAAGAACATTGCAGTAAATCCTACAGGAGCACTGACTCTGGAGACAAGGTTGCAGATTTGTCCTAAAATAGTGGTCACACACACACACCCAGCCAGTTGTGCACATGCACCACATGCATTTACATGTTCACATTGTAGTCATTTAGCAGACACTCTTATCCAGAGCGACTTACAGTCAGGGCAACTCCAGCACTCCACTTTCAACCTCATTTTCATCATCCCCAGCACATTACCAGTGTAAACGTGTGAAAATGGCGCATTTCTACACTTTGTAGAAAAAAAAATCTGTAGTTAAAAAGTTGTACCCAATGCCATCATCTAAAGTTAAAACATTTGAAAAACAGTGATTTTCAAACACTGAAATTCACGCTTAGATACTCATTGCAGATTTTGAAAATCAGTGATTTCCTTTTAATCCTATCCTGTGATGTCACAGAGAAGCATTTTTTTTAGGATCTTTATTATATTTTTAACTGCAGATTATAGAAAAGCAAGTGATGCAATTTTTCCAGGACAATACATTTTTTCTGACTATTGTAGCGGTAAATTCCTAGGATTGCCTTACAGTGAGGGAGAACCCAGAGTTAGAGAAGAGCATTATACCCGTTCTCATGCATTGTTAGAGATCACAGTGTGTCATGACTCTCCACAGAACTAGGATCAGGGGCGCTCTGTTATGAGTGAGTAACTGTGTGTATGTGAAATGCAGCTGTGTGTGTGTGTGTGTCAGAAATGCAGCCCATCTGGGAACCCCCCTGCCCCAGCGAGGTCATTTCCTGTCTGGCCCTTCATATGAATTTCTCTCTCAGTCTGACAGACCGATGGGAGGAATATCTCTCCCTCTCTCTCTCTCTCTGGATGCATTTTTGTAAGCCCAGTTCTCTCTGAGAGCCAAGATACAGCCCTGGATCAGTGGAGACACACACAATGTCCGTGAACACTCGCCGAGTTACACTGTCAGTCAGTCTATGTAGTGTCATGCAATAGAATTGGATTTTTCACACTCATTTATAATCACAGCTTTGCACAGATCCTATGTAATTGCATGCTTTTGTAAATTACACACAAATTAGTGTAGTTGTCTTATACGAAAGTCTCTTCGTAATGTAGAGCTAGTCAATGTTAGTTATGAGAGGAAACAGATATTCAGTAAAGAGAGCTGATGAGAGGGGGGAGTGAAAAAGAAGAGAGGGAGAAACTTAGAGATAGAAAGAGGGAGAAGGCGTGAAAAAGAGAGAAAAGGCAGACATGCTTGTAAACAGAGAACCTCTTTTCAGTGAGCTATAGTCTTCTGGAGTTGATCCAATTCCAGACTTTCACAAAGAGGTCCATTCAGGACCCCGGACAGAGTTGTCTGTCAGTTTGCCTGAGCACAAAGACGGACGCAGTCTGGTTTCATCAGCCATTCTCTCCAATCACCCCTCTATTCCCCACAGCCTTGGACCGTCCAGCGCAGATGAGGTTTCACTCCCTCAACACACAGAGAAGCCTCATTCTGTCAGAAAGAGAGAGAGAGAAAGAAAAGTTGTTTCTGTGAATGTGGCAGTAAGTGTGTAAGTGAGATATCATCTAGGTTATTTAATGTTTCTGTGCGAGTGCATGCGTGTCGATGTTTAGGTCATGAGGGTGTGTGTATGTATGTGAATGAGACAGTGCAGTATATAGGTCGTCTAGGGAGGGTTGGCTTTCCCATCTGTACAGCTCAGGTTTGAAAAAGCCCACCTCAGTCAGCACTCGTGTCTGTGTGTGTACCTGTGTTGAGTGATTCTGCAGGATCTGTATGTGTGTGTGTACCTGTGTTGAGTGATTCTGCAGGATCTGTATGTGTGTGTGTACCTGTGTTGAGTGATTCTGCAGGATCTGTATGTGTGTGTGTACCTGTGTTGAGTGATTCTGCAGGATCTGTGTGTACGTGCATCTGTGTTGAGTGATTCTGCAGGATCTGTGTTGAGTGATTCTGCAGGATCTGTGTTGAGTGATTCTGCAGGATCTGTGGCTGTGTTGAGTGATCCTGCAGGATCTGTGTGTATGTGCATCTGTGTTGAGAGATTCTGCTGGATCTGTGTGTACGTGCATCTGTGTTGAGTGATTCTGCTGGATCTGTGTGTACGTGCATCTGTGTTGAGTCATTCTGCAGGATCTGTGGCTGTGTTGAGTGATCCTGCAGGATCTGTGTGTATGTGCATCTGTGTTGAGTGATTCTGCTGGATCTGTGGCTGTGTGTGAGACAAGTAGAGCATCTCTGTTTGTGTGTTTTGAAAACCTTATGCATCCGAATGACACATCTATCATTATCTAACAGAACTGTGACAGTTTGAGTTMAACTAGTTCACGAAGCAAAAAAAAGGTAGTCTTTAGGTCTGTAACAGCTTTAGTGGCCTTTGGTCTCCCCGGGATGACAAATATACACATATAAAAACACAGAGGGTGATATGGCCTTGAAGTGATGATGATTTACCACCCAGCGTAGGGCTCTCTGAACACACACACACAGCGGGGGTGAGAGGGGGCTCTGAAGTAATGATCTGCCTCACACACACAAAGCGGCGGAATTCCCCTAATTGGACACACATGCCGTTTTTTGGTCTGAAAACAGTTTTGCAATCACAACAGCTTGTTTTTCTCAGAGGACTTCGAGACTCAATAGGGATTAACTGCATGCGAAACAGACCCCCATGCAGACCAATGTAAATGCCACATGCAACAAGATGCATCTCTTCAACCTGGACTCAGGGGTAGAAGTAACATAGTAAAAGTACATTCGGACCACTCCAATTAGTATATGTTACGTTTCCTATGGTATGTATGTAATTTGTGGATGTCCATCTTCCATGTCAAATGATATGTTACGAATTACAATTCGTATGATACTGTATGTTACGAATTGCAATTGATATAATATGCTACGAATTTGCTCAAAGTATGATATGTTACGAATTCCAATTTGTTGTGGCTAACGTTAGCAAGGTGGCTAAGGCTAACATTAGCAAGGTGGCTAACATTAGCTAGGCTAGGGGTTAAGGTTAGCTAACATGCTAAGTAGTGCAAAAGTAGTTGCAAAGTAGCTAAAATTCTAAAGTTGTTTGTGATGATAGTTTAACAGGCAACCTTTGATTGCTAGATGTTCACATTATACGCCTACCCATCCACCCCGACCAACCACCCTACTTTTGTTTTTGCCTTAAGTAACCATACCAAACGTAACATATACTAATTTGAGTGTGCCGGATTTATGTTTACTACAGTATGTTACATCTAGTCTATGAGACCAGACTGATCTCTTTGGGCTTATGACAATCAACAGAGATGATAGTACAGGAAGTGGATAGATGATCTCTTTGTGCTTTTGGTTGGTCTTCAACTCCAGACTAACCCATTGAGAAAACTCAACAAGTAACACACACTCCCCCACACTCCATGTCTGCTTGGTGCATTGTGTGTACATCTAACCAGCTTGAGAAAATGGAGAGCAAAAGATTTTGGTAGAAGGAAGTTACAGAGATTTAGAGGGAGAGAGAGGGGGAGAGGTAGCTGGAGAAAGACGGGGACAGGGTGAGCGAGAGAGTGAGACAGACAGAGAGAGAGGAGGGAGAGAGGGTTGGAAAGTTTACATGAGCAGCAGCTGTTTGGATCGTTAAGTGCTTTAACCCAAGCCAGAGATTACAGATCTAAACCACACCAACTATCTCTGGTCCCACTGGCTCAGTGAGCGTGTTTGTGTGTATGTATTTGTGTTTGCTTGTGTGTTACTGTGTGCAAGTCAAAACCAGTGAGTGTCTAAACTTGCATGATAGTGTGTGTGTCTGTGTTAGACCTGTATTATGAGCGAAGGGAGAACCTGGGCCCCATGCCTGCTCTCCATCCAGCCGCCTCTCCCTCTCTATCCCACCACACATCCCCCAGTTAGGCCCAGCTGGTTCCCATCGAGGGAGGGAAGAAGGGGAAGGGGTGAGGAGAGAGGGGAGGGAGAGAGAGAGGATAGGGTGAGGAAGACTTTGCTGGGCTATCAGTCTCATCTCACATGCAACACTCCTACAATGTTACAATGACTTCGAAAAACCCAGAAAAAAAATCCAAAAGGGTTTATAACATTACTGCAACATGGGAGTCATTCTCACAAAACTGTCCCAAAAAATTCTTAAGTGTTATGTTTCACAGAATTTCCTCTTGAATCACTGAGATTAGGATCTTGATTTATCTATTTTATAATGACTCTTATGTTTTTTTTATCAGATATTATGCATTTGATCAAAATGTTGACAAAATTAGAATTACTGTTAAGTCCCCAAAAAGTATTAAACAAATCAATATTTCGAATATTTTTTAACATTGCTCCCCTAATGAAAAAGCCCAAGTTAAACATAATACTGAAAATATTTTTTTAATGAAATTATACAATTATAAGATTAAATCTGACTTTTCCCAATTTGAGCTCTTTAGCCATTTCAGTAATGAGAAGGCCAAGACAAAGGAGATGATTGTGGACTACAAGAAAAGGAGGACCGAGCACACCCCCATTCTCATCGATGGGGCTGTAGTGGAGAGCTTCAAGTTCCTTGGCGTCCACATCACCAACAAACTAACATGGTCCAAGTACACCAAGACAGTCGTGAAGAGGGCACGACAAAACCTATTCCCCCTCAGGAGACTGAAAAGATTTAGCATGGGTCCTCAGATACTCAAAAGGTTCTACAGCTGCACCATCGAGAGCATCCTGATTGGTTGCATCACTGCCTGGTATGGCAACTGCTCGGCCTCTGACCGCAAGGCACTACAGAGGGTAGTGCGTACGGCCCAGTACATCACCAGGGCCAAGCTTCCTGCCATCCAGGACCTCTATACCATGTGGTGTCAGAGGAAGACCCTAAAAATTGTGAAAGACTCCAGCCACCCTAGTCATAGACTGTTATCTCTGCTACCGCATGGCAAGCGGTACCGGAGCTCCAAATCTAGGTTCAAGAGGCTTCTACCCCCAAGCTATAAGACCCCCCCACTCTTTAAGCTGCTGCTACTCTCTATGCATAGTCACTTTAATAACTTTACCTACATGTACATATTACCTCAATTACCTCGACTAACCGGTGCCCCCGCACATTGACTCTGTACTGGTACCCCCGTATATAGCCTCTCTATTGTTATTTTACTGCTGCTCTTTAATTATTTCTTACTTTTATTTCTTACTTTTTGGGGGTATTTAAAAAAAACAACTGTTGTTGGTTAATTAAGGGCTTGTAAGTAAGCGTTTCACTGTAACCTGTTGTATTCAACGCATGTGACAAATACAATTTGATTTGAGGTAAAAAAAAAAAAATAGAATACAAACCTGATTCTGAAGCCATATAAGCTAATAACTTAACTTGTGCTCATCTAAGGATGACTCCACTGGATGATGCATCATGGATGAATACAACTTTATTTAAAAACTGATTGGAGTTTTTACAGGAACTTGAAAAAGTGTTATGGTAATGAGACATGTCCACAGACACTGTGTTTGTACGTAATAAATAGTATAGTTTAATGTCAACTTCAACTAGTATACCATTGTTATGATTTATGGACAAACCACAGCAACATACTTTGAGTTTTATTCAAATAAGTTAGGTTTTTCAGAATAATTGTTTAAATAAAGGAACCTGAGACTTTAACCCTGACACATTTTGGTCATGAGAATTTGGGGTGAAAATGTACAAAACTCAGGGGAAAATGTAAAATGTATTTAAAATAAGACACTTTCCCAAAAACTAGACATTGTGGTCATTAGAATGATTGTTGATTTTTGAAAATGAATTGTATTGTAACTCAGCTTGCTACAGACATTTTAAAACTGGTTTCATGAGAATCACCCATATGGAATAGGCATTTACTAATCTCTCAATATTGTTTTGGGGGAACTCCAGCCACCCTTGACGTTTTGGGTACCACCTCACATATACAGGAGGAGGGGAAGGGGGCGGCATGGTATGTGGGGTGGCCAACCTATCAGGACTTCAGTCAGCCTTCTGAGAACACAGAGTAGGGAAGGGTAGAGGGAGAGGTAGAGGGAGGTCGACATCTGGAACACATTATGGAGCACACTATTTCTCAGTTGAAAGGGAGAAAGCGATACAGTACAGAGAAACTGTTCGGAGCGATAGAGAAATGAGGGGAAGAGAAAATGCAGTGAGAGAGAGAGAGAGAGGAGCGGTTAAATAAAGGGAGAGGTGGAGAATGAAGAGAGGGCTTTAGAAACCTTTCACTGCATGTGTTTGATATAACATCTGAACACGTAACGGAGTTCAATCACATAATTACACTAAAGGGACATACACTCTAGACTCCATTCCATTGTTGTTTGAGACACACGCATACATACTGGAAGAGAAGACAGCCTCCTAGACACACTCACACCCTCATTACTTAAGTACAAGCTGTAACAGTATAGACCAGTTGATTACAGAGAGAGGAGTATTTAGCCTTGATGTCATTGTGTTTTCAACACTGAAGCAAGCTACTATGTAGGTTAGTTAGGGACCATAACATCTGAAGGGCAGCTGTGAATGATCTCTGCTTTCACTGCTACAAGCCTGACAAACAAGCCTAATACACATGCTAGGACTGACCTGGTACAACAGCACCCTCCACTGACTCTGTGAGAAACACTATGGGGAAGTGGCACAGAATTGGAATCTAGACTGCAATGAACATGTAGATGACACCCTTTCCTCAATATACACTGAGTGTACAAAACATTAGGAACACCTGCTCTTTCCATGACAGACTGACCAAGTGAAAGCTATGATCCCTTATTGATGTCACTTGTTAAATCCACTTCAATCAGTGTAGATTAAGGGGAAGACACAGGTTAAAGAAGGATGTTTAAGCTTTGAGACAAGGACTGTGTATGTGAGCCATTCAGAGGGTGAATGGGCAAGACAAAATATTTAATTGCCTTTGAACAGGGTATGGTAGTAGGTGCCAGGTGCACCGGTTTGAGTGTCAAGAACTGCAACGCTGCTGGATTTTTCACGCTCAACAGTTTCTCGTGTGTATCAAGAATGGTCCACCACCCAAAGGACATCCAGTCAACTTGACACAACTGTGGGAAGCATTGGAGTCAACAAGTGGCAGCATCTCTGTGGAACGCTTGACACCTTGTGGAGTCCATGCTCTGACGAATTGAGGCTGTTCTGAGAGGGGGGGGGGGGGGGGGTGCAACTCAATATTAGGAAGATGATCTTAATGTTGTTCCTAATGTGTTATACACTCAGTGTACAGGACACCTGTGTGATCTTGGGCTGTTTTATTGTAGATGAGTGTGTCTGATCAGTCACAGTAGTTTAGGATGAAGGGGTGCATCTTAACAAAGAACACAGGATAGGTGACACAAATGTGGTGGCTGTTGATTGGTTATTAGCACAGTCCAAGAAGGAAGCCACCATAGACTACTGAAATGGAGCCAATCTATCTGATAATGCAGATATGTTTGTAGCAACAGTAACGTATGTGCATAGGTAACAATGCCATGTCATCGCTCTGACGAAAGACTGAGGAGTTGGTTGGAGGGGATGGTGGATGAGAGGGGATAGGGGCCCTTACGAAAAAAGATTGCAATCAGAGTGCATTATAACTGCACTCCACTGTAGTATAACTGCAGTTAGAGTGCAGTACCCTGCAGTTATTCTGCAATTACTGCGTCCAAAATGCCACAGTCGACTGCAGTTACTGTACTTTTACTGCTGTTTTTTGTTTTGTTGGTTATAACATTGTGTGTCTTCTTCATCACCAAAACACATCAGAAAGAATAGGTAGTACATAAGTAGATGCCATTCATAACTTAGTTCACTATGTGTGTGTGTGCGTGTGTCTGTGTGTAGACAGATGTAGCTGAGGGTGTGTCTACTCTGCATTAGGTGGTGGTTAGGCTGTGTCTTTACCATTGGGACAATCATTCTGGTCAGGTATGTTATGTGGAGATTAACCACGGTGAGTCTGGAGAGTGATCTCTGATTTGCGCTCGCACAAACACACACACACACACACATCCATAATAATAGCTATGAACACAGGGATCACCAGTCCACCATTAGACCAAGCCAAGGGTAGGCTAGGGCAGCGGCCTCACCCAACAGCGGCGAGCCTTTCAGACAATGTTTTTTCAGCTTTTTGTTTTCCCTGTCTGTGTTGTCATAGCAATAGGCTAGGGCAGGAAGTGTCATTCATGTCATGCAAAGGAAGACATTTGTTTTGTTGAGTAAACAAATCTAGAATTGAGGCTGAGTCAAGCACACTAAACCACTGTAGCGAAATATGTGTGCTTGGGAAAAACCCTAATTTGAACAGTGTGGGTTATTTCCCAAAAGAGAAAGTCCTAAAGAAACTGCTTGTCAAGAGTATAAAGTATGTGTGCCCACTTCTCAACATGTGGCACCGTCTTATACAAGTAGTACAGGTTCTCACTTCTCTCTTACACAGACACTTTGAGTATATAATCGCCACCACTCTGCCCTATCCCACCTGGACAAGAGGAATACCTATGTAAGAATGCTGTTTATTGACTATAGCTCAGCATTCAACACCATAGTACCCTCCAAACTCATCATTAAGCTCGAGGCCCTGGGTCTGATCTAGAGGTCAACCAATAATGATTTTTCAATGCCGATACTGATTATTGGAGGACAAAAAAAGCCGATACCGATTAAAATCGGCCAATTTATTTAAAAACATTTTTTTATATATATATATCATACACACACACATTTTTGTAATAATGACAATTGCAACAATACTGAATGAACAATGAACACTTTTATTTTAACTTAATATAATACATAAATACACACACAGCTCTGAAGTGACAATGATACTGTAGAATCTGCTTAGGAGACAAATACTCTCAACTGTTTGAATAAAAATAGAGTTTAAGTTACCTGTGATGAATGTTGAAAACAAAAACTGTCATTTCTATATGCAGGAAATCCCATTTTAATAATGGGCATGGTAAGAATTGACAACCAAAGTGCGAGTCATAATTCCCATGACACCTTCTAGCAAAATCTGAAAAGCGGTTCCTTCATTTATTCCATAGGATATTTTTAGATTCACTTAAAATAAGGTCTGTGTTGTGTAGGCTTACATCACCGTGCCAATTTTATAACTGTGTAGATATCCATAGGACAAGGTAACTCTGATCAATATTGGCTAAATATAAGCGAAGGTACATTTTTTTTGTAGAGTGGATTTATGAAAATATGTTGACAAACGTTACCTTATCCTAGTGAGATTTACACGGGTATCAAAACGTCGAGGCGGTTTAAGCCTGCACGAAACACAGACCTTATTTGAAGTAGATCAAGACATTCTCTATGGAAGACATGAACGGTAAAATAACGAAGGAACCCCTTTCAAATTCAGCCGCAAGTTATTACAGGAATTATAACGCGTCGACTATTTCTCTCTAAACCATATACCTTTGACTAATCCGGAAACTATCACCTCGAAAACAAAACTTTTATTCCGTTCCGTATTTTATCTAACGGGTGGCATCCATGAGTCTAAATATTCCTGTTACATTGCACAACCTTCAATGTTGTCATAATTACGTAAAATTCTGGCAAATTAGTTCGCAAAGAGCCAGGCGGCCCAAACTGTTGCATATACCCTGACTCTGCGTGCAATGAACGCAAGAGAAATGACACAATTTCACCTGGTTAATATTGCCTGCTAACCTGGATTTCTTTTAGCTAAATATGCAGGTTTAAAAATATATACTTGTGTATTGATTTTAAGAAAGGCATTGATGTTTATGGTTAAGTACACATTGGAGCAATGACAGTCATTGATTGATTGTTTTTTATAAGATAAGTTTAATGCTAGCTAGCAACTTACCTTAGCTTACTGCATTCGCTAACAGGCAGGCTCCTCGTGGAGTGCAATGTAATCAGGTGTTAAAGCATTGGACTAGTTAACTGTAAGGTTGCAAGATTGGATCCCCCGAGCTGACAAGGTTAAAAATCTGTCGTTGAGGCAGAACGTTCCTAGGCCGTCATTGAAAATAAGAACGTGTTCTTAACTGACTTGCCTAGTTAAATAAAGGTGTAAAAAAAAAGGCAAATCGGCGCCCAAAAATACCGATTTCCGATTGTTATGAAAACTTGAAATCGGCCCCGATTATTCGGAATGGCCGATTAATCGGTCGACCTCTAGTCTGAACCCCGCCCTGTGGAACTGGGTCCTGGACTTCTTGACGGGGCGCCCCCAGGTGGTGGAGGTAGGAAACAACACCTCCACTCCACTGATCCTCAACACTGGGGCCCCACAAGGGTGCGTTCTCAGCCCCCTCATGTACTCCCTGTTCACCCATGACTGTGTGGCCAAGCACGCCTCCAACTCAATCATTAAGTTTGAAGACGACACAACAGTAGTAGGCTTGATTACTAACGATGACGAGACAGCCTATTGGGAGGAGGTGAGGGCTCTGGGAGTGTGGTGCCTGGAAAACAACCTCTCACTCAATGTCAACACAACAAAGGAGATGATCGTGGACTTCAGGAAACAGCAGAGGGTGTACCACCATCGACGGGACCACAGTGGAGAAGGTGGAAAGATTCAAGTTCCTTGGCATACATATCACTGACAAACTGAAATGGACCACCCACACAGAAAGTGTGGTGAAGAAGGCGCAAAAGAGCCTCTTCAACCTCAGGAGGGTAAAGAAATTTGGCTTGTCACCTAAAAGCCTCAAACTTTTACAGATGTACATTTGAAAGCATCCTGTCAGGCTGTATCACCGCCTGGTACGGCAAAGGCTCTCCAGAGGGTGGTGCGGTCTGCCCAACGCATTACCGGGGGCAAACTACCTGCCCTCCAGGACACCTACAGCACCCAATGTCACAGGAAGGCCAAAAAGATAATCAAGGACCTCAACCACCCGAGCCACTGCCTGTTCACCCCGCTATCATCCAGAAGGCGAGGGCAGTACAGGTGCATCAAAGCTGGGACCGAGAGGCTGAAAAACAGCTTCTATCTCAAGGCCATCAGACTGTTAAACAGTCATCACTAACACATTAGAGGCTGCTGCCTATAGGCATAGACTAGAAATCACTGGCCACTTTAAGGAATGGAACACAAGTCACTTTAATAATGTTTACATATCTGGCATTACTCATCTCATATGTATATACTGTATTCTATACTATTCTACTGTATCTTAGTCCATTCCGCTCTTCCATATGTATATAGTCTTAATTCATTACTACTTAGATGTGTGTCTATTGGGTATATGTTGTGTAACTTGTTAGATATTACTGCACTGTCGGAGCTAAAGCACAAGCATTTCGCTACACCCGCAATAACATCTGCTAATCACGTGTATGTGACCAATAAAATMTGATTTATATTTATAGATGACTGATGGACAATCCAGGAGATATTGTACATAATGATGAGATGTATTCCCATGTGGACAGATTGACGGGAGTGAACCCTCTCGCGTCGCCTCTTCCTCTCTGACAATCCCTGTAGGGGCACTTTGCCATGGGGTTATAGGCCACAGGTCACATGTTACACAAACCGGTGACCAGGAAGTGTTAACACAGGTGAGAGGAGAGCATGCGGTTCTTACCGTCTCACTCGAACGCACTTTATCACATTTGTACTGTAATCAAATGTAGCCCTAATGTTACGCTGTATTTTATACCCTGCAATAGACTTAAAATGGGAACAAAACCAACAAAACCATAAAACCATTTCTATGCGGACACGTCAAGAACTGCTCTCAACCTGTGCAAGATGGGAATCGCTACAATTTCAGTTGAATCCCCATTATGAATATCTAAACTTCCAAACACCAACATATGTTTTACCAGAAATTCAAGGTTTTAATGAAATTTGTTAAGCTAATGCAGCTTGATACCTTGCCGGGCTGGCCCCAAGGGGCCAGGGTTCCGGTCTAGAAGCACGGTTTGTACGGCTCCAACAGTTTAACTGACACCCAGCCCAGAAAGACCATTTCCATACTGTAGATGGCCACATTTATTTATCCTTTATTTAACTAGGCAAATCAGTTAAGAACAAATTCTTATTTACAATGACGGCCTACACCGGCCAAACCCAGACGACGCTGGGCCAATTGTGCACCGCCATATGAGACTCCCAATCACAGATGGTTGTGATACCCTGGTTTGAATCCAGGCTGTGTCTGTAGTGACGCCTCTAACACTGAGAAGCAGTGCGTTAGACCGCTGAGCCACTAGGGGGCCCTAGAGAAGTCAGATTTGAAAAGTCCTAATAACACACTTTAGTCATGACTTAGTGCACAAAACATCCATTAAATTATTAAAATAATTCACGCTGAGGACAATTTTTATTTTATTTTTATCACTCACAACGACGATATTAACATTTTATATTCATCCAAATAATGTCTCAAGTTTTTGGATGACGTCGTCGCTGCTTGCGCTGCTCCCTCTGCGCTAATAGTAATACATTTATTTTATATTGCGCTTTTCATTAAAGAGAATCTCAAAGACCCTGTAAAAACAAACAAAACAAATGTAGAGATCTGTCAGGTCTTGGGCGATGGTCTTCCACAGATTGATGATAAGGTATTGTTCAGACAAGCAGTTCAGAAAGGCTGGGCAGTAGCTTAAGCGGAGGGAGCTTCGATGGCACAGAGAGGGAGCAGTGTCAGTCAGTTACTTAGACAAGCCCAGAGATCTTCATCAGGCACCTCGTCTGTTGTCTCCTCCTCCTCTGTAGGTAGGCTGGATAGTCCACTACTGAAGTGTAGCACCCACCTGGGTGATGCTTGGCAGCTATAAGCGCCAGAAAGACCATCACACCTCGGCAGTAGTCAGGAAACAGTTCCCTATGAGGTGGACCTCTCTCAAGTTTAAAATGTTTAACGTCACATACACAAGTCCACATTGTTGATGCAACCAGCAATAAAAAAAAAAAGCTTGTGCTGTATTGATGCATTGATGTATTGATGCATCATTCAAATGATTGAATAGCCAACTACCTAGCCAAGCCGAAAACAAAGTCCAGCAACTCCATTGGACAAAACCACCCAATATTAATAAAATTAAAGAAGTCAAAAACAAATAGTTGCTTAAAAATGCAATCAAAATATTTAAAACAAAATATTTACAAATGTACAGGAGCCCTCTGCCTAGTCTTCCTCACCGCGCCACTGCAACAACGGAATGTTGGTCAATATACATTTATGCGAAGACTTRACGAGAACGTGAGTAGATTACCTTGAAAACAACGGTCGGATATGTTACATGCAGTCTCCAGTTCTTAAATTACTTCAATATTTGGCCGTACCACCTGGAAATGTCTACGCTTTTTACCACGTCACTGCCGGTTGAGTGCCGTTTCCTCTTTTTACTCGCGAGTCATTGGACCAAAAGGCATCCCAGCCTCAGCATTCATTCACGCACACAACAAGCCATGGAGTAATACTTCCTTCAATTTGAGCTGGATTTCATTCCCTGCAGTTTTCATCTCAAACGTGTAAGCGATTGTTGTATTCAATTTACTATTTAGGCATATCCAAATGTTGTTTACTTTCTGAATTGCAGCGACAGAGTTGTATATTCTCGCCTCGTCTCTTGCTTTTGTTCCCGGCATTTATTAATTTGCAACATATCCCTTTCGATATAATTACTAGTGGGTGGGACTACGTTAACTGCTTCGATCATCTTCCAAACAAGTCCAAAGGACGGAGCTCAGTTTCTGTAATGATTAATCTGTTATATTTGCAAGGAATATTTCCAAACATGGAACGTTTATCTGAACATTCTCTTTGCAATGGATCAAGTTGGCATCCTCATCAGAATTAATTTCACATTTTTTAGACATAGGCCTACTACATTTTAATTGATTAGTCTAGGCTACATTTAATTGACTAAGTTGCTTAATTTTAGTTGAATAACTTTGGATTGTATTGGCATGTCATATATATATATATATATATATATATACCGTGTGTATGTAGGAAGCCTAAAGACAAATTATGGTAATAGCCTGAATTTGTAAAACGCAAATTCCAACAACCAATTTGGACCATATGGTGCGCGCTGTCCTTATTGAAATATTCTCAATGGTATGAATGAACATTCCTGCTGCGCTGAGTTGCTCCTTGTAGTTCCGAGGTAGAGACTGAGAGCGAGAGAGATGTGAAAGACGAGCAGTCTTGGCGGTAAAAGGTGACCTTCGCTGGCAATTGCGGTTTTAATGACCTAGTCAGTTCCTAGTTCCGACATTTCCGACTTGCTAACTGGATATAGTTCCCTTGTTCCGAATAGCACATTAACGCTACATTAGTTACGGGACTATTTAATTAGCCTTCTCAGATGACACTTTGGTTGATTTTGGTTCGTCAGTGCCTCGTTCACATGCTAGTCGGAAGTCGAACATTTCTGACTTGTTAACGGGTTGTAGTTATACATGTGCGGCGTTCAACTAATCAGCAAGTCAAATTTCCGCGTTTCCTAGTTCAGACTGGCATATGAATGCAGTGTAGGTCTGTCTTAAATTATGAGTAACACCTTATCAGTCACTTTTCATTGAGACATGTCTAGTGCGGAAATATCCCACAGCCTGAAAGCCAATTTATGCTTGATCTGTATGTATACAGAGGCTCCGTATGGAGGGTGTGATGCAATTGCGGAGCCTCCCGAGGCACACAGAGGCCAAATTGAACTCTGTACCGCATCGCAGTGCGCCTCTCACATTTTGTAACAATGCTGAGTGCGCCATATATCTCCGCATTGACCTGATTGGTTGATGGTAGGTGTGTGTGGGAGGTCCAGTATAAACACATACTCACTTCCTTGACAACCTCCTTCACAACAGTTCTGCGGAGCACAATAAGTATGAATGCCCTGACTTGTGGAGAGGCCGTATCGCAGTAAATGCTGTACGGTCACTGCAGAAGTCCGATTTACCATGCAGAGCCTTTTTATGACGCTATTCCCAAACTCGATCCTTGGGACCCAACCGGGTGCAAGTTTTGGGGTTTTGTCAGCTGATTCAAATAAGGTAATCATCAAGCTTTGATTATTTGAATCGGCTGTGTAGTGCTAGGTCAAAAACCAAAACGTGCACCCCTCCCCAGGACCGAGTTTGGGAAACACTGGCCTAATGACTCATTTCTCTTGACAGAACACCCACTGAAATGCTGCTAAATTTGAACACCCMTTTGATTGTGGTTTCCTTGACTAATGTAGGCCTATAGACTAGTCATTCTAACTCTGTGAGCTCTAAATAAGTAACTGTCCAGTGAAAATCTCACTGTTAACTCGTAGCCAAATAATGTTGACTTGTCCTTTATTCGTGTTTGTGTGCAAAGCATAAATTATAGAAGACGAAAAAAACACCTCAAGCTTGAATCTCAAGCAGGCTGTTTAAAAAAAAAAATGCTTGCTGTTTCCTCATACAGTGGCTATTAGAAAGTATTCACACCTCTTAACTTTTTCCACATTTTGTTGTTACAGCCGGAATTAAAAATTGATAAAGTGTAGCTTTTTTTGTTAACTGGCCTACACATAAACCCCATAATTTAAAAGGGGAATTATGGTTATTGAAATGTTTACAAATTACTTAAAAACAACGCTGAAATGTCTTGAGTCAATAAGCAATATGGCAAAGCCTAAATAAATTCAGGAACAAGTCACAGAGTAAGCTGCATGGACATAATCTCTGTACCCCTCACATACAATTATCTGTAAGGTCACTCAGTCAAGCTGTGAATTTCAAACTGATTCAACCACCAATTCCTTGCAAAAAAGGGAACCTATTGGTAGATGGGTAAAAATAATAATAAAAGCAGACATTGAATATCCCTTTGAGCATGCTGATGTTTTTAATTACACTTTGGATGGTGTATCAATACACTTAGTGACTACAAAGATACATGTGTCCTTCCTGACTGTTGCCTGAGAGGAAGGAAACCACTCAGGGATTTCACCATGAGGCCAATGGTGACTTTAAAACAGTTACAGAGTATAATGGCTGTGATAGGAGAGAAGCTGAAGTTGCTGGATATTGGTGGAAACTGGAACATGCTATCGTACGCGTCGATCCAGAACATCCCAAACATGCTCAATGGGTGACATGACTGAATATGCAGGCCATTTTCAGCTTCCAGGAATTGTGTACAAATGCTTGGGACAAGGGGCAGTGCATTGGCGGATGAATGGCACGACAATGGTACTCAGGATCTCGTAACGGTATCTCTGTGCATTCAAATTGCCATCGATAAAATGCAATTGTGTTCGTTGTCCGTAGCTTATGCCTGCACATACCATAACCCCGCCGCCACCATGGGGAACTCTGTTCACAACATTGAKATCAGCAAACCGCTCGCCCACACAACGCCAAACACGCTGTCTGCCATCTGCTCGGTACAGTTGAAACCGGGATAAATCTGTGAAGAGCACACTTCTCCAGCGTGCCAGTGCCCATCGAAGGTGAGAATTTTCTCACTGAAGTCGGTTACAATGCCGAACTGCAGTCAGGTCAAGACCCTGGTGAGGATGACGAGCACGTAGATGAGCTTCACTGAGACTGTCAGAAACAGTTTGTGCAGAAATTCTTTGGTTGTGCAAACCTACAGTTTCATCAGCTGTCTGGGTGGCTGGTCTCAGACGATCCCGCAGGTGAAAATGCCGGATATGCTATTGTCCCCAGTACATGGTGCACCTGTGCAATGATAATGCTGTTTAATCAGCTTCTTGATATACCACACCTGTCAGGAGGATGGATTATCTTGGCAAATTAGAAATGCTCACTAATAGGGACGTAAACAAAATTTGAGCAAGATATGTGCTTTTTGTGCATATGGAACATTTCTGGGATCTTTTATTTCAGRTCATGAAACATGGGACCAACACTTTACATTCTATTTTTGTTCAGTGTACTTGAAAAACTATGGCAAGACCTGAATGGTTGTCTAGCAATGATCAACAACCAATTGGACAGAGCTTAAAGAATTTTGAAAAGAATGTGCAAATGTTGCACAATCCAGGTGTGGAAAGCTCTTAGACTTATATATTTCTGTATTTAACTTTCAATAAATGTAACTCGTTTCAGGAAATTAAGCGTATGTCACGCGTCACTACTTCACAGGAGAGGCATTTGAACGTAATATTTTTTTTTTTATCAATCTCTTTTTTTGTCAGATGCTTTCTGGAACATGTGAACTTACAAGTTTAATTAAGGCACATGAATGCCATCTGTAAATATTAATAAAATTGTTCAATTAGGAGCCTAGTTGTTTTAGCCATGGAAAAAGTCAGGAACCTTCCCACTAGCCATGATTGGCTGAGATAATGGCTAGGCTGGACATGCCAAGAGAAGATCTCGGATTGGTCTGCCTTGTAGCATGCTTCTGTCTAGAAAATGAGCTGCTCAATATGTGTAGTTAATCCTTTCTAATGCAGATGTTTTTATATACAATTGAAGTTGGAAGTTTACATACACTTAGGTTGGAGTCATTAAAACCCGTTTTTCAACCACTCCACAAATTTCTTGTTAACAAACAACAGTTTTGGCAAGTCGGTTAGGACATCTACTTTGTGCATGACACAAGTCATTTTTCCAACAATTGTTTACAGACAGATTATTTCACTTATAATTCACTGTATCACAATTCCAGTGGGTCAGAAGTTTACATACACTAAGTTTGACTGTGCCTTTAAACAGCTTTCGTTTGTCCCGTTGGAAGGTGAACCTTCGCCCCAGTCTGAGGTCCGAGAGAGTTTTAGTCAAGGATCTCTCTGTACTTCGCTCGGTCATCTTTCCCTCGATCCTAGTCCTTGCCACTGAAAATCATCCCCACAGCATGATGCTGCCACCACCATGCTTCACTGTAGGGATGGTGTCAGGTTTCCTCCAGATGTGACGCTTGGCATTCAGGCCAAATAGTTCATCTTTGGTTTCATCAGACCAGAGAATCTTGTTTATCATGGTCTGAGAGTCCTTTAGAGTGCCTTTTGGCAAACTCCCAAGGGCTGTCCATGTGCCTTTTACTGAGGAGCGGCTTCCGCTCAATCTTGAGTCTCATAGGGTCTGACTACTTATCTAAATAAGTAGTTTTATTTTTTAATAATTAGCAAACATTTGAAAAAAAACTGTTTTCGCTTTGTCATTATGGGCTATTATGTGTAGATTGATGGGGCCATTATTTATCCATTTTAGAATAATGCTGTAATGTGGGCACCATTGAGAGCATCCTGTCGGGTTGTAACACCGCCTGGTACGGCAACTGCACTCGAAAGGGTGATGCGGTCAGCCCAAAGCATCACCGGGAGCACACTGCTGCCCTTCAGGACATCTGTTCACACCACTGATCCAGAAGGCGAGGTCAGTACAGGTGCATCACAGCTGGGACCAAGAGACTGGAAAAACAGCTTCTATGTCAGGCCATTAAACTGTTAAATAGCCATCACTAGCTGGACTCCACCTACCCTGCCCTGAACTTAGTCACTGTCACTAGCCGGCTACCACCCGGTTATTCATCTCCTGCACCTTAGAGGCTGCTGCCCTTGTACATAGACATCAAATAAAATGTTATTGGTCACATACACATGTTTAGCAGATGTTATTGCAGGTGTAGAGAAATGCTTGTGGACATGGAACACTGGCCACTTTATTAATGTTAACATACTGCTTTACCCATTTCATATGTACACTGTAACTCTAGTCCATTCAACTATTGCTGTACATATAGGTTGGGTTGCACCAACATGGATTAATCTTGTTGCACCAAATTTTATACCTAGTTTTACATTAATTGGGGGCGGCAGGTTGTTGGCCAGTAACCGAAAGGTTTCGGCTCGAACCGAGCTGACAAGGAAAAATCTA
Source organism: Salvelinus sp. IW2-2015 (assembly GCF_002910315.2). Taxonomy (NCBI): domain Eukaryota; kingdom Metazoa; phylum Chordata; class Actinopteri; order Salmoniformes; family Salmonidae; genus Salvelinus; species Salvelinus sp. IW2-2015. The sequence goes on from NC_036870.1 coordinate 24,921,215, forward strand.
TCGTCTCTGCCCCGAACAAGGCATAACCCACTGTTCCCCGGTTAGGCCGTCATTGTAAATAAGAATTTGTTCTAACTGACTTGCCTAGTTAAATAATTGTTACATTTAAAAATGAATCCTAGTTAAATTAAATCATTCCTCTAATTCTAAGTTTAGTTTTCACTTTAAACCTTGATTAATTTTAAGCCTTTTGCTGAATGAATTTAAAATATATATATGAACTTGAGGATGGTGTTTAACTGGTAAACCAAAAAACAAATTCCTCAGAGAATATTTTAGAGACAGGTTGAATCTTGTTGAGTTTTTGCGCCCCGCGTTCACTAGCAAAGCATAGGCTGGGCGACACCATGCCTGTTAGTTAGCTAGCCGGAGAAAACCGTACCTGAGAGCGGGGGCGAAGGACACGGTCTACCGGTGGCTACGTCCAAGAGGATCCCGGATAGCAATGATCATTTGAATAGATTTGGCTTTTTCCTTAACCTTCCAGTTTCATCCTTTCTTCAATTCAATGATGTCACCTATTCCAAAAGTTTAAGACACCAGCCCTCATTCCAACTAACATGTTTTTTGATACAGAGATTATCAGATTTTCTTCGTTTAATCTTACCTGAGACACGCGCCTTGAGTGCCATTGTTTTACCTGACCTACTGTATGACACGATATTCAAGTTACTCATCGTTATCCAATGAGTTAGCTTGCCTATCAGTTTGAAGCGCCGAAAGGCAGCGGGAACCCCTTAACAATTATTATATAAAAGCATATTCATGGCTAACCGAATTACTGGCAAACGTCGTAGGCTAGCTAGCTAATGTCTGTTGGTAACGTCGTTTGATGACAGCTGCGCCATCGAAAGTCAGCTAGCCTAGAGGCATCGTGCTGCTCGAGAGTAACGTTAGTACGTGCTTTGGCCCTGTATGACTGTCTAATAAACTGGTCAACTAACTCACCTAATTATATACATCACTGGTAGGCACTACTTTCTACATGAAAATCAGTTTAACTTTCCAAAACTCTCTGTTAGCTATCGTAAAAACTATTTCCGTTTGAATTTCCTTTTTGTTGCGTTTACACTTCCGCGAAACGTTACCATGTGCACGTTTCAAGAATTTGAATAATTCAAGTTTGTCAATGGCTTTCAAGGGAATTTCCGCTCAAAACTGTGCGACAAGGCTCATTGAGACCCGTATCTTTTTCAAACGGTAATTAATCAAAGGTTTCAGTCTATTTCTCTCTCTCCTTCCAACGCAGAGACGAACAGAAATAGATCAAAACAATTACCAGCATAAAAAAAACATTGACGATCTTGAATGCTCCCACACTTGGACGGCCTACAAAAGAAAGCAGATAACGCTTCCGGGGACAATATAGAACTTTCCGGTGGGATTTGGAGACCTCGGTTTTGTCTAGAAGGGATATGCTTTCTGTCCAAATTGACTCTTTTCGTTAGGAGGTTTGATGAGAAATTTACAGCAGGTTTTAGGAGAACTAGTTTAGGAAAAGGGTTAGGTTAGTAAAATCTAAAATAATGCTTTATGTTTATTTGTAGTTCAGATGTGTTGCTGAAGGCAAGCACAACTCTTATTTCTTACACATACTCATATTATTAGCATTATTTGAATTTCTCCCTCCACGCTAGAGCTTAAACGTTCAGGTTATCCTAACTTCAAATTCTTTAATCTTTATCAAACTATAACATATGTGAATTATTGTGAACTTTTCTAGTTTTATTACTTCTTCCTTACCGTCAAGAGCTTAAACGATTTAACTATACTCAAGAAAGGACAACCTCCCAATGGGCAAACTATTCCCAACGTATAAGTTAAAACAGTAGTTGGTATTTTCAAAATTGCCTGTTCTTTGGGCCAATGGCGTACAAGGGACCAACTTTTAAATACGTTTCAGGCCTATCCTAACTTCAATTTCCTTAAAACTTTATTAAACTATAAACAATGTTAATTCAGCATAACCCTTTCATTGGATTCAATGCCAAACAATATGACACAGTGGTAGACATTTTAAATTGGCTTACTGTTTCTTACCATTTACAACCAACAACAAAAGTAAACAATTAACATTTTCAAAACATTTGTATAAATGATAACTATTAAATTGGCATATATTAGTCATTATAATACCCCACCAAACAATAATTGTTAATCTTGAATCTGTTCAAGCTAGACACCAAACAACTTTCACGATGATCAGGGCTTCATCCTTGATCAATCATCAATCAATCATCCAATCTTTTCATCTACCTACGTTTTCAATTCAAACCAGTTACGATTGTACTAGCTGCAGGCACAACCACTGACTAGAACTTATTTCAAAACTTAGATACATTTAAAAAATCTAGCAACAAAAACAAAAAAAAAAAAAGAAAAAAATAAAAAAAAAAAAAAAAAAAAAAAAAAAAAAAAAAAAAAAAAAAAAAAAAAAAAAAAAAAAAAAAAAAAAAAAAAAAAAAAAATACACTTTTCTTTAGGGAAACGGTACTTTTCTGGTTATGTTCAGTTATATAATTGTTCTCCCTCTTAGAGCTTGCCAGGCAGGGTTTTCACAAAAACATCTGTTAGAGTTCCAAACGGTTTAGCAATCTGTGTTGTCCGTTTTGAAAAAACTATGGAAATAACAGTTACGGAATATGTTAGTTACCAAAAAAAGTGTAAACAAAAACAAAATTTTGATTTTAGATGGCTTTCAAAGGGTGAGCTATACTTGGAAGATCGTCAAATATAAAAATGTATTTTGGATTTGCTTTAACACTTTTTTTGGTAACTACGATGATTCCGGTATCTCTTATTCATAGTTTTTGATGTCTTCACTATATTATTCTATCAATGTAGAAAATTAGCTAAAAAATAAAGTAAAACCCCTTGAATGAGAAGGTTTGGTCCAAAAAGTTGTCCAACTTTTACTGCTCGTGTATATGTGTACCAGTCAAAAGTTTGGACAAACCACTCATTCAAGGTTTTTCGATGTTTTTACTATTTTCTATACGCCATCCCATCTAGGTTTGTGCTTACTGTGACAATCATTTGTTTATTTCAACAGGCAATGACCCAACCACACCTCCAGGCTGTGTAAGGGGCTATTTTGAGCAAGAAGGAAAGTGGAGTGCTGCATCATGATGAACCTGGCCACACAATCACCCGACACTTACCGAAATGAGATGGTGGGATGTAGTTGTGGAGTGCAGAGTGAAGGAAAGCATGCAACAAGTGGCTTAGCATATGTTGGGAACTCCTTCAAGACTGTTAGAAAGATTCCAGGTTGAAGCTGTTGAGAGAAGTGCAAGGAGTGTTGCAAGCTGTCAAAGGTAAAGGGTGTCTACTTTGAAGAAATCTCAGATTACTATTTTGATTTGTTTACACTTTTTGGTGTACTACTTTGATTCCATAATCTGTTCATTTCAGTAGATTTGATGTCTTCACTAATTATTCTTACAATGTAGAAAATGTAAAAATAAAGAAAAATCCAATGAAGTAGGTTGTCCAAACTTTTGACTGGCACTGGTACTGTACAGGTTTGAGTCTGAGTTGGCCATAATGACCATCGTTGTGTTTAGAGGAAAAAAGGGGGAGGCTTGCAACCCGAAAACACCATCCCAACCGTGAAATCCAGGTTGTTCTTCAAATCAGTTTTGGAATACAGTCGAAACAGCAAGTTATCAAATCGGATGTGTGTTTTTAGACAGCAGTCATTTGCTGACATGGCTACGCAAATTGACATAGTAACAACGGGTTTGCTTTTGAGCCTTGATATTTAACAGGATGTGCAACCTCATCTCCCCCCTCTTTAACGCAATTGATTTCAACGTGATATATCGATATGAGTTGACTAATAAGTGTTGCATTTCTCATTGTTTTGGCGACCCTCAAATCAAAATGCATCACTTTTGCAGGTTGTTCTCTAACCAGTGATGTAAAGAATCTCCAGTTTCCAAGTGTAAAAAAAAAAAAAACGTGTTAGTTTCAACAGTGCATGCAACCTGATTTCCCCCCTAATTCATAGTGATTTAAACCACCTGTAAAAACATGGTTTTGGTGCGCGTGCAATTTACAACGCATTCGGAAACTATTCAGACCCCTCGACTTTTTCCACATTTTCCACATCAATCTACACACAATACCCATAATGACAAAGCAAAACGTTTTTTTTTTTTTWWATGCACAATTATAAAAAATAAAACATTGAAATATCACATTTAGATAAGTATTCAGACCCTTTACTCATTACTTTGTTGAAGAACCTTTGGCAGCGATTACAGCCTTGAGTCTTCTTGGGTAAGCTAGGCACACCTGTATTTGGGGTATTTCTCCCATCCTCTGCAGATCCTCTCAAGCTCTGTCAGGTTGGATGGGGAGCGTCGCTGCACAGGTATTTTCAGGTCTCTCCAGAGATGTTTGATCAAGTTCAAGTCTGGCCTCAGGCTGGGCGACTCAAGGACATTGAGACTTGTCCCGAAGCCACACTTGCGTTGTCTTGGCTGTGTGCTTAGGGTCGTTGTCC
>NC_036870.1:24925749-24971723 GCF_002910315.2 Salvelinus sp. IW2-2015
TGTCCTGTTGGAAGGTGAACCTTCGCCCCAGTCTGAGGTCCTGAGCAGGTTTTAGTCAAGGATCTCTCTGTACTTCGCTCGGTTCATCTTCCCTCGATCCTAGTCCTTGCCACTGAAAATCTCCCCACAGCATGATGCTGCCACCACCATGCTTCACTGTAGGGATGGTGTCAGGTTTCCTCCAGATGTGACACTTGGCATTCAGGCCAAATAGTTCAATCTTTGGTTTCATCAGACCAGAGAATCTTGTTTATCATGGTCTGAGAGTCCTTTAGATGCCTTTTGGCAAACTCCAAGAGGGCTGTCGTGTGCTTTTTACTGAGGAGCGGCTTCCGCTCAATCTTGAGTCTCATAGGGTCTGACTACTTATCTAAATAAGTAGTTTTATTTTTTAATAAATTAGCAAACATTTAGAAAAAAAACTGTGTTTTCGCTTTGTCATTATGGGCTATTATGTGTAGATTGATGGGGCCATTATTTATCCATTTTAAGAATAATGCTGTAATGTGGGCACCATTGAGAGCATCCTGTCGGGTTGTAACACCGCCTGGTACGGCAACTGCACTCGAAAGGGTGATGCGGTCAGCCCAAAGCATCACCGGGAGCACACTGCCTGCCCTTCAGGACATCTGTTCACCACACCTGTCTCCAGAAGGCGAGGTCAGTACAGGTGCATCACAGCTGGGACCAAGAGACTGAAAAACAGCTTCTATGTCAGGCCATTAAACTGTTAAATAGCCATCACTAGCTGGACTCCACCCAGTACCCTGCCCTGAACTTAGTCACTGTCACTAGCCGGCTACCCCCCGGTTATTCATCTCTGCACCTTAGAGGCTGCTGCCCTATGTACATAGACATCAAATAAAATGTTATTGGTCACATACACATGTTTAGCAGATGTTATTGCAGGTGTAGAGAAATGCTTGTGGACATGGAACACTGGCCACTTTATTAATGTTAACATACTGCTTTACCCATTTCATATGTACACTGTAACTCTAGTCCATTCAACTATTGCTGTACATAATAGGTTGGGTTGCCCCAACATGGATTAATCTTGTTGCACCAAATTTTTAACCTAGTTTTAACATTAATTGGGGGCGGCAGGTGGTTGGGTAGATAAACTAGTAATATCATCAACCATGTGTAGTTATAACTAGTGACTATGATTGATTGATTGATTGTTTTTTATAAGATAAGTTTAATGCTAGTTAGCAACTTACCTTGGCTTCTTGCTGCATTCGCGTAACAGGCGGGCTCCTCGTGAGGCAGGTGGTTAGAGCGTTGGACTAGTTAACCGTAAGGTTGCAAGATTGAATCCCTGAGCTGACAAGGTAAAAATCTGTCGTTCTGCCCCTGAACAAGGCAGTTAACCCACCGTTCCTAGGCCGTCATTGAAAATAAGAATGTGTTTTTAACTGACTTGACTAGTTAAATAAAGGTGTAAAAAAAGAAAAAAGAAATCGGCATCCAAAATTACCGATTTCCGATTGTTATGAATCGGCCATTCCGATTAATCGGTCGACCTCTAGTACGTACAGTCACTGTGGGGACGACGTCCTCGATGCACTTATTGATAAAGCCAGTGACTGATGTGGTGTATTCCTCAATGTCATCGGAACAATCCCAGAACATGTTCTAGTCTGTGATAGCAAAACAGTCCTGTAGTTTAGCATCTATTTCATCTGACCACTATTTGATAGACCGAGTCACTGGTGCTTCCTGCTTTAATTTTTGATCGTAAGCAGGAATCAGGATAGAGTTGTGGTCGGATTTACAAAATGGAGGGCGAGGGAGAGCTTTGTACGTGTCTCTGTGTGTGGAGTACAGGTGATCTATAATTTTTTCCCTCTGGTTGCACATTTAACATGTTGATAGAAATTTGGTAGAACTGATTTAAGTTTCCCTGCATTAAAGTCTCCAGCCACTAGGAGCGCCCCCTCTGGGTGAGTGGTTTCCTGTTTGCTTATTTCCTTATACAGCTGTCTGAGTGCAGTCTTAGTGCCAGCATCTGTTTGTGGTGGTAAATAAACAGCCACGAAAAGTATAGCTGAGAACTCTCTAGGCAAGTAGAGGGGCCTGCAATTTATCACAATATACTCTACTTCAGGTGAGCAAAATCTAGAGACTTCCTTAGATTTCGTGCACCAGCTGTTGTTTACAAATATGCACAGACCGGCCCCCCCTCGTCTTACTGTGCTGTTCTATCCTGCCGGTGCAGCGTATATCCCGCTAGCTGAATATCCATGTCGTCATTCAGCCACGATTCCGTGAAACATAGGATATACAGTTTTTGATGGCCCGTTGGTAGGATATTCGTGATCGTACCTCGTCCAATGATTGAACGTTGGCGTGTAATATTGACGGTAACGGCAGCTTTCCTACTCGCCTTCTGCGGGTCCTGACGAGGCATCCGGCTCTTCGTCCTCTGTACCTGCGTCGCTTCCTCTTGCGAATAACTGGGATGTTGGCCCTGCCGGTGTTTGGAGAATATCATGTGAGTCTTGCTTGTTGTTGAAAAAATCTTAGTCTAATCCGAGGTGAGTGATCACTGTCCTGATATCCAGAAGCTCTTTTCTGCTGTAAGATACGGTTGCAGAAACATTATGTACAAAATAAGTTACAAATAACGTGAAAAAACCCCACATAATAGCACAATTGGTTGGGCGCTCGTAAAACTGCTGCCATTTCTTCTGGCGCCATTTTAGGGCTACTTGCCTGGTTTGCTAGATTGACGTAAACTTAATTCAGGTTTAAACGGATGTTTTGCTATTTTGGACCACAAGGCTGCTGATGTCATGCAGCCTGTCGTTTTTGTGTTTATACTTTCTCACAACGACAAGTTTGATGTCGGACGACAATAGAATGTTCATGATGTCACTGCAACAACTGTCTACAGACATGTCGATAGACGTAGTATAAACCAGCCTTTATATCTTTGGTTGTTTAGTACATTACCGTACTCACTCTGTTTAGCACGTTGCCTCGTGAATCTGTAAAGAGATGGGTGTGGGAGAGCGTGAATAATGCTGAATGAGTGTAGACAAAGAGCGCTCCAATAGGTGTACCAAAACATTCAAGGACCATTTTCTCAAAAGTGGGGCTACAAGTTTAGCAACTTTCAAAGCAGAATTGCTTTCCTGTTGTTCCTTAACTGTAGTGTATTATATAACATTTTCTAGCTCAGTCTCTACTTTTATCCAATGTAAAAAAAAAAAAACACAATTTCAAATGTTGCCACATAAGATCAAGTCGGTCAGTCACAAATTAGCAATAAATTCTAAAAACGTGTTGCCAATTTGTCATTATGGGGTATTGTGTTTTTAGATGGAGCGTGGTGTATTTAATCCATTTTTAATTGAGGCTGTAACACAACAAAATGTGGAATAAGTCAAGGGGAATGAATACTTTCTGAAGGCTCTATAATATAAAGTGACATCAGGTTGGCTCATTGGATGAGCTGGCCAATCAGCCATTTACTGAATATTGAATATTTCTAATGACCGGTATACTCCCACACCGTTCTGTTTTTGGGGTATGCCCACACCATTCAATCAGGGAAAAAAGCTGCGGAAGATGATTGGGGGTGGGGCTGCTGCACTATAGACGGCTATATCGGTCTGCTAATACAGGCCTAGTAAAGGCCCTCTGCTTTTGTGAAAAACTTCAATTTTGTTTTTATCAACCAACAAAAGATTATGTTTTTACAGGGGGTGCTGCAGCACCCTAATTCCTGCGGCTGGATGTGACCGTTGTTCTTAATGTTTAGACTGCCATTTAAAAAAAATATATGTTTAAAGGATAAGAAAAATCATCAAAAGACAGGAGTTCAGATATGGTCCTGCGTATGACCCAATGGTGTATATAAACCATTGGTATGACCGCTACGAGGGCAATGCAGTTCAGTGTAACGCAGTCTTGGCTACCTAATAGACAATGCTCACTTTACGACAGTCCCCCATCCACTCAGCAACGATGGTACTTAATGCCGTTTTCAGGTTCTCTGTGGTGTCCCTCTCCTCCATGTTGTCAGTACATGGGACTTAATGTTTTACTTCTCATCTAGGTGAAGGCTCGTTGCAGTGATGTATGACGGTGTATTCATAGACACATTTTTTGTTTACACCACGTATGGTGTTTGAGAGCTCGTGCTTTGTACTTGCAGAGCAATCATTGTACAGTTTCTCCATCCAGGCCGTCGCGGTTATTCAACATGGCATCTTGTAGTCTGAGTTCTAGATATACCATCAGGAGCAGTGAAGCTGACATCCTCTACCATTGACAATGTCTGCATATCAACTGCAATCATTTCTGTTATCAGCGCTGTGATTTTCTCACTCTGCCCTTTATCGCACTGCTGCCAGCAATGGGTTGGGATTCCCTTTCAGATGGTTAAGCATTGCACCTGTACTGCCTCTGTAGCTCAATTCCACCTTGCAAAAGTTTGTATATATTTCACCACCACCTCACAACTTCTCAAAGTATTTCCATACAGGACTTCGCTGCTGTCGCTTCCCTGTCTCTCACTCTCTGCCATTTGTCTCTGCCACTGTCAACAACGATGTGCGGAGCGCTTTATATCTGTGACAAATAACTTTAAAGATTCATATCTCCTCCTCCTAACGTTACTGAATTGTTGCATTAGGTATTTGTTAATAAAAATAGTTCCCCTTGATGATAACTAGGACCTGTTAGTGGTAGTGTTGTGATAAAGTTTCTGTTTAGGGATTTTTTCTAAACATTAACGATCCCAATGTCGTTTAAACGTTCACATCCCTACTTTTTAACGTACTTAATAAAAGATGTTTTGGAAGGAACTTTTTCACTTATATTGTAATTATATGTCATATTTCATAGAAATCTGGAAACACTGGACCGTTACTTTAAATCCAGCTACACTGAGAGAAAGAGAAATCCCGTTTGTCAGTAACAGCCCGGTACTATAAATAGACCCATGTTTTATGCCCTCAGATTTTCCTTGAAGCCCAAACAAACGGAATACATCCCCTCCCATTCAGTCGGTCGTTTCCATGGCAACCCTGTATGGCGTGAGGGTTGGCTTCTTTCTGTATGTCTCAGCTTAGCCGATAGAGAGTAATATAGTAGAGTGGTTATTCATTGAGTTTCATAACATGGCTTGGTCTAAATTCGGTCCCTCAAATMATGGGTACATAAGTCTGGCCCTGTCTCTCAGTGTGTGTGTGAGCGAGAGAGCGATATTTCTCCTGATCCTTTCTAACAGGCATAGCATATTTGTGGTGCATTGGAATGACAGCAGAATGACTGGTCAGGCTAGACTTCTCAGACAGGTAGCTATACACTTCCTAACTAGTGATTGGGGGGGTCGATTTATAATTTTGGGATGATAGCATTAGCTAGCGCTTCCATTTTCTTTGTAAATAGTGAGCCAACATGTTTTCTCGTGCTCTCTCGTCTCTCTGCAGCTGACATAGTGAGCAATATGTTTGGAACATCAAATCGCAGTATCGAATCGCAATACATATRGTATCTGCTCCTAAGTATTGTGATAATATTGTATCATGAGGTCCCTGGCAATTCCCAGCCCTATTCCTGACCCAGACTCAACAGCCTTGGTTTCTCTAATGACTGCCTCGCCTGGTTCACTAACTACTTCTCAGAGTTCAGTGTGTCAAATCGGAGGGCCTGTTGTCCGGACCTCTGGCAGTCTCTATGGGGGTGCCACAGGGTTCAATTCTCAGGCCGACTCCTTTCTCTGTATATATCAATGATATCGCTCTTGCTGCGGGTGATTCCTGGCTAGACTGTAGACTCACATTAAGCATCGCCAATCCAAAGTTATATCTAGAATCGGCTTCCTATTTCGCAACAAAGCCTCCTTCACTCATGCTGCTAAACATACCATCGTAAAACTGACTATCCTACCGATCCTTGACTTTTGCGAAGTCATTTACAAAATAGCCTCCAACACTCTACTCAGACTGCATCCAGTTTGCTTTCACAGTGCCATCCCTTTTTGTCACCAAAGCACCATATACTACCCACCACTGTGACCTGTATGCTTTCGTTGGCTGGTCCCCGCTACATATTCGTCACCAAACCCACTGGCTCCAGGTCATCTATAAGTCTTTGCTAGGTAAAGCTCCGCCTTAGTTCAGCTCACTGGTCACCATGGCAACACCCACCAGTAGCACGCGTTCCAGCAGGTATATTTCACTGGTCATCCCCAAAGCCAACACCTCCTTTGGCCGCCTTTCCTTCCAGTTCTCTGCTGCCAATGACTGGAACGAATTGCAAAAATCACTGAAGTTGGAGACTTATATCTCCCTCTCTAACTTTAAGCGTCAGCTGTCAGAGCAGCTTACCGATCGCTGCAGCTGTACACAGTCCATCTGTAAATAGCCCATCCAACCAACTACCTACCTCATCCCCATATTTGTTTTTGTTTTTCTGCTCTTTTGCACACCAGTATTTCTACTTGCACATCCTCATCTGCACATATATCACTCCAGTGTAAATTGCTAAATTGTAATTACTTCACTACTATTGGCCTATTTATTGCCTTACCTCCTTACTTCATTTGCACACACTGTATACATATTTTTCTATTGTGTTATTGACTGTACGTTTGTTTATTTGTAACTCTGTGTTGTTTGTGTCGCACTGCTTTGCTTTATCTTGGCCAGGTCGCAGTTGTAAATGAGAACTTGTTCTCAACTGGCCTACCTGGTTAAATAAAGGTAAAATAAAAATCAGGGTAAACAACCACAGCTGTCATCCCTTAGAATTAGAATGAATGGATATAGCTGTACTATTCTAATTATGAACCAGGGCTCTTTGGCAGATCAAAGCTGTTCGGATCTGTTGGTGGCAGGGCTACAGATGATGTCAAGGAAATATGCCGATAGGAGGAAGAGTTACAGATGGTCCGCTTGGCTTCTGTAATACAGAGATTGTGGGGCTCTTTGACTGATCTTTTTTTCACTAATTGGTATTTTGACCAATCAGATCAGCTCTGAAAAAGATCTGATGTGATTGGTCCAAAGACCAATTAGTGGAAAAAATATATGAACTGGGCTGCCTGTGTAAACGCAGCCATTCTCTCGATCATTAACAGAGATGGTTGAGCTTTTATTTTAGTCTAATGCATTTATTGAAAAGCATCATCTAGCTAGAGATGACCCATCCAAGGTTCTACTCTGGAAACCCTGGCTGCTGTCATAGTAACAGTTTGTCATTGGGTGTTTTTTATAATCAGCGTTTTCTTATGCATTAAACATTGGGGCAGAGGTTTTCACTTTTCCCTACCACTTCCTTATCTGAAATCTCAGAAAGATGATTGGCCTGCACATGTTGTAAAACACTGTCATAACTCTACCTCCTCAGAGGCGATAAAGGTCATTGCATTGGCTTAGTACATGTCCTCTTGGAATTTGGTAGAACATTTAACGTTAGCTAGCAACTGATGGGAGTAGGCAGTTGCCTCTGTGGCGGACTGTTATGGAGGACTGCTATCCCAGGGGGCCGAGCGAGTAGTAGCCGATTTGCTGCTGGAGAGAGTTAGTCACTGATCCTACATCAGTGCCAAGGCCAGCACTAATATCTATACAGTGTCACCTCAGGTAGATTCTCCAAGCGTTCCAGAATCCAAGACATTGGATGTACAGAACTGACACGTCTACACTACAACTGTGACTGGTTTGCTCAGTTCATTCTATTTCTATCTGAAGCGTTTCGGGATAGCATGCCATATGAACACTCCCTTCCCCATCTTAATCAGGGAGATTGTTGTGTAAATGGAAATGTCCTTGTATGGCCCTGAGCTACCTGGCTGACTGGTTTTGCATAGCAGGGATGCCTTTGCCCTGTCAACTCTGTGACGTGTCAGAAGAAACACTATGGGGATTTATGAAGCTTTTTTTATTGTATTTTTGTGAAAGCATCAGCATCTTGAAGGCCATTCAAAGATGCTTTCACAAAAATAAAATCACTTATATATCCTCAGTGTTTCTCGTGACAGTAGCTTTGACCCTGTCATAACTTCAACCAGGTCATTTTACAAGGTGTAATAGCTTTAATCATTAACTTGGTTACATAAGACACAAGGCCACCCTAGAACTTCCAGTGCCGAACCAGACACGCCTCAAGGAGTGTACAGTACTTAGCAAATAGCTGAGGTAAATAAGTTGTTCTTTTCTGTTGTCAAGGTTCTGTAGAGCACAATGAAGACTGTGCTCTGGAATCTAGGTCTACCTGTTACTATTAGCAACCTTTTGTGTTGAGGTATTCAACCCAGTTCTACTGCAATTAACTAGCCTGGAAATCCATCCTGTTTCGCTTCATTTTCTTTTCGGTTTCAGTTCACTAATAAGAGTGGAGTGGTATTGGTGTGGTAAATGATGTGGTACTGTGTTTTGGTGTTCCTCTTCCTCCCAGTCTCACCCTCACTCTGTCTGACGCAGTGTTTCTTCAGTATCTATGGAACCTGTTGGAGGGTAACAATGCTGCTGGATACAGTTCAGTGAATTTGGAGAAGGGTTTCACTTTTTTCTGTGTAGAAGGTGTGTACACTGACACAGCTTTTTAATGGGAAGTGTTGTGATAGTGTTTCTGTTCAGCAGGCCTGAAGCAGTTTCAAAGTATTCTGCCATAGTAAAGGGTATCCATGCAGTGTAAGAATCTATTCTGATGTATCAAATCTCAGTGGTTACCTCGCAAATGGCACCCTAATCTATCTAGAGAGAAATTGCATGACTGTGGGCTCGATTTTATACACCTGTCAGCAACGGGTGTGGCTGAAATAGCCAAATCCACTAATTTGAAGAGATGTCCACATACCTTTGTGCATGTATAGTGTATATATCTAGTGCACAACTCAAAAGTAGTGCACTAAATAGGAATTAGGGTACCATTTGGGACATAGGGTGTTGGAGGTATTATAGTGTTTGGTCTTGGATGGGGAACATTCCTACTGTTGAGTCATGTCTTAAGCATGGCTCTGACTCTTGAGGCCTAGGGACCTGCTGTTTTTCAACTCTCTCTCTCTCCACRGCACCTGCTGTCTAACTCCTGAATGCTTGGCTTTGAAAAGCCAACTGACATTTACTCCTGAGGTGCTGACCTGTTGCACCCTCTACAACCACTGTGACTATTATTATTTTACCCTGCTGGTCATCTATGAACGTTTGAACATTTTGGCCATGTTCTGTTATAATCTCCACCCGGCACAGCCAGAAGAGGACTGGCCACCCCTCAGAGCCTGGTTCCTCGCTAGGTTTCTTCCTAGGTTCCTGCCTTTCTAGGGAGTTTTTCTTAGCCACCGTGATTCTACATCTGCATTGCTTGCTGTTTGGGGTTTTAGGCTGGGTTTCTGTATAGCAATTTGTGACATCGGCTGATGTTAAAAGGGCTTTATAAATACATTTGATTAATCGATAGGGGAACCAGACAGTATACACTGACACACACACAGAACACTCTATAGAGCTTTTGGAGGAACTAGACAGCATGTTGGGGAAAATTCTGCTGCATACACAGACACAAATGCATTCATCCACACATGCATTTACCCCATAGGCACTCAAACAGAACATTCCATAGTATTCACTCTATAGCAGTGGTTCTCTACTCCGGTCCTCCAGTAACCTCAACAGTACATATTTTTGGGGGGCCCCAGACGAGCACACCTGATTCTACTTGTCAACTAAATAGGGATGACCACAATTAGTCGACTGGTCGATTGTTTGATCGATAGACTGTTGAGTAGTTGAGCAGTAGCATATGTGGCTCAGTTGGTAGAGCATGGCACTTGCAACCCCAGGGTTGTGGGTTCGATTCCTACAGGGGAATTCCTACCAGTATGAAAATGTATGAACTCACTATTGTACGTCGCTCTGGATATGAGTTCTGCTAAATTATTATTTTATTTTTATATACAGTGCCTTCAGAAAGTATTCAGACCTCTTGACTTTTTCCACATTTTGTTACGTTACAGCCTAATTCTAAAAAGGATTAAATCGTTGTTTCCCCCTCATCAATCTACACACAATACCCCACAATGACAAAGCAAAAACGTATTTAAAAAATAATTTATTTAACATTTTTAAAAACTATTACATTTACATAAGTATTCAGACCCTTGACTCAGTACTTTGTTGAAGCACCTTTGGCAGTGATTACAGCCTCAAGTCTTCTTGGGTATGACGCTACAAGCTTGCGACACCTGTATTTGGGGAGTTTTTCCCATTCTTCTCTGCAGATCCTCTCAAGCTCTGTCAGGTTGGATGGGGAGCATCGCTGCACAGCTATTTTCAGGTTCAAGTCAGGGCTCTAGGACTCAAGAACATTGAGACTTGTCCTTAAGCCACTCCTGTGTTGTCTTGGCTATGTGCTTGTCCTGTGAGCACTCTGGACCAGGTTTTCATCAAGGATCTCTGTACTTTGCTCTGTTCATCTTTGCCTCGATCCTGACTAGTCTCCCAATCCCTGCCTCTGAAAAACATCCCCACATCAGGATGCTGCCACCACCATGCTTCACCGTAGGGATGGTGGCAGGTTTCCTCCAGACGTGTCGCTTGGCATTCAGGCCAAAGAGTTCAATCTTGGTTTCATCAGACCAGAGAATCTTGTTTCTCATGTTTCCGCAAACTCCAAGCGGGCTGAGGAGTGTCTTCCATCTGGCCACTCTACCATAAAGGCCTGATTGTTGGAGTGCTGCTGAGATGGGAGAACCTTCCAGAAGGGCAACCATCTCCACAGAGGAACTCAGTCACTCTGTTAGAGCTCCAATCGGGTGCTTGGTCAGCTCCCTGAATTCCTTCGACTTCATGGCTTGTTTTTTGCTGTGACATGCACTGTCAACTGTGGGACCTTATATAGACAGGCATGTGSATTTGTATATCATGTCAAATCAATTGAATTTACCACAGGTGGTATCCAATCAAGTTGTAGAAACATCTCAAGGATGATCAATGGAAACAGGATGCACTTGAGCTCAATTTCGAGTCGCATAGCAAAGGGTCTGAATACTTATGTAAATTTTGTTTTTAATAACTTTGCTAGCATTTCTACAAACCTGTTTTTTGTTTTGTCATCAAAAAAGTGTTGAACACTGTACACTCAATGTATGTCATGGAAAGAGCAGGCGTTCCTTATGTTTTGTACACCCAGTATGTGTGTGTGTGTGTATATACATATAGATAGATCTATATCACACACATGCTCAAAGTTGTTGGTACCCTTACAGCTCATTGGAATAATGCTTCATTCCTCCTGAAAAGTGGTGAAATTAAAATCTATTTTATCATGTATACTTGCATGCCTTTGGTATGTCATAGAATAAAGCAGAGAAGCTGTGAAAATAGATGAATTATTGCTTATTCTACAAAGATATTATAAAATGGCCTGGACACATTTGTTGGTACCCCTTAGAAAATATAATAAATAATTGGATTATAGTGATATTTCAAAGAAATGTGTTTATTTTAATTAGTATCACACATCTCCAATCTTGTAAATCAGTCATTCAGCCAATTTAAATGGAGTAAAGTAGTCACTGTGCTGTTTGGTATCATTGTGTGCACCACACTGAACATGGACCAGAGAAAGCAAAGGAGAGATTTGTCTGAGGAGATCAGAAAGAAAATAATAGACAAGCATGGTAAAGGTAAAGGCTACAAGACCATCTCCAAGCAGCTTGATGTTTCTGTGACAACAGTTGCAAATATTATTATGAAGTTAAGGTCCATGGAACTGCAGCCAACCTCCCTGGGCCGGCCGCAAGAGGAAAATTGACCCCAGATTGAACAGAAGGATAGTGTGAATGGTAGAAAAAAAACAAGGATAACTGCCAAAGAGATACAAGCTGAACTCCAAGTTGAAGGTACGTCAGTTRCTGYTCGCACCATCCGTCYCTTTTTGAGCGAAAGTGGGCTCCATGGAAGAYGACKCAGGAGGACTRRACTTTTGAAAGAAAAACATAAAAAAGCCAGACTGGAATTTGGTAAAATACATATTGACAAGCCACAATCCTTCTGGGAGAATGTCCTTTAGACAGATGAGTCAAAACTGGAGCTTTTTTGGCAAGTCACATCAGCTCTATGTTCACAGATGAAAAAATGAAGCTTTCAAAGAAAAGAACAACATACCTACAGCGAAACATGGAGGAGGCTGGGTTATGTTCTGGGGCTGCTTTGCTGTGCCTGGCACAGTGTGCCTTAAATCTGTGCAGGGAACAATGAAATCTCAAGACCATCAAGGCATTCTGAAGCGAAATGTACTGCCCAGTGTCAGAAAGCTCCGACTCAGTCGCAGGTCATGGGTCCTCCAACAGGATAATGACCCAAAACACAGCTAAAAGCGCCAAAGAATGGATAATAACAAAATATTGGACTATTTTGAAGTGGCCTTCTATGAGTCCTGATCTGAATCCTATCGAACATCTATGGAAAGAGCTGAAACTTGCAGTCTGGAGAAGGCACCCATCAATCCTGAGACAGCTGGAGCAGTTTGCTCAGGAAGAGTGGGCCAAACTACCTGTTAACAGGTGCAGAAGTCTCATTTGAGAGCTACAGAAAACTTTTGATTGCAGTGATTGCCTCAAGGTTGTTTAACAAAATATTAGGTTATGGGTCCCATTTTTGTCCATGCCATTTTCATTTGTTTTATTATTTACAATATGTTGAGTATCCCATATTTTAATAGAAATCAATGGTGGATGCCAATTACTTGGTCAGTTTCAAGTTATTTCAGAGAACATTGTGCATTCTTCATTTTTATGGAGGGGTACCAACAAATTTGTGTGTGTGTACCAGTCAAAAGTTTGGACACCTACTCATTCCAGGTTTTTTCTTTATTTTTACTATTTTCTACATTGTAGAATAATAGTGATGACAGCAAAACGATGAAATAACACATATGGAATCATGTAGTAACCAAAAAAGTGTTAAACAAATCTAAATATATTTGAAATTATTCAAAGTAGCCACCCTTTGCCTTGATTACAGCTTTGCACATGCTTGGCTTTCTCTCAACCAGCTTCACGGGATTGTCACCTGGAATGCYTTTCAATTAACAGGTGTGCCTTATTATAAATTAATTTGTGGATATTTTTTCCTTCTCAATGTGTTTTAGCCAATCAGTTGTGTTGTGACAAGGTGGGGGTGGTATACAGAAGATGGCCCTATTTGGTAAAGGACCAAGGACATATTTTTTTATTTTTTTATACATTTGCAAAKATTTCGAAACCTGTTTTCGCTTTAACATTATGTGGTATTGTGTGTAGATAAAAATAAAATCAATTTTAGAATGAGGCTGTAAAGTAACAAAGTGGAAAAGGGGAAGGGGTCTGAGTACTTTCCGAATGCACTGTAGGCCTATAGGCTACCTAGCCTTCGCGCAAATGTAGGCATATAAATGTGCCCATTTGGGGATCTGATAGTATTTCTGATTTGGCTTAACGCACCACCACTAATGAGCTGTGGAGCTTCTCAAAGTAATGTTCTCTTCACCTCAAACAGCAAGCAAACAAAGTCTGTTTTTACATCTGAGAATGACAATAGTTCCTCAATGTATTTTAAAATCTTTCCAGCTCTCTCCCTTTCAATAACCACTCCGTGCTTGACTTAGACTGAAATAGGTTCTGCTACTCATTTTGGGTGCTGGTACTGTTTTTATATTTAGGTACAGAAGATCCACAATACTTTTGAGCTAATATTCTATGAGGAACAGGAGCTCAAGCAGTAGAACATTTTAAGGTGCTGGCACTCAGCTCTGCTGCGCTCCTGCCCAAGTCAAGCAATGCTTCTTATCCCTTGCGCAAATAACCTACAGCTGTGTCTGTCCCGAGCTCGCTGGCGGGGAAACTCTGAGGGCCCAGAATATTTTATACAATGTTGCAAGTTCGCTATTGGCCCAAATGTAAGAGTTGATATAATGTTTCAAGTTTGGCTACGCATTGCCTGTCTGCAAATGTGATTTATAGTAATAAAAAAAAWATATTATATGTTCTACCTGCAGGCTGCAATGTTTTTATTTGTTGGCTTTATGTAGGCTATTTRTACATCGTTGGCAATGGGAATAGAAGTTACCTATTAGGTTTGTATAATCTTCATTTAGTTTTGGATATAATTGTGATTAACCACCTGACAATGATTTTGAGATTATGTTATTATAAATTAAATGAAACTGTTCCACGAAAATGTGCARATGAAAACCATAACTGGCACGCAGATGGTAGAAATGGTAAGATAAATTGGCATTCCACATGAGAAAAGTTTGCAGACGACTCGTGTAGCCTACTGTATCACCGGCAACTTCAAGAGCGTAACGGCAGAATCTGCGAAAGCCAGCAGGAGCGGGAGAAAAATGGTTGGGTCAGGTTATCTATCTATCTGTGTTTATTTCATCAAATGGTAAGCCTAAAGAGTCAGACAAGCTCAATGCATATACAGTTGAAGTCGGAAGTTTACATACACTTAGGTTGGAGTCATTAAAACTCATTTTTCAACCACTCCACAAATTTCTTGTTAACAAACTATAGTTTTGGCAAGTCGGTTAGGACATCTACTTTGTGCATGACACAAGTAAATTTTCCAACAATTGTTTACAGACAGATTATTTCACTTATAATTCACTGTATCACAATTCCAGTGTGTCAGAAGTTTACATACACTTAGTTGACTGTGCCTTTAAACAGCTTGGGAAATTCCCCAAAATGACGTCATGGATTTAAAAGCTTCTGATAGGCTAATTGACATAATTTGAGTCAATTGGAGGTGTACCTGTGGATGTATTTCAAGGCCTACCTTCAAACTCAGTGCCTCTTTGCTTGGCATCATGGGAAAATCAAAAGAAATCAGGCAAGACTGCAGAAAAAAAATAATTGTAGACCTCCAAAAGTCTGGTTCATCCTTGGGAGCAATTTCCAAATGCCTGAAGGTACCACGTTCATCTGTACAAACAATAGTACGCAAGAATAAACACCATGAGACCACACAGCCGTCATAGCGCTCAGGAAGGAGACGCGTTCTGTCTCCTAGAGATGAACGTACTTTGGTGCGAAAAGTGCAAATCAATCCCAGAACAACAACAAAGAACCTTGTGAAGATGCTGGAAACAGCTGCAAAAGTTTCTATATCCACAGTAAAACGAGTCCTCTGTCGACAACCTGAAATGCTCCTCAGCAAGGAAGAAGCCACTGCTCCAAAACCACCATTAAATACGCCAGACTACGGTTTGCAACTGCACAAGGGGACAAAGATCGTACTTTTTGGAGAAATGTCCTCTGGTCTGATGAAACAAAAATAGAACTGTTTGGCCATAATGACCATCGTTATGTTTGGAGGAAAAATGGGGAGGCTTGCAAGCCGAGGAACACCATCCCAGATGCGAAGCACGGGGTGGCAGCATCATGTTGTGGGGGTGCTTTGCTGCAGGAGGGACTGGTGCACTTCACAAAATAGATGGCATCATGAGGAGGGAAAATTATGTGGATATATTGAAGCAACATCTCAAGACATCAGTCAGGAAGTTAAAGCTTGGTCACAAATAATGCACAACGACCCCAAGCATACTTCCAAAGTTGTGGAAAATGACCTAAGGGCAACAAAGTCAAAGTATTGGAGTGGCCATCACAAAGCCCTGACCTCAATCCTATAGAAAATTTGTGGGCAGAACTGAAAAAGCGTGTGCGAGCAAGGAGGCCTATAAACCTGACTCAGTTACATCAGCTCTGTCAGGAGGAATGGGCTAAAATTCACCCAACTTATTGTGGGAAGCTTGTGGAAGGCTACCTGAAAGGTTTGACCCTATGTTAAACAATTTTAAAGGCAACGCTACCAAATACTAATTGAGTGTATGTAAACTTCTGACCCCCTGGGAATGTGATGAAAGAAAATATTAGCTGAAATAAATAATTCTCTCTACTATTATTCTGACATTTCACATTCTTAAAATAAAGTGGTGATCCTAACTGACCTAACACAGGGACTTTTTACTAGAATTAAATGTCAGGAATTGTGAAACTGAGTTTAAATGTATTTGGCTAAGGTGTATGTAAACTTGTGACTTCAACTGTAGTTGAGTTTATTAAAACACCATAGCGTGTGTCTATATATGGAAAAATACATGTTTTAAAAAATTTRGAACAATTGATTGGTTGAAAGAACAGACTCTTTCGGTGGACCAAGATTTTTTTCTTAGTCTGGGACAGCCCTACAACCTAATCATCAAGCCCTTGACAAGTTGAATCAGTTGTTTTTGTCCGGAACTACAACAGAAATGTATGCTGTTGTGGGGACTGGAGTTGGGGTAACACTGGTATGCAGTGTGCATTTTGTCTGTCATCAGGCTCTAACACACAGAGACACACAGGAGGAATTTTACATTTACATTTAAGTCATTTAGCAGACGCTCTTATCCAGAGCGACTTACAAGTTGTGTGTTGTTACATCACAGTAAGAATGTGGACATATTGTTCACTTCTCATTGACACGCTGTGTACATTAGGGTTGGGTGGTATCCAGATTTGGCTTCTTTCATACTGTTCTTGTACCATACTGGGTTGCAAAACCAGCCTTGCAAAAAGCAGGGGTGTATTCATTAGTGCACACCGTCAAAAAAACATTATGCAACGGAAACAAAAACTAGCCAGTTCCGCCAGTCCCTCCCTGTTTCCTTCCATTTGGTGTTTGGGTAAATACGACCCAGGTGTTCGCAGTGCTGTAAGCCAAGGTAATGTCTACAAATGTAAAAAAAGGGAAAAACTCATACTATGCAAATATATTTAAATATTTTGGCCTAGGTCCTTTGTCTACAGAATGTAAACATTGAGCTCATATCACACTACTTGCGCTGCCAGAACCTACCCAGCATGCCTTGTTGTCTCCATATGTAGTAGACTTAATAATATAGGGCAGGGATCGTCAACGGATGGCCTGCAGATTATTTTATTTTACCCCCCCCCAAAAAAAAGTTTTGGGACTTGACACTAGGAATTCACCTCCAAAATTATTTTAGTTTAGGTAATCTATTCCCAAGTATTTCCACTCATAAATAGACATATGTGATCATGGACCAATGTAATCATGGCTTTTAAATTATTTGTTTTTGTCAAATACAATATCTGTTTGGGCTTCTTGCAGCAATTTGCAGAGTACAAATGATTTATAATTGTTTCGGCCCCCGACCATCCGCTCAAGAAAAAATTATCCCGTGGCTGAATGACTCCTGGTCTGGCATATCACGTAGGTCTGTGACTGTCCTGGAATTTTGCATAGTGGTTATTGGTCAGCCAAATGACCACGGTCACTGTTATAATTGTTTGAATAGCTTGTTTTATGCACATTTTCTTATGCGCTATTCTTATGCGCTATTTGGTTGCCTAGGCAACCAAATACTTGTTTGCTACACACCTTGTTTGTTTCAGCAAGGAGKAACAAAGTCTCATCACGTTGCAGAGTTCATGTGTAACTGCGGAAACGCACTCAAACGCACGAATCCCCGGCCGTCTTGTCTTCAGTCAGCTGTTCGTTATTTTCTTTTCATGACTGTCTTAATCCACAATCATCAGTTACACGATTTATACTGTCATTGTGCCAGCCGTAGTATCACAGAATGTGGAGATTTTATTCACATCCGATTGTGTATGCTTCTAGCAACTACCAAGCAGCAGAATTCCAATTCCCAGTCTCTCCCAGTGTTGGCGTGTGTGGCTACCGGCTAGCTTAGTCCTCTGCTGTGATTTGAAGGGCTTGGCTGGGACTGATTGTGTAACCCAGTATTGATGACTCATTTGTTGTGGACTCTGCTGGTCAGCACAGCAGCAATGACTGACTGTGCTTGGGGTCATGTGGGTTTTACAGTGCTGCTGCCACTGGCGCACTGGCATTTCCCCATACACAAGGTGTATGCTGCAGGAAGTGTGTGTGTGTGTGTGTACTGTGTCAGAGTTCATGCCAACATAAAGAACACGTGATGATCTCATGCCTAACCTACAGTAAAAAGCACTCCTAGTTTTATTTGGGCGTAGAATAGTTTGTCTTGAGAGAACAGTCACACCTATTGTTATGTCCAGCTGCTTCACTAAAGCAACACAACAGTGGTATGCAGATTTCATTTCTCTCAGTTCACCTGTTTGTGTCTCCAAACGTGCAGAAAAATAAATAACTGAATGTTGTCTTTCTCACTGCTTCCTGTTTCTCTCTCTCTCTCTCACAGTGGTAGTCATGGTGACAGTCTCTTGATGTCGGAATGCTAAGTAACAGGAAGATGACATCAGTGTCCCCTACCCACAGTGACGGCAGCGCCAGCTCGTCCAAACATGACAACCATCAGGTGTGTGTGTGTGTGTGTGTGTGTGTGTGTGTGTGTGTGTGTGTGTGTGNTGTGTGTGTGTGTGTGTGTGTGTGTGTGTGTGTGTGTGTGTGTGTGTGTAACCCCATGAGTCTCTCTCTACAGGACAGCTGGGAGATCATCGAGGGCCTGAAGGGTAACCCTGGCAACATCCAGGAGCCAGAGAAACAGGAGGGCTTCCTGCTCAAGAGGAGGAAATGGCCCATGAAAGGATGGCAAAAGGTGGGTAATACCTGCCTTACCCCTGACCACCTTCTCACCCCTAATCTGTGAAGGGATGGCACAAGGTGGGCACCTCCCTTAAAGGTTGACTTTGGGCAAAAACTCTAAAGTAACGGCTTAAACTGTATAAGTGATGAATACATCCTCGTACCAGGTCATTTTAATGCTTTAAAAAAATATATGAATATAATATTTGGCTACAGAAGTGTCATTTCTTACCGATCTCTACAGTTTCCGTCCAAAAACAAATCCTGTGAAATGGCATCAACACACACTGGAAGAGTTGCTGGCTAGCTACAGTGGCTAGCTGAGCTAATGGACTAACTTCGTCAGCCGACTTTTAACTCCTTACCTCTCACTGCAGGTGAATCTCAAATGTCTTTCCTTGAATCCTCCAAATGCATTGGAGGAGAAAATGAGGTTATTTTCAGACCTTCTCCTCTTATGGACTTAAGGAGATGAGGAGAGGACGTGAGGAATCAAGGAAAGGCACTTGATACACCCTGCCCCTCCTTTAACTCCGCAATTACCTGAAGGGCTGGCACATGGAAATGTGAGAAGTGTGCTACCCGACACTTACCTGGTGTTTATCTAAAGCTCTGATAAGACACTTGTTAAGCTGGAGGTGACATTTGAATGGAGTGTTTGAATGGATACTATGTTATTCATGTAAAAAGCGTTTGTCCACAGCAGTAAGTTGTGAAGATATTTCCTTGGCACAAAGCAGATAAAGTTTGAAATGTGACAGAAGGGCGGCTGAAACAGTTGCTATTCGGTCTCTTGTTATACAGAGATACTTCTTGCTGGAGAAAGGCATTCTGAAGTACTCAAAACGTGGAGCTGATGTAAGTACCTATTCAAACGTATTTCAGGCAGATGCAACACACACACGCACAGAATTTAGTTAATGTACAATATGTGTCATTGATGAAGGAGAAAGCATTTGCTCATTTAGTCAATTAAACACACACACACACACACACACACACTGACCTTTGCTTTTGTTTCCTGCTGAAGAAGGGCAAGCTGCATGGCTGCATTGATGTGGGGCTGTCTGTCATGTCAATCAAAAAGAAAACCAAGGCCATCGATCTGGACGCCAACAACAACATTTATCACCTCAAGGTGACTGTCTCTCTCTTTCTGTTTCTCTCTCTCTCGTTTATCTAGTTTTATCTTGTTTCTCTCTCGTTTGATCATTTCTCTCTTTCTTGTTTATCTTGTTTTATCGTTTCTCTCCCGTTTATCTTGTTTCTCTCTCTCGTTTATCTCATTTTATCTTGTTTCTCTCCTACTTGAATGACAATCTCTCTGTTCTATAGGTGAAGTCTGACAAGTCTCAGGAAATGAAGTCACAGCAGCTGTTTGATGATTGGGTATCAAAGCTGCGACATCACCGCGTCTTCCGTCAAAACGAGATCGCGATGTACCCCCACGAGAGGCTTCTATTCCACCCCTCCTCACACCTCTCTCCCAACCCCAACGACTCCATGAGACAGGTACAGTTCTCCCTAGACACTGATCCGTAATAATTTTTCTGTGCCTAAAAGCAACGTCTTCCTGGAGCATCTTAACTGACCAATCATCATTTCATTATTGTACTGTATAGCGTAATTGATAGGCTTCTGTCCATGCACATTCCATCTCCTTGTCTTTCCCTCTCTCCACTCTCGGTCTCTCTATCCTTCCCCCACTCCATCTCTTAGCGCCACTCCAGTCTGGCTAAGCAGGCGTCAGTTGTCCAGCAGGCTAAGGTCAGTGCCTGGCTCCACTCCTCAGAAGACATGGAAAAGTGCTGCAGAGGTATGGAGGTGAAACCTCTCACCTGTCTGTCCCATACATTTTCTGGATCTCACCTTACTTGTTGGCTGTGTCCCAACTGGCCCCCTATACCATACATGGTGCGCTACTTTTGACCAGAGCCCATAGGGCACTATATAGGGAATAGGTTTGCCATTTGGGACACAGCCTTAAGGTGTCAGCATGCTTCAGTCCAGCTGCCGGCTAGCCGAAGTCGGCTAGGAGACCCGAACTAGTGTGCTCGCATACTCTCCGGAACTAGTGTGCTCGCATACTCTCCGGAACTAGTGTGCTCGCATACTCTCCGGAACTAGTGTGCTCACATACTCTCCGGAACTAGTGTGCTCACATACTCTCCGACAAGACATTCACCCGAAACATTTGAAAAAAGCAGCAAAGGTACTGTTTATCCATTTTGAAACGCCGTAGTCAGTATACACTTTCCTAAAATATTCAGAATGAATCTAAGATAACTCTAGAAATCTGTCATTTATTTTGACGTTTTTGCCGAGGAGATCTTAGTCGCGCAATTTTACATCTAACTAAGATGTTTGGTYCGTGAAAAAGTTTTCATGAAAACTAGTAATCTCTTGTTGAATGACAAATACTTTACTGAAGAATCCATATTGTTGACCAATCACCGACGAAGGGGCGTAGGCTTTAGCTACAGACCTCAGCTTGCCTTAAGACAAAATGTCATCATAAAATAGGCATGAACTCTTCAACTGTTTTGGCCTTTACTGTCTCTATTTTGATCCTCCCTCAACTTCTGCCATTCATCTGTCATCCTTCTCTCTTAGATTTAGAGGAGTGTGAGTCTTACCTGTTGGAACTCAACCTGTTACTGAAGAGTATGGAGGTTCTCCACCGCACTTACTCTGCCCCCGCCATCAGCCTCATGGTAACACGTGACCTTTGCCCTTTAACCTACTACCCTAGCCTACACTACACTTACTCTGCACCACCATCAGCTTCATGGTAACACATAAACTATAACCTTGACCTACACTACACTTACTCTGCCCGGCCAGCAGCCTCATGATAACACATAAGCTTTGACCTTTAACCCTAACCCAGTACACATACTGTAGTCAGCCCCTTTAAAGGTGCAATATGCAGAAATCACACTGCAATTTCCTGGTTGTTAAAATTGTAATAGTTTGCCTAATTTTCCGTTTGTGACAAAACAAGCTATGTATAATGTAGCAAATCATTGTACCATCTAAACCGCTGTGAAATATATTATCCATCACCAAAAATATTGTATTTTCAGCTGTTTGAASCTGGTGTACAAAACAAAGTAAAAGACGCAAAAACAAAACTTAAGAAGGGAAGCATAGAAATAGTGCATATAGAACATATCCACAGCTTCTTAGACTTGCTTTCAATGAGAATGATAGATATATAACACACACTTCTATGTTTGGTTGGGTCGCCCAAAATGTTACATAGTGCAGCTTTAAACTATAACTTTGACCTACACTTCGTCTGCCCCAGCCATCAGCCTCATGGTAACACGACCTATAACCCTGACCTACAAAACACTTCCTCTGCCCCAGCCATCAGCCTCATGGTAACACAACCTATAACCCTGACCTACACTTCCTCTGCCCCCGTCATCAGCCTCAAGGTAACACGACCTATAACCCTGACCTACACTACACATCCTCTGCCCCCGCCATCAGCCTCATGGTAAACACGACCTATAACCCTGACCTACACTTCCTCTGCCCCAGCCATCAGCCTCATGGTAAACAACCTATAACCCTGACCTACACTACACTTCCTCTGCCCCCGCCATCAGCCTCATGGTAACACGACCATAACCCTGACCTACACTTCCTCTGCTCCAGCCATCAGCCTTCATGGTAACACAACCTATAACCCTGACCTACACTACACTTCCTCTGCCCCCACCATCAGCCTCATGGTAACACGACCTATAACCCTGACCTACACTACACTTCCTCTGCCCCCGCCATCAGCCTCATGCTAACACGACCTATAACCCTGACCTACTCTACACTTCCTCTTACTCTGCCCCTGCTATCAGTACACTGCAGGTATGCACATCTCAATTTACCACAAGACTTTAACCCTAACCTCTACGTTTTCTCTCTATGGTAATAGTTGTCTGTCCCTTCCCTCTCTCTGTTACCCTCTCTGGGACACCAGGCCTCAACATATGACATTCCCAAGAAGGAGAAGAGGGGTCCCAGGAAGTGGCGTTCAAAAAATACCAAAGATACCAAAAAAGATATCATAGCCACGCTACAGGTACACACTGTTTTATTTTCTCTCAAAGCAATACCTGCTASCGGTCCATGTCACACCTACGACCACTGGAGAGAAGTGTTGCATTGACAACTACTACTGTAATACTGTCTTATGGAGTTTGTAATACTGTGGCAGGATATACACTATATATACAAAAGTATGTGGACACCCCTTCAAATGAGTGTTTGCTATTTCAGCCATACCCGMTAATGACAGGTGTATAAAACCGAATACACAGGCATGCAATCTCCATAAACAAAAATTGTCAGTAGAATGGCCTTACTGAGAGCTCAGTGACTTTCAATGTGGCACTGTCATAGGGTGCCACCTTTCCAACAAGTCAGTTAGTCAAATTGTCCTGCTAGAGCTGGCCCGATCAACTGTAAGTGCTGTTATTGCGAAGTGGAAACATCTCGGCTCAGCCGCGAAGTGGTAGGCCACACAAGCTCACGAACGGAGTGCTGAAGTGCGTAGAGCATAAAAATGGTCTGTCCTCAGTTGCAACACTCACTACCGAGTTCCAAACTGCCTCTGGAAGCAACGTCAGCACAATAATATCATCGGGAGCTTCATGAAATGGGTTTCCATGGCCAAGCAGCCACACACATGCCTAAGATCACCATGCGCAATGCACCCATCGGCTGGTGTAAATCTCGTCGCCATTGGACCCAGGAGCAGTGGAAACGCATTCTCTGGAATGATGAATCATGCTTCACCATCTGGCAGCCCGACAGACAAATCTGGGTTTGGCCGATACCAGGAAAACCGCGACCTGCCCCAATGCATAATGGGAACTGGAAAGTTTGGTGGAGGAGGAATAATAGTCTGGGGCTGTTTTTCATGGTTTGGGCCCCTTATTTCCAGTGAAGGGAAATCTTAATGCTACTACAGTATACAATTACATTCTAGACAATTCTGTGCTTCCAACTTTGTGGCAACCGTTTGGGAAAGACCCATGCCTGTTTCAGCATGACAATGCCCCCATGCACAAAGCGTGGTCCATAGAGAAATGGTTTGTCGAAATCGATGTGGAAGAACTTGACTGGCCTCCACAGAGCCCTGACCTCAACCCCATCGAATACCTTCGGGATGAATTGGATCGCCGACTYCAAGCCAGGCCTAATCACCCAACATCAGTGCCCAACCTCACTAATGCTCTTGTGGTTGAATGGAAGCAAGTCCCTGCAGAAATGTTCCAACATCTAGTGGAAAGCCTTCCCAGAAGAGTGGAGGCTGTTATAGCAGCAAAGGGGGGACCAACTCAATATTAATACCCATGATTTTGGAATGAGATGTTCGACAAGCAGGTGTCTACATAAACTCAGCAAAACAGAAACATCCTCCCACTGTCAACTGCATTCATTTTCAGCAAACTTAACATGTGTAAATATTTGTATGAACATAAGATTCAACAACTGAGACATAAACTGAACTAGTTCCACAGACATGTGACTAACAGAAATAATGTGTCCCTGAACAAAGGGGGTCAAAATCAAAAGTAAGTCACTATCTGCTGTAGCCACCAGCTGCATTAAGTACTGCAGTGCATCTCCTCCTCATGGACTGCACCAGATTTGCCAGTTCTTGCTGTGAGATGTTACCCCAGTCTTCCAGCAAGGTACCTGCAAGTTCCCAGACATTTCTGGGGGGAATGGCCCTAGCCCTCACCCTCRGATCCAACAGGTCCCAGACATGCTCAATGGGATTGAGATCCGGGCTCTTCGCTTGGCCATGACTGAACACTGACATTCCTGTCTTGCAGGAAATCACGCACAGAACGAGCAGTATGGCTGGTGGCATTGTCATGCTGGAGGGTCATGTCAGGATGAGCCTACAGGAAGGGTAACATGAGGGAGGAGGATGTCTTCCCTGTAACGCACAGCGTTGAGTTTGCCTGTAATGACAACAAGCTCAGTCCGATGATGCTGTGACACACCGCCCCAGACCATGACAGACCCTCCACCTCCAAATCTATCCCGCTCCAGAGTACAGGCCTCGTGTAATGCTCATTCCTTCGACAATAAACGCGAATCTGACCATCACCCCTGGTGAAACAAAACCGGGACTTGTCAGTGAAGAGCACTTTTTGCCAGGCCTGTCTGGTCCAGCGACGGTGGGTTTGTGCCCATAGGCGACGTTGTTGCCGGTGACGTCTAGTGAGGACCTGCCTCTCTCAGCCTATTGTGGAAAGTCTGAGCATTGATGAAGGGATTGTGCGTTCCTGGTGTAACTTGGGCAGTTGTTGTTGCCATCCTGTACCTGTCCCGCAGGTGTGATGTTTGGATGTACCGATCCTGTGCAGGTGTTGTTACYTGTGGTCTGCCACTGCGAGGACAATCAGCTGTCCGTCCTGTCTCCCTGTAGCACTGTCTTAGGCGTCTCACTGTACGGACATTGCAATTTATTGCCTGGTCACATCTGCAGTCCTCATGCCTCCTTGCAGCATGCCTAAGGCACATTCACGCAGCTGAGCAGGGACCCTGGGAAAGGCCTCTTTAGTGTCATAAGTTTTCATAACTGTGACCTTAATTGCCTACAGTCTGTAAGCTGTTAGTGTCTAAACGACCGTTTCACAGGTGCATGTTCATTAATTGTTTATGGTTCATTGAACAAGCATGGGAAACAGTGTTTAAACCTTTACAATGAAGATCTGTGAAGTTATTTGGATTTTTACGAATTATCTTTGAAAGACAGGGTCCTGAAAAAGGGACATTTCTTTTTTTGCTGAGTTTACTTTTGGTCATGTAGTTATGTGTGTGTTACATAGGCCTGCAATTTATGTTGGCTACAAGTATGTACACTCCCCTACTTATATGTCAACTGTTGTTTAAAGAAGTTTTCTGTGTACAGTGTGACGCCAAATGAATCCCCCACCTGTAATTGTCTTTAACCTGGATTTTTCTCTCGGCTCACACCAGGTTCCTGGCTGTGTCTCCCCACCTGCCTCTCCTCATCTCCATACCTCCCACCCAAATCTCTCTACTGTTGAAGCCAACATCCAGGAGGCCTTTGCTTTCCTGGACTCCCCAGACTCACCTACTGATGCCAACCGCCTCCAGGAGGACTTCTGCAGGCTCGCTAACAACAGTGAGTCCCTGGTTTCAGATCGGCCCCCTGGTTCAATATTAGGTATTTTAGAGTTTCCAGAGGAATGCTGGGTATGGTGGTTAACACTCTGTCACTCTCTCCCACACACACAACCCTCTCCACCCCTCCCCCAAACCACCCTCTTTCTTCCTCTCTGTCTCCCTCTCTAGTTCACTCCACTCTGCGGTCAGCCTATAGTTCTCTGTCAGCAGAGAGAGACAGAGTGAGACACACTATTGACCTGAAGGCTCCTCCTCCAGCACAGGTCATGGGCCTCAAGACTGACTATGGCTCAGTGAGTAAGGTGTGAGAGTCAAGTTGATTTCCAGAGATTGTGTTTATATACCAAACATGCCATTGGGACTGACCTAAACCTAAACCCAATCAGGATCTCCCAGATGGATCCCGCCCCCTTGTCCACCAGGTGTCCAATGAGAGTCGAGCGTCCATCCCTGAGTCCATGTCCGAGTTCTTTGATGCTCAGGAGTACCAGCTGACCTCCAGCTCCTCTGAGAACGAGGTGAGCCCTAACCACAGATCTGGGAGCAGATTACCCAACCCCAATGCCAACCAAACCCATTAGGGAGGTTATCAATAATCTGACCCTGTGTCAATTTATATACATTTTCTGTCTCCAGGCCTCTGATGATGACTCGTATATCAGCGACGTCAGCGACAGCCTTTCCATGGACAACGGCTACAGCAATGAGAGAGGAAGCGAGAGACATGACTCAGGTATCCCACTCGTGTGTGTGTGTGTGTGTGTGTGTGTGTGTGTGTGTGTGTGTGTGTGTGTGTGTGTGTGTGTGTGTGTGTGTGTGTGTGTGTGTGTGGGTTTGTATGAGTATTTTCATGACGAGCATAACGATTTGTATGAGTGAGCAAATGTCTGTCCAGTTTCCTATGTACATCAATTTTAAGACCAGCACCTCTACCCCCTCTCTCTCCCCCAGCAGGCTCAGGAGGAAGTGGTGTTCAGGTGGCCCGCAGGCGGACTACCCTCCCCTCCCCTCAGCCCAGCAGCAGCAGTGTCAGTCTATGGAACATCCTCAAGAACAACATAGGGAAGGACCTGTCCAAGGTAGCCATGCCTGTTCAGCTCAACGAGCCTCTCAACACACTACAGAGACTGTGTGAGGAGGTGGAGTACTCTGAGCTGCTGGATACAGCGAACCACACACAGGACCCGTACCAGAGAATGGTGAGGGTATAGGATGCAGGTACACATGCACTCGCAAACATAATGCACACACACACACACACACACACACAGTCCCTTGCAGCGCATGGTGAGAGAATTGAAACATACTCACAACAGGATTCTTATGATGCATTGTGAGAATCCACACACCATCACAACCTCTACCTGCACATGGTGAGTAACACACCTCTCTCTCTCTCTCTCCCTCACTCTCACTGTGTCTCCTGTGCAGGTGTATGTGGCGACGTTTGCGGTGTCTGCGTACGCCTCCAGTTACCACCGGGCAGGAAGTAAACCCTTTAACCCCGTCCTAGGAGAGACCTACGAGTGTGACAGACCTGACAAGGGCTTCCGGTTCATAGCAGAACAGGTAAACAGGAACAAGTTAACGTCACTCGCATACAGTAAACCAAGAACCACTGGGCTAATAAATTTTCTGTTCCAAATTACAACCTATTCCCATTCAGTCTACAACCTTTGACCAGGAGCCACAGTGTTCTTGTCAAAATGACTGCACTATATAGGGTGCTATTGAGGACACAACCATTGTGTAGGATGACTGTCATTACATTGTCAGTTACTTTGTACCCCCTGTCCTTAGGTGAGCCATCACCCACCTGTGTCAGCATGTCACTGTGACTCTAACAACTTCACTTTTTGGCAAGGTAAACATATCACCACCTTTTTGCTCTATTTGGGATTGTTACTGTGAGGGTTACCTCCCCCACCGACCTACTTACATCTGTCTGCCTCCTCTCTGTCTCCCTCTCAGATGTCCAGTGGAAGAATAAGTTCTGGGGGAAATCCATGGAGATTGTTCGCATTGGAACCACTCATGTGACCCTGCCAGCGTGAGTCTCTTTGATCTATAGAGTTTGTGTGTGTGTGTGTGTGTGTGTGTGTGTGTGTGTGGACGCTTCGTAATAATGTCTGGAATGGAGTAAATGGAATGGTATCAAAGATGTGGTTTCCATGTGGTTGATACCATTCCATTGACTCCATTCCAGACATTATTATGAGCCGTCCTCCCTTCAGCAGCCTCCACTGCTACGGACGTGTGTGTGCATCAAATAACTGCTTTCATGCAGAAGAGAGTGGGGTGGGGGCGTGGTAAAGGGTTGTGTGACAGGTCTGGTGTCGTGTGATGTGACAGGTCTGGTGTCGTGGGATGTGACAGGTCTGGTGTCGTGTGATGTGACAGGTCTGGTGTCGTGTGATGTGACAGCTCTGGTGTCGTGGATGTGACAGGTCTGGTGTCGTGTGATGTGACAGGTCTGGTGTCGTGTGATTATGTGACAGCGTCTGGTGTCGTGGCTGATGTGACAGGTCTGGTGTCGTGTGATGTGACAGGTCTGGTGTCGTGTGATGTGACAGCGTCTGGTGTCGTGTGATGTGACAGCTCTGGTGTCTGTGGATGTGACAGGTCTGGTGTCGTGTGATGTGGACAGTCTGGTGTCGTGTGATGTGACACGTCTGGTGTCGTGGGATGTGAACAGGTCTGGTGTCGTGTGATGTGACAGCTCTTTGGTGTCGTGTGATGTGACAGCTCTGGTGTGATGTGACAGCTCTGGTGTCGTGTGATGTGACAGGTCTGGTGTCGTGTGATGTGACAGCTCTGGTGTCGTGTGATGTGAAAGAGGGGTGGGTGGTGTCACGTGACAGGTGTGTTTGTCATCCTCAGGTTTGGGGACCACTATGAGTGGAACAAGGTAACTTCCTGCATCCACAACATCCTGAGTGGCCAGCGCTGGATAGAACACTACGGAGAGATGTCAATCAAAAACACCAGCAGTGACGACTGCCAGTGTAAAGTGACTTTCGTCAAGGTGAGGAGAGGGACTATATACAGTGAAGCCCATACCTGTGTGCACACAGCTACACTGAGGTTGTGTCCCAAATGGAACCCTATTTCGTATATAATGCACTACTACCCATAGGGCTCTGGTCAAGAGTAGTGCGCTCTATAGGGAATAGGGGCTTATTTGAGACGTAACCTAACATGTTAATTGGGCAACACATATGAACCCCTAGGTGTAACAGCACCATCTGCTGAGGGACAGGAGGAACAGCATCCTGGAGACATTTTTTCTTGGAAAGCTGATGAGTGGTGGATGGATTCATGTGTRAGATATAGAATAGAAGACTTTTTATTAAATCATTTATAACATGATTTAACAGAGTTTGACAGTTTCAAATTGACCTGACGTTTTGTGTCCTTGGTTTGTTAATTAATTAGTTTATTATTAATACGTTTTGCGTATTTAACCCACAGGCGAGATCGTGGAGCTCAACGGTTAACGAGATAGAGGGCATGGTCACGGACACAGGGGGGCGTGTCATCCACTCCTTCTTTGGCAAATGGCACGAGGGCGTGTACCAAGGAGTCCCACCTTCTGCTATCTGCATCTGGAGAGCAAGTGAGTGACTGGCTCTTTGGACTGGCCATCAAAACTCAACCCTACAGTAAATATTATAGCTTGATATGTTGTCCTTCGCCATAAGAGTTGACATTTGTTTGTGTAATATTATAGTGTGTGTGTGTTTGTGTAGACCCCATGCCTGTGGACCAGGACCAGTACTATGGCTTCACTCAGTTTGCTGTAGAGCTGAATGAGCTTGACGCTGCCCTGAAGCCCCTCCTACCCCCCACAGACACACGCTTCCGGCTCGACCAGAGGTACGACACACCCGGGACTATCTCTCTCATGATCTTTCTCATGCTTTTTCTCGCTCTTCACTCACTCACTCACTCACTCACTCACTCACTCACTCACTCACTCACTCACTCACTCATGCTCTTTCAGGTGTTTGGAAGAAGGGAACGTTGAGGGGGCTGAGGAGCAGAAACAGAGGATAGAGGAGCTCCAGAGGGGGAGGAGGAAAGTCCTGGAGGAGAACAATGTGACACACAAACCACGCTTCTTCAAGTACGCAACCGTGTGTGTCTCTTTCTGTCTGACTTTAGCAGACAAGGGAGTTCATTGGTCGCACATTTGGCCTCGAACACAGAACAAGTCAGTCTTCCTTCTTAGCTGCATAGTATCCTATACAATATGGAAAAGGTCTGACGGAATGGCGTCTGTCTATAGAACTTACCACACTGTCACTGGTGTGTATAGCACTCCATTAGCCTCAGTGTCTGACTGGTCAAAACAACACCATTAACAGTTGTTCTCAGTGGATTCAGGAGATCTCAATTTMACTTTTTAGGTTGTACTAGGGGTTAGGGTTATACAGTTATCATTTTTACATTTGAGTAATTTACCAGACTCTCTTATCCAGAGCGATTTACAGACTGTCTTAATTAGGGTTAAGTGCCTTGTTCAAGGGCACATTGACTGATTTTTCACTTAGTTGTCTCAGGGATTCGAACCAATGAACTTTCGGTTACTGGCCCAATGTTGTTAACCGCCAGGCTACCTGCCTCCCTGGGCGCATTATGACATYTGTGTTGTGTGACTATTGTTTTGTTTATTTATCAGGAAATCAAAGGATGACACGTGGCTGAGCTCTAATATATACTGGGAGCAGCGGAAGAACCCCAGGTTCAGCAGAGAGGACTTCCCTGTGCTGTGGTGACCTCTGACCTTACCTATAACCCTGTGACCCCATGGGAGCACAGATCTAGGGTCAGATTATTCTCGCCTACAACAAACCTTAACCAATACAGGGAAAACTCAAAACTGACCTTAGGTCAGCACTTGGGGACAACACTCTGTCCTGTTGACTATGGACCGCTGAGTATCAGGGCCCACGGCCAAATTTGGGCTTCCTGCTTCTGTAGGTGGAGACGGAGCTAACTTAAGACGGAGCTTTCACTTGACTCTGTGTTTAAAAGAAAAGAGCTTCCTGTTTTGTTTTTGTCATTACTTTAGTCTATCTTCTTTCAATGTCATCCTTTTCTCTGTATATTTGTCAAATGTATATTTTATGCTGTCACTTTAGTACGGATGCAGTCCAGCCACCAAAGTGTCTTAATTGAGCAATAAGGCCCGAGGTGTGGTATATGGTCAACATACCACGGCTACGCGGAGTGCCTGGATACAGCAATTAGCCGGGGTATATTGACCATATACCGCAAACCCCCAAGGTACCTTATTATTATTATTATTATTATTATTATTATTATTATTATATACTGCTTACCAATGTAATCAGAACAGTAAAACCTTTTTTTTTTTGTCATACCCATGGTATACGGTCTAATATACCACAGCTTTCAGCCAATCAGCATTCAGGGCTCAAACCACCCAGTTTATAATATGGAATGATTTACTACTCAGGAAAACCTGCTGTAGATGATTATGCAAATCCTCACTCACAGTTGGTGAGTTAAAGTGCCTCATTGCACTTTTATGATGTCATACCACTCTTATTAATGTAGTCTAAAGAAGCACACCGATGGAGTCTTGTAACTAGGAGATTGTACTTTTTCTTAAGGTCAAACACTTTACTGTACGATTCTGTCCAATCACAATACAGACTGTCTTAACTCCTCAACCATTGGCTGACAGAACTTATGAAATAAGGCCACATGGAAATTCATAAGACTGAGTGTTAATGCCTGTGTGCTGCCCCGTGATAAGATTATATGTACTGTATATCAGTAAAGTAATAGAGCATTATCTATGAAGATGAACAATAAAACAGTGGAACTGTTATACTAGAGTCAGAATGACAACTTTGTGTYTGTGGTCATGTGTTCGTTTGGCATGTACAATGCTTAATTTGAGACAAATTTTGTTCCGGAACCTACGTGTATTTGGTCAGATCCGGTTACTCTCATGGCATGAACAATTATTTTCAATGTACAAATTCTAATAAAAGCAATCAAAGTTCATTAGAGTTGCCTCTTCGTTAATTCTCCTGCCCCCACAAAAAAACTATGTGAAAAAGTTGATTTTCAGCCTGGGCCTATATTCTAACAGCTGATTGGGGTTGGTCCAGCTCGAGTTTATGGTTTGCGCAACATTGTAACCTACTGTATGTGTGAGACCAACTGGTGACCGTGGCTGTGTGAGAAGCACGCCTGTATCTCTCAAGTAAATAGAATGAGATTAACTTTCTAAGATCTCTCTGCTCTGATAGACAGGAGCCTGCTACTCTCATCTCTCTGCTCTGATAGACATGAGCCTGCTACTCTCATCTCTCTGCTCTTGAAATAACTATGAGCCTGCTACTCTCATCTCTGCTCTGATAGACATGAGCCTGCTACTCTTCATCTCTCTGCTCTGATAGACATGAGCCTGCAACTCTCATCTCTCTGCTCTGATAGAACATGAGCCTGCTACTCTCATCTCTGCTCTGATAGACATGAGCCTGCTACTCTATCTCTGCTCTGATAGACATGAGCCTGCTACTCTCATCTCTCTGCTCTGATAGACATGAGCTGCTCTCATCTCTCTCTCTGCTCTGATAGACATGAGCCTGCAACTCTCACTCTCTTGCTCCGATAGACATGAGCCTGCAACTCTCATCTCTCTGCTCCGATAGACATGAGCCTGCTACTCTCATCTCTCTGCTCTGATAGACGAGCCTGCTACTCTCATCTCTCTGCTCTGATAGACATGAGCCTGCTACTCTCATCTCTCTGCTCTGATAGACATGAGCCTGCTACTCTCTTCCCTCCAGCGTTGCACTATCATTTATTTCCTTATAGAGTCATTGCCACTCGAACAGCACCCCTGAATAATTTAAATACATTTGACAAAGTTAAAGAATTACTGTCCAGAAATGAATGAAATCATTCAGAATATCCTACTCCACCACGAGAAGGCCTATCCTTTAGCTGCAGAGGATAAATAGKTTCTTGTGGATTGTAGCCCAATAACAAGGAATTGCCTACAGTCGGGAATGCGTGGCAAATATGTCAGTGAACAAACAGCATGCAGGCAAAACAGGCTTTTCGCAATATTTCAAATACAATCGAGGGAAAACACCGACTGGATAGCAAATGGCTCCTGCTGAAAAGAGAAGAGACTATGCTGTAGGCTACCAACATATTTGATTAACTTCCAAATATTTTCTTCAAGTAAAACAAGAGCGAGACAGGCTTTTGGCACGAGCGCATCAKSACCAGCGAGTGAACTGAACGTCATTGTGTGAGTCAGTGAAACTGGAAAGCATTTTTAAGACAATTTCCRCCGCATTGTAGCCTACAATATGCGTCTCTCCACACCTAGACTATTGATGGATTCAGGACAAGGTCATTTTTATTGATCTCAGTTTCAGTGTCAAAGTGGCCTGCCATTTCGATCATTTGTGCTGTATTAAAAAAGATTATGCCAAAGTCTCCAGTCGTGTAAAATGACGTAGAATTGCATGAAATACGTTTATAAAAGGCCACATTTCTATGCGTTTATAAGTGGCCACATMTTTCCCAATGTGTGCAACTTCTGTTAGAGCAATACAGCAGAGGCACTATGTGACTACGCAAATGCGATGATATGCATGCAACGCGTTATTAAGGTGCATTTGTTTTCTGTCTTTTTTATTTATGCGTTTRGGTTTCTCAGAACTCCCCCACCCCCTCTCGTGCCCACATTTTGTTCCTGCACCTCTGGAGTTACAAATTAAACACTGGGAATGTACAGCAGTGGTGGAAAAAGTACCCAATAGTCATACTTGAATAAAAGTAAAGATGCCTTTTTTAATAGAAAATTACTCTAGTGATAGTCACCCAGTAAAATACTACTTGAATAAACTTCAAAGTATTTGGGTTTAAATATACTTAAGTATCAAAAGTTAAAGTACGAATAATAAAAATTCCTTATATTAAGCAAACCAGACCGCACAATCCCTTTCTTTGTTTTTCACGGATAGCCAGGGTCACCCTCCAACACTCAGACATAACTTACAAACGAAGCATTTGTGTTGAGTGAGTCCGCCAGATCAGAGTCATTAGGGATGACCAGGGATGTTCTCTTAATAAGTGTGTGAATTGGACCATTTTCTGTCCCCC
Organism: Salvelinus sp. IW2-2015; assembly: GCF_002910315.2. Classification (NCBI taxonomy): domain Eukaryota; kingdom Metazoa; phylum Chordata; class Actinopteri; order Salmoniformes; family Salmonidae; genus Salvelinus; species Salvelinus sp. IW2-2015. Next base: position 24,959,628 of record NC_036870.1, read on the forward strand.
TAAGCAAGACTGTGAAGCAACACAAACATAGGCACAGACACATGCATACACATGTGTACTTTTTGTGTACTTTACTAACATGTGTACTTTACACCACTGATGTACAGTGTATTTGGAAAGTCAAACACTTTTTTCAACATTTTGTGACATTACAGCCTTATTCTAAAATGCATTTAAAAAAATGTTTTCTCATCAATCTACACACAATACCCCATAATGACAAAGTGAAAAAACWGATTTTGAGAAATTGTTTTATTAAAATTTAAAAACAGACATACTTGATTTACATAAYTATTCAGACCTTTTGCTATGAGACTCAAAATTGAGCTCAGGTGCATTCTGTTTCCATTGATCATCCTTGATGTTTCTTCAACTTAATTGGAGTCAATTGATTGGACATGATTTGGAAAGGCACAAACCTGTACAGTATATATAAGGTCCCACAGTTGACAGTGCATGTCAGAGCAAAAACCATGAGGTCGAAGGAATTGTCCGTAGAGCTCCGATACAAGATTGTGTCGAGGCACAGATCTGGGGAAGGGTACCAAAACATTTCTGCAGCATTGAAGGTCCCCAAGAACACAGTGGCCTCCTTCATTCTTAGATGGAAGAAGTTTGGAACCACCAAGACTCTTCCTAGAGCTGGCTGCCCGGCCAAACTGTGCACTCGGGGGAGAAGGGCCTTGGTTAGGGAGGTGACCAAGAATACGATGGTCACTCTGACAGAGCTCCAGAGTTCCTCTGTGGAGATGGGAGAACCTTCCAGAAGGACAACCATCTCTGCAGCACTCCAACAATCAGGCCTTTATGGTAGAGGGGCCAGGCAGAAGCCACTCCTCAGTAAAAAGCTCATGACAGCCCGCTTGGAGTTTGCCAAATGCACCTAAAGGACTCTCAGACCATGAAAAACAAGATTCTCTGGTGTGATGAAACCAAGATTGAACTCTTTGGCCTGAATAACAAGCGTCACATCTGGAGGAAACCAGGCACCATCCCTACGGTGAAGCATGGTGGTYGCAGCGTCATGCTGTGGTTATGTTTTTCAGCGGCAGGGACTGGGAGACTAGTCAGGATTGAGGCAAAGATGAACGGAGCAAATTACAGAGAGATCCTTGATGAAAACCTACTCCAGAGTGCTCAGGGCCTCAGACTGGGGCGAAGATTCACCTTCCAGCAGGACAACGACGTTAAGCACACAGCCAAGAGAACACATGAGTGGCTTCGGTACAAGTCTCTGAATATCCTTGAGTGGCCCAGCCAGAGCCCAGACATTCCTGATCGAACATCTCTGAAAATAGCTGTGCAGCGACGCTACCATCCAAGCTGACAGAGCTTGAGAAGTTCTGCAGAGAAGAATGGAAGAAACTCCCCAAATACAGGTGTGCCAAGCTTGTAGSGACATACCCAAGAAGACTCYAAGCTACAATCGCTGCCATAGTACAGGGTCTGAATACATATGTAAATGTAATATTTCCGTATTTATTTATTGCAAAAAATTTAAAAAACACTTTTTTTTTGCTTTGTCATTGTGTGTAGATTGATGAGAGGAAAAAAKAATTTCATAAATTTTAGAATAAGGCTGTAACTTAACAAAATGTGGGAAAAGTCAAGTGGTCTGAATACTTTCAGAAGGCAGTGTACAGTATGTTGGTGATAAGTGGTTATTGGTGGTGATTGGGTCACGGGAGGGAAGGGTGTGGTCATTGAGATCTAGAGATAGGCTATTGACCTATTTCTGTGCACAACAGGCACACACACTTTCACAATAACACACTGTTCTCTGACGTTCACATGGTCAATATAACTGGAAAATATACATTTTATTGTCAACGTTATGACTCTGTTGTAAAAAGTGTTCTTCCCACTCTGAAAACAGAATAAGGCTCGACTTCTCTCATATTTAAAGTCATAGTACAAAGAAGAAGTTATGCTTGGGTTCCCATTATGTAATGGACAAATCCTGATTTGAGAAACACTGTGGAATTCACTTGACTTGATGTGTGTTAAGTCAGGACTGTGTGTGCCCATGTTTGGGGGGGAAACTCAAGATTTCGTCATTGTCACATTGACATGGGCACAATATTAGGCTATAGCATTTACAGCACAGAGTAGGTCTACATTCCCTCACACTAAATCCCTATGTTCAACCACTACTGCCCTCTTAAAGTCTGGTACAACCATTGCTTCCTCTAATGCATAACCAACACACGCACACAGTCTTTCACCGCTCATGGTGACCTCTTATCCAGCTTGTTGAATAATAGTCATATTATGCTCTAAATAAATTTATACCGGTTCAAATATATGGAATGAATCAATGACGAGGGGCAAGTCCGCGCTTGTCAGAAAAGTACACACACGCACACTGCTCATATGATAGCAATTACCCCCGTACAACCCCCAGAATGTGGGGGTGTGGTGGCAGCAAAGTCCGCTGTCCCCCGTTTACAGAAGTAGGACCCAACCCACTCTGTCTGACTGATAACTCTCTGCTCCAGTCGATACCATAAAKATCTTTGGACAGCCTATAGTGTCGTTGTGGGTGTGTAGCGGCACTCATTTCAACATAATGTAATATAATCCATAAAGTAGCGGGGTTATTATCAATAGTCTACTATCTGTATAACGGAGTACAACAGTTTAAATGTAAATTGATAAGAACAGGGAATTTAGATAGTTTTACATTTTCTTGCGCTGCTGTTTGGAGTGACTACGGTGAGTTTTACGCGTGTCAGAACCGACATTCCAGAAGTGACAGGCCACGGGACTGGTGCTTTTTTGGAGGCGCTACACGCGATTCCTGTTATCAATCCAGACTACGAAAAGGTAGGCTAATAATAAACGTGTGTTTTTTGTGTTAAATAGCCTGCCCAATGAAAACCTTTTTTWAAATAAATTATAGTGTTTGTGTTTTACAGACTTCTCTTCCCACATTATTGAAACCTCACAGCACATATGAAATAAAACGTCTTGGATCATGTATTTATTTCCCCCCTGGCGCCACATATCATTGAGTAACAGTGTAGCTTCCGTCCCTCGCCTCGCCCCAGGGACCTTCTGCACACATCGACAACAGTCATGATCTAAGCACGGTTACCCATGGCTCCACAAAAGCAACGGCCAATGCAGAGCAAAGGAAACAACTACTTCAAGGTCTCAGCGAGTAACATCACCGATTGAAACGCTATTAGTACGCACCCGCTAACTAGCTAGCCATTTCCCACCGGTTACATTTGTAACCTCAAAATTCACATTGCTTTTATATACATTTTGTTTACTGCTGTTAGTGATGGCTTTCTGTCAATAACAACAATMATGAACTTTTTATTGGAATTCCTAATCCGAATCATGCGTTATTTGCTTATTGCGCAGAAGAGCGTGCTAGTGATTATGTAGTGGGTGGGTGGGCAGTATAAGAGATGGGGAGGAGGTCCTCTATTTACCAAATTGGGATACACTGAAAGAACCTGTATTCAGGGTAGAGTTATAGTCAGTGGTTTGAGGGACTGAAAGGAAGGCGGTGTTGTGATTACACGTTTCCATATCTGTTTACTGATATCTACCTTCTGTCATGTCTCTCTTGATCCCTCCCCGCTCTCTCCTCTCTCTTGATCTCTCTCCCTGAACAGTCTTTCCCTCTCTAGTCATTATTCATTCCTTCTCCTATCCTGCATGTTTTTTCCCCTTGTTTATTTTAAGTATTCCACACTTCTCTTCATCTCTCTCTCTCTCTCTCTCTCTCTCTCTCTCTCTCTCTCTCTCTCTCTCTCTCTCTCTCTCTCTCTCTCTTTCTCCTCCCTCTTTTCTCTCCCTGTTTTCTCGCTCTCCTCCCTCTCTTTCTCCCTTTCTCTCCCCTGCTCTCCCTCTAGATTGCTTTAAATATTTATACTTTGAAAACTGAGCTGCTAGAATGTGGAGGGCGAGGGATGGAGTTAGGGGATGGCGTGTTGTTGTTAATGGTGTTAACACTCAGGGGACTTCCCTCTTGTCCAATCAGTGAGTCATACAGTACTATGATCTATGTTTGAACACACTGTTGGTTGACAGTGACATAGTAGGACAACACACACATGCACCTGCTACACATCTGAAGGGGAATTCTAAGGGGAAATTTGGGGAAATACAGTATGAGATTTGGAGATCACAAAAAAAACAGAGCAGTCATAAAAATCTTTGTATGATTCATTTTGGTAGGGAATAGGGACGCAGGCGGGAGATATAGATGAGCCAGGGGCAACTTCATCTTACTCCAGTGTTACTGTGACTCTGCCTTCCTCCAGGTGTTGGGCCCCGCCCCTTCATAGGTGATGTTTGCCAAGGCAACTGCAAAATTTGTTCGTCAGATCGACCCAGATGGAACCCTGATCTCCGTCTCCCGCCTTAATGACTCAGACAAGTTGGTTCCCATGGCGCTGGTTGTCAAGCGCAACCGTTTCTGGTTCTGGCAACGGCCCAAGTACCTGCCCTCTGACTTCACACTCAGTCACCTGTTGCTAGGAGACAAAGAACTCACTCCAGGTAAAGTAGGGCCATGGTTACTCCTCATATACATCTCACAAACTGTACATCTCATCTTTTTCCCCACACACAACTGTCTAAAATATATAGCCATTCATAACTAACATACATTACCTCTCTGACTCCTACTCTATCTGTCTGTCTTCATACGGCACTTGTCTCTGTACTCTCTCAGACGTGTCTGAATCAGACTTCCTGTCCTATGAGGGGAGGTTTGGAGACAACCTGAGTGGGAAGCTGGATGCCAAGGCTGGATACATCAGTGTCAGTGTGGAGGGGCGGGGCTCCTCAAAGCTCCAATTATCATTCGGCAAGCTGAAAAAGCAAGATGTTGACGTACAGAAGCTACTGCTGGCCTCCAATGACAGGTACTGTACTGTAAATAGACATACACATTAGAGGTCGACCGATTAATCGGAATGACTGATTAATTAGGGCTGATTTCAAGTTTTCATAACAATCGGAAATCGGTAATTTTGGACGCCGATTTTGCCGTTTTTTAATTTTTTTAAATTTCTATACCTTTATTTAACTTGGCAAGTCAGTTAAGAACACATTCTTATTTTCAATGACGGCCTAGGAACGGTGGGTTAACTGCCTTGTTCAGGGGCAGAACGACAGATTTTTACCTTGTCAGCTCAGGGATTCAATCTTGCAACCTTATGGTTAACTAGTCCAACGCTCTAACCACCTGCCTCACGAGGAGCCCGCCTGTTACGCGAATGCAGTAAGAAGCCAAGGTAAGTTGCTAGCTAGCATTAAACTTATCTTATAAAAAACAATCAATCAATCAATCCTAATCACTAGTTATAACTACACATGGTTGATGATACATCTAGCGTGTCCTGCGTTGCATATAATCGATGCAGTGCGCATTGGACTGCCGTTGCTCCAATGTGTACCTAACCATAAACATCAATGCCTTTCTTAAAATCAATACACAGAAGTATATATTTTTAAACCTGCATATTTAGCTAAAAGAAATCCAAGTTAGCAGGCAATATTAACCAGGTGAAATTGTGTCACTTCTCTTGCGTTCATTGCACACAGAGTCAGAGTTTATGCAACAGTTTGGGCRGCCTGGCTCATTGCGAACTAACTTGCAAGAATTTTACGTAATTATGACTTAACATTGAAGGTTGTGCAATGTAACAGGAATATTTAGACTTATGGATGCCACCCGTTAGATAAAATACGGAACGGTTCCGTATTTCACTGATAGAATAAACGTTTTGTTTTCGAGATGATAGTTTCCGGATGACCTAAGGCTCGTATTTCTGTGTTTTATTATGTTATAATTAAGTCTATGATTTGATAGAGCAGTCTGACTGAGCGATGGTAGACACCAGCACGCTCGTAAGCATTCATTCAAACAGCTCTTTCGTGCGTTTTGCCAGCAGCTCTTCGCAATGCTTCAAGCATTGCGCTGTTTATGACTTCAAGCCTATCAACTCCCGAGATTAGGCTGGTGTAACCGATGTGAAATGGCTAGCTAGTTAGCGGGGTGCGCGCTAATAGCATTTCAAACGTCACTCGCTCTGAGACTTGGAGTAGTTGTTCCCCTTGCTCTGCATGGGTAACGCTGCTGTTCCCCTTGCTCTGCATGGGTGGCTGTTGTCGATGTGTTCCTGGTTCGAGCCCAGGTAGCGGCGAGGAGAGGGATGGAAGCTATACTGTTACACTGGCAATACTAAAGTGCCTATAAGAACATCCAATAGTCAAAGGTATATGAAATACAAATCGTATAGAGAAAAATAGTCCTATAATTCCTATAATAACTACAACCTAAAACTTCTTACCTGGGAATATTGAAGACTCATGTTAAAAGGAACCACCAGCTTTCATATGTTCTCATGTTCTGAGCAAGGAACTTAAACGTTAGCTTTCTTACATGGCACATATTGCACTTTTACTTTCTTCTCCAACACTTTGTTTTTGCATTATTTAAACCAAATTGAACTTGTTTCATTATTTTTTTGAGGCTAAATTGATTTTTATTGATGTATTATATTAAGTTAAAATAAGTGTTCATTCAGTATTGTTGTAATTGTCATTATTACAAATAAATAAAAGAAATCGGCCGATTAATCGGCATCGGCTTTTTTTGGTCCTCCAATAATCGATATCGGTATCGGCGTTGAAAAAGCATAATCGGTTGACCTCTAATACACATAGATGAATACACATAGACACACACACTCATTCATACATGCTGTACAAGCATCCGCATCTCTCTCTCTTTCTCTCTTCCTAAATCTCTCCATCTCTGTTTCTGTTTCCTTCTTCTCACCAGACCCAGTCTCTCCAGTTTTGGTCATTCAGTCAAGTCCAAAATGATTGGCACCCTTGATAAAGATGAACAAAAAAGACTGTATGGAATAAATACACTGAACAAAAATATAAACGCAACATGTAAAGTGTTGGTCCCATATTTCATGAGCTGGAAATAAAATACATTTTCCATACGCATTTCTCTCAAATGTTGTGCACATTTGTTTACATCCCTGTTATTGAGCATTTCTCCTTTACCAAGATAATCCATACACCTGACATGTGTGGCATATCAAGAAGCTGATTAACCAGCATGATCATTACACAGGTGCACCTTGTGCTGGGGACAATAGAAGGCCACACTAAAATGTGCAGTTTTGTCACACAACACAATGAATGCCACAGATGTCTCAAATTTTGAGGGAGCGTACAATTGGCATGCTGACTGCAGGAATGTTCACCAGAGCTGTTTCCAGAGAATTGAATGTTCATTTCTCTACCATAAGACACCTCCAATGTTGTTTTAGAGAATTTGGCTGTACGTCCAACCGACCTCACAAGCGCAGACCACGTGTAACCACGCCAGCCCAGGACCTCCACATCCGGCTTCTTCACCTGCGGGATCGTCTGAGACCAGCCACCCAGACAGCTGATAAAACTGTGGGTTTGCACAAACAAAGAATTTCTGCACAAACTGTCAGAAGCATTCTCCGGGAAGCTCACCTCTGTGCTCGTCGTCCTCACCAGGGTCTTGACCTGACTGCAGTTCGGTGTCGTAACCGACTTCAGTGGGCAAATGCTCACCGTTGATAGCCACTGGCACGCTGGACAATGAACACAATTGAATTTTATTCGTGGTCATTTGAATMCACAGAGATACCGTGAGGAGCTCCTGGGGCCATTGTCGTGCCATTCATCCACCGCCATCTCCTCATGTTTCAGCATGATAATGCACGGCCCCATGTCACAAGGATCTGTATACAATTCCTGGAAGCTGAAAATGTCACAGTTCCTCCATTGCCTGCATACTCACCAGACATGTCACCCATTGAGCATGTTTGGGATTCTCTGGATCGACGTGTACGACAACGTGTTCCAGTTRCCYCCAATATCCAGCAACTTCGCACAGCCATTGAAGAGGAGTGGGACAACATTCCACAGGCCACWATCAACAGCCTGATCAACTCTATGCGAAGGAGATGTGTCGCSCTGCWTGAGGCAAATGGTGGTCACACRAGATACTGACTGGTTTTCTGATCCACGCCCCTACCATTTAAAAAAAAGTTATCTGTGACCAACAGATGCATATCTGTACTCCCAGTCATGTGAAATCCATAGATTAGAGCCTAATTATTTCAGTTGACTGATTTCCTTCTATGAACTGAAATCTTTGAACTTGTTGCATGTTGCATTGATCTTTTTGTTCAGTGTAATAATATACTGAGCTATATTGTATGCAATTGGTTTTTGGAAAATAATGTTATACTAATACAATAGAAAAAACAAAGATATTTTGTTTAACAAGTAATACAAAAATATATATAAAAAAGAAAGGGGTCAAAATGATTGGCACCCCTGTTTTCAATACCTCCCCTTGTGAGGATAACGGTACTGAGCCTTTTTCTGAAATGTTTAATGAGTTGGAGAACACATTGGGAGGGATCTTAGACCYTTCCTCCATACACAATCTATCCAGAMCCTTGATATCCTTAGTATGTGCTTATGGACTGCCCTCTTCATTATAAACCACAGGTTTTCAATGGGGTTTAAGTCCYGAGACTGAGATGGCCATTTTAAAATGTTGWTTTTGTGGTCAATMAACCATTTCTTTGTGAGTTTTGATGTATGCTTGGGGTTATTGTCTTACTGGAAGATCCAATTGCGGCCAAGTTTCAAGAGGCAACCAGGTTTTTGGCTAAAATGTCCGGGTACTTGGTAAAGTTCATGATGCCGTTGACCTTTGGAAGCAAAYTATCCCCATAACATCCAAGATTCACCACCATATTTTACAGTAGGTATGGGGTTCTTTTCTGCATATGATTCCTCTTTTCGATGCCAAACCCACCACTGGTTTGCGTGACCAAAGAGCTCTATTTTAATGTCATCTGACTATAGAACCAGATAGAGGTCTACCTGTGCCCAGCACCTGCCCCTTTGCCCTCCCACTCACTAAGTACCCTTTTGGGTGGTGGTATATATATTTTTTGGTGTACAGGTTTGGTCATCGTTGTCCAAAACCCATTACCCCCAAGTCGTTGTGACGTTGTCAAGTTTGCCACCCCTAGCCCTACGTCGTCCTTTGGCCTGCCCTGTATGGAGCTCATGTGTGCCATCTTGTCTTTTTCTTTCCTGTATGCACATTGTGGTCACCCAGTATCCAAACATGCACGGCTTGAAATGCAGTCACCGGTTAAGTGTGTATAGCAAGCTACCTAGTTTAAATATCAACAGCACTGCCACAGCAGCATAACATTTGATTAACACCTGATAACACTTGATTTACATCATCCTTAATATTCCGTCTGGTTGGCTGATAGCTTATGCACAGACTGCAGCACTTAATAATTGCCACTGAAGGGTGCTGGAGGTGCTGCAGCACCCATGATGAATTGAAATACATTTACATTACTGCTGTCTGTTCAGAAAGAAATGAAACAATTCAGAATAGTCTACTACACCATGAGAATGACTATAATTTATCCACAGACGATCAATAGCTTCTTTTAACAAATAACCTAGCTGTTGATTGTGTGTAGCCCAATAACAAGGTGTAGCCTACAGTCAGGAATGTGTGGCAAACCTGTCAGTGAACAGCATGCATACAAAACATTGTTTGAATATTTGAAATACAATCGCGGGAAAACACAGGTTAGAAAGCAAATAGCTCCTGCTGAAAAGAGAAGACTCAACATTTTCTGCTATAGGCTACCAACATATTTTATCAACTTATACAACAGAGAGATAGGCTTTTGGCACGAGTTCATCGGCCATCACTTGCAAGTGAGCTGCGCATCATTCGGTGAGTCAGTGAAACTGGAAAGCTCTTCCCAGACCCTAGGCTACTAAAAATGGTCGCCATTTCTACCACTTCTGTAAGCGCCTCTACTCTATGCCAGACTCTACAGCTCTATGCCAGGCTCTATAGCTCTATGCCAGTCTCTACAGCTCTATGCCAGACTCTACAGCTCTATGTCAGACTCCATAAAGTATTTATCTTCAACTCCAACTTGCGATAATCTATCATCGCATCTACATCAATCGCCAATTAGTCCAACCGTAACATCACAAGCATAGGATTGAAATAGTATTGGTGGCAAGCAAGAGAATTAATGGGGGGTAATTGGCTAAATAGCCTTATTTGGAGGTTTAATTGAATAAGTCTGCGAGGACTAGTCATGCTGTAGTGGGAGAATAGAATTCACTCGTCAAAATAAAAATAAAGGAAATACAAAATAAAGCCAAAATAAAACTAAAAAAAAGTACCATTGAAGACAATAAGTGGAGCCAAGTGTTGTTACAACAATACCGGTGCTGAGTATGCGAGGACGAGGGAGACCCACCTGCACCGTCTTTCTACCTGCACATCACCTCTACACACCACTCTCATTCAAAACTAAACACCAAGACACACAATAACACTGTAACTCATGCCAACTGGGAGAACAACAAACATATTCTATGATGCTTAGAACTCAATGTGAAACGCCTTCCACCACTTGGATATAACTCAATGAAACGCCTTCACACCGAAATGGAACCAATTGGTAAAATACGCCTCACACTCGGAGAAAACCCTAATAACACCCCTTTCACACTTGGAAGAATGTCCACAATCCTAATCAGGGGCATGTTTCCCAATATGAAAAATGTGGCTACTCCCCTCCATCGCTTGATTATTAAAAATTTTTTTTGACATTCAGATATGTTTATTAATCTCAAGAATTCTATTGAACATACTAACTTGCCTCCTGTTAGTTGCCACAATAATATCACAATGTTTCATAGCCTATTTATTGATATTATTCTCACTCATCACAAATTCTAAGCAATTTAGATGGGGGGGCCTCATTGATGCATGTGAGTATGCATCTATTACGTTGATGATATCTGCTAAATCTTGCTATGTTAGCTTTGCAATTTTGTATCTCATTCTATTCGAACTCTCTATATTAATAATTATACTTCATATATATATCTAATTCCTAATCTTCGAGACTTCTATTTGATATTATATGACGGCTGCTATTTGCATTGTGTATATTAGTTATGTGGATTAACTAGTTATTGAGACACTAGCCTGTTTTTATTTTAATTAGTCAAATCGGACGCTGCCGATCAAACGTGAGACCGTGTGTCACTGCCTGATCCTGTTTTCCCTTGTTTTTCTATTTATGAGTATGGTCAGGGGCAGTAGTGGTGGTGCTTATCGTTGTATTTCTATGTTGGCGATTTTGTGTCGCCTGTATATTCTCAATCAAGCAGCAGCTTCAATCGTTTCCCTGATTGAGAATCATACAGCAGCCTGGTTCACTGGTTGTGCGATGTTGTCTACCGTGTTCAGTGTTTCACCACACTACTTTCGTTTCTGCCACTTCTCGTTTATTTTTGTACTTCATTTTCAGTTCGGTTTAAATAAATTCAATTATGAGCACAACCACTCGGCATATTCGTCCGATCCTCTCGCCCACGTACAACCTCGTCCCAGATAAGAGACAAAATAACAAATCGTTAACAGCGTAAGATATGAGATCACAACTGTATGCGTCTGAACACCAGAATCTGAGATGTTATTTATCTAAATTTATAATAATAATAATGATCTATTCCAATGCAGCATATCATCCATTTGCGTAATGTCATAGACGCTAGAGTCTCGCATAAGCTTAGAGTCTGCCTATAGATCGCTGTAGAGATCTCTGTTATAATCTGTAGAGTCTTCAGTAAGCTCGTACGTCTGATAAGCTGTAGAGCTGAGCATAGACTGTAAGTCGGCATAAGCTGTAAGCTTGCATGAGAGCTGCTAACTGATAACCGTAAGTTCTAGGCATAAGCTGTAAGATCTGCATAGACTTAGGAGTCTGCATATGAGCTGTAAGCTCTAGGTAGTAGTAGCTGTTAGATGTGCGCATAAACTGGTAGAGTCTGGCATATACTGTAGAGTCTGGCATATTCAGCTGTAGATCTCTAGCATGAGAGCTTATGTCGAAGTCTGGCATAATCTGTCAAATCTGCATTAGCTGTCGACAGTTCTGCATGACTGTCGAGTCTGCATGGAGCTGTATATGCTATTCATAAGCTGTAAGTCTT
>NC_036870.1:24971748-24974134 GCF_002910315.2 Salvelinus sp. IW2-2015
CCAGACTCTACAGCTCTATGCCAGACTCTACAGCTCTATGCCAGACTCTACAGCTCTATGCCAGACTCTACAGCTCTATACCAGACTACAGCTCTATGCCAGACTCTACAGATCTATACCAGACTCTACAGATCTATAGCAGACTCTACAGCTCTATGCCAGACTCTACAGCTCTATGACATTACGCAAATGCGATGATATGCATGCAATTATGTACCTTTATTTTAAAGATAAATAACATCTCATGCATTCTGGTGTCTCAGAGCTCCCCAGGTGATCCCCCTCTCACGCTGTAACGATTGTCTATTTCGTCCTCCTCATCGGACGAGGAGAGGCGAGAAGGATCGGACCAATATGCAGAGTGGTTCYTGCTCATGATGATTTATTAAAACCGAAACTGAACACTGAAATACAAAACAATAAACGAAGTGCAGAAAACCGAAACAGTACCGTGTGGTGAAAACACTAACACGGTAGACAAACACCCACAAAACACACGTGAAACCCAGGCTGCCTAAGTATGATTCTCAATCAGGGACAACGATTGACAGCTGCCTCTGATTGAGAATCATACCAGGCCGAACACAAAATCCCAACATAGAAAATCACACATAGACAACCCACCCAACTCACGCCCTGACCATACTAAATAAATACAAAAACAAGGGAAAACAGGTCAGGAACGTGACACACGCTCACGTTTTGATCCGGCACCTCCCGATTTTGACTAATTAACACTAAACACAGGTAGTATAGACTAGCTAACCACCATACACTAAAATATCCACACAATCAACTAGCCAGCCAGTCATATATCATGAGTTAGAAGATTAGGAATATTAGACTATATTATGACATTATTATTTAAGAGCGTTGAAGATAAATCACAAATTACAAGCTAACTAGCAGATTTACATCAATCATCAACATCAATGATCATTTCCCAATGACAATCATGAGGCACTCTAACTTGCTTACAATTTGTGATGAGTGAAATAAATATCAATAAATAGGCCTATGCTAAAAAAACATATGTAAATATTTTGCTACAGAGGCAGTTAGTATGTTATGAATTTAGAGATATAAATTCTGAAATTCAAACAATTTTTTTCAAGGTGGGGGGGTGCCCTTTTTCATATTGAACACCTGCCCCCTGAAAGGTCTGTGCACCAGTTCCTATCCAAGTGTGAAGGCGTTTCCATTGGTTCCTATCCGAGTGTGAAGGCGTTTCCATTGGTTCCTATCCGAGTGTGAAGGCGTTTCCATTAGTAATGAATTATAAGTTTAGAATAATAAATAAATTGTTTGGATTTTATATACACTTTCTATCAAACTGACGGTACTCCCAAGTAATCTTTTTTTCATCGAAAAAAAGACATGGATTAAAGCCATTATTGGCACACCCCAGTGTTCAATACCTTTCAATACCTCACCAGCGGGTGGTGGGGTGCTGCAAATGGAGCGGGGTGTGGACTATGTCATAGTCATCCAACCAATGGAAACGCCTTTACACATGGATAGGAACCAATGAACAGCCTGCACCACTCGGATAACGAACCAATGAAAACGCCGTTCACACTGGGATAGGAACCAATGGAGAAAACGCCTTCACAACTTGGATAGGAACCAATCGGAAAACAGCCTTCACACCTTGGCATAGGAAACCCAATGGAAACGGCAGCTTCACACTCGGATAGGAACCAATGGAACGCGCTTCATGCACGGGTTGATCGAGGTAACCAGGAATGAGAAACGGCCTTCACACTCCGGATGTAGGATACCAGATGGGCGCATAAGCGCCTTCAGCACTGTGGGGGGATATAGGACACCAATTGTGGAAAACCGCCTCAGCCACTGTAAGGATTGAGGGAGGGGAACAATGAGAAAAACGGCAAACGCGCTTTCAAACACCGATGATGATGGAACCAGAATGGAAACTGGCCTTTCACACGTCGGATAGGAACCAATTGCGAAACGTCCTTTTACACTTGGAGTAGGAAACAATTGGAAACGCCTACACACTCGGATTAGGAACCAATGGAAACGCCTTCACAACTCGGCGATAGGAACCAATGGAAACGCTCGTTCACACTTGGAATAGGAAACCAATGGAACGCCGTTCACACTTAGGATAGGAACCAATGGGAAACGCCTTCACATCTTGGAATGGAATCAATGAAACGCCTTCACACCGAATAGGAACCAATTGGTAAAACGCCTCACACTCGGAAGGCAAACCTAATAGACAACGCCTTTCACACTCGGGATAGAGAACCAATGGAAACACGCCTTCACACTCGGATAGGAACCAGAAATGCGAAACGCGCTTCTACACGCGGATTAGGAACCAATGGAAAGCCTTCAACACTTGGATATGGATACCAAG
>NC_036870.1:24974159-24977038 GCF_002910315.2 Salvelinus sp. IW2-2015
AAGGCGTTTCCATTGGTTCCTATCCAAGTGTGAAGGCGTTTCCATTGGTTCCTATCCGAGTGTGAAGGCGTTTCCATTGGTTCCTATCCAAGTGTAAAGGCGTTTCCATTGGTTGGATGAATATGAAAATAGTGCTCTTTGCACACCTGGTGAGGTATTGAAAGGTATTGAAAACTGGGGTGCCAATAATCTTTACCACTGTCTTTTTTGATGAAAAAAAGATTACTGAGTACCTCAGTTGATAGAAAAGTGCTATATAAATCCAATAATTATTATTATTAAATTATAATTATTACTTGTTAATCAAAATCTCCTTCTCTGAGCAATATATATTACTTGTTAAACAAAATCTCCTTCTCAGAGCAATTGTATTAGTATATAATAATATAATTTCCGCTTATTTGGTTGAGTACAATACAGCTCAGTATTTGTATTATTTATTTGATCCATCTGTGTGTGTAGGATGGTGGACATGCAGCATGTGCTGGTACAGCAGAGTCAGAAGCATGCAGAGGTGTTTGCTGTGTTGAAGGAGAGGATCCTGACCACCACCCCCTGCTCCATCTCAGAACAGGTCCAGGAGCAGGGCACCTGCCAGGGGGTTCTGGGACTACTGGGCAAACTGGGGACACACTCTGTAAAGGTGGGTTGGGGGAGAGAAAAAGGAGATACGGAGAGAAAGTGAGAGGAAGAGAGAGAGAGAGACGGAGAGACTGGGAAGTGTTGTTACATGTTTTAACATGTTAGTTGTGCCAGGTGTGTGTTATTACACATCTTTTCTATGTGTTATTGAGTATATATTTGTTTTGTTTGTGTATCACACCAGGTGTGTTATTACATGTTATTACACGTGTGTATATCAGGTGTGTGTGCAGGAGAATAGCAGTATAGAGATGGACAGTGACGTTTCCTTGGAGATTCCACCTCTCACTGTCATCGCCTACAGCCTCATAGAGCTAGAGGTCAGGAAAGACGGACACTATGGTGAGTGTGTATGTGTGTGTGTACGTGTGTGTGTTTGTGTGTGTGTCGTTGCAATTCTACAAGGTGAATTACTTATTCTCCTTCTCTCTCCCTTTCTCTCTCTTTGTCTCGCTCTCTGTCTCTCTCTCTTTCTCTCTCTCACTCTTTCTTTCCCTCTCTCTCTCTCTCTCTCTGTCTCTCTCTCTCTCTCTCCCTGTCTCTTTTTGGCTATTTTTCTCTCTTTCTCTCTCTCTCGCTCCGTATTTTCTCTGTATTTTCAGAGCTGTGTCTACAGCATGGTACTCTTGGAGGATTCGAGGCAGACTCTGGGAAGACCTCGCCTTCCCAGGATTCCTTTGATACCCTGTGTGTTGTGGACGGGCTGGAGTGGGCGGAGGAGATTCCTGAAGGAGCACCACTCGGTGCACTGCAGAAGAGTATGTGTGTTTGTGTGTGTGTTTCATTCATCRGTTCATTCATTTATTGTTGATCCAGGAATGTCAGTTGAGAGTTTAGTTCCCTTTTTTGTTGACGTTTAGGTATACGGCAGTTGATTTGACCGACATGTCAGTGTGTTTGTGTGTGATAGTGTGTCAATATGCCCTATGTATAAAAGAGGAATTGAAATCTGTAGACAGCTATTCTACAGCAGAAATTGAGAATTGACTCTTCCTCTTTTCATCAAATGAATGATACTGAGAGAGGAAGTGCAGTGCTGAGTTTGCCTTACTTTGGATCAAATCATTTAACATTGGGGAAATTTTCACACACAGAATCAGACTGAGGGGAATGTCTCTGTTAGCATCATACAGTGGTCTATTCATCATATTGTGAATGATGTGTCATGAGAAAAGTGAACATGGGAGGCAAGCTCTGATTGGTTATTTATCTCCCTCTATAGACTTGCAGGACTTGGAGGTCTATCTACATCAGTTAGTGGTTCTCCCAGAGTCTACCAGGTCCACTCTGTTCCAGAGACTCTGTGAGGTTCTAGTGGACAGAACCACACTCACGGTTCTGGAACACACGGTTAGTGGCACTGTGGCCAAGGTCAAAAGTAGTGCACTATAAGGGAATAGGGTGCCATTTGGGATGCGGCACTTGTCTGAAAGCATTGTTTTGTGGACCTTTTAGATCAGGCACAGTCATATCTGTCACAGTATGATTTGGTTATATTTGTTTTCATTGCTTTCTCTTTCTCTCTCTCTCTCTCTCCCCCCCTCTCTCTTTCTCTCTCTCCCTCTCTTTATCTATCTCTCTCTTTATCTCTCTCCCTTTCCCTCTCTCTCTCTCTCTCAATTCAGTTCAATTCAAAGGGCTTTATTGGCATGGGAAACATGTTTACATTGCCAAAGAAAGTGAAATAGATAGTAAACAATTAAAAATCTACAGTAAGCATTACATCTCTCTCTCTCTCTCTCTCTCAGTTGGAGGGGTTGTGTAGAGGTGAGGACCTTGACCCTACAGAGGTAAAGGGGTTGTCTGTTTCTCAGATCAAATCTGTCTCCGCCCTATCGGACCTGGTCCAGAAATTCCCAACAAATGAGATACAGGCTGAAGGAGCCTCCATCCCCCTCCATCTGACTGCCACTCACCTGCTGGTTAGCGCCTTGGAGGGTGAGAGTGTGTGTGTGTGTGTATGTGTATATATATATATATGTATGTGTGTGTATGTTGCATTCTCTAACCCCTGTGTTTTGTGTTTCTGTAGCGTTGCCTGATGCTGCTCTGACTCTGCTGGGAGAATCTAGCCCTGATGTCCTGGAAGCCCTCAATACTCTGGTCAGTCTGATTCAATTCTCTATAGGATTCACCAGTCACTATACATGACTCACCATTCACTACTGAAACCCTCAATACTCTGGTCAGTCTGATTCAATTCACTATATGATTCACCAGTCACTATACATGACTCA
>NC_036870.1:24977698-24984016 GCF_002910315.2 Salvelinus sp. IW2-2015
GACAGTAGTCATGATGAATTCTACTATAGACTGATCCAATATTAGTTCATAACTGTGTTATACAGACAGTAGTCATGATGAATTCTACTATAGACGGATCCAATATTAGTTCATAACTGTGTTATACCCAGACAAATAGTCAGGATGAATTATACCGTAGACTTTGCCTTGTACCTTACTTGTTGTCTGTTCCACAGCTAAAGGTAAATGGTCAGTCCCTCCCCTTTGAGTCACTGCCCCTCCCCTTGCAGGAAGAGGGGGCATTCCATTGGGCAGAGCAGCTCCTCCTCTCCTCCAATGTGATGCTGCGAAGAGAGACTGACAGGCTGTGGGTGGAGACTGGAAAAAAGCCAGGAGTGTTTCCATTGGTCATGTGCATCGCTGTGCAAGGACTTACGTCTCTGTACACTGGGAAGGGGTAGGATTTGTGTGCATGGATCGGTATGTTTCAAATATTACATTTTGTGTGAAACTCCAGTGTTTCACTTGTGTGTTTTCCCTATATGCACTCAATGAATTCTGTATTTTTGGTGGCACTAACAATTTTTTTTACAAACTAATTCTCAATGTAACTGTTTGAATTTGAAAAGCTGTAAAACAATCCACTCCAGAATATGAAGTAAGACTTGTGTTCGAAGAAACACTTTTCAAAAGCTGGACAAGCAGACTTTACCTTACTGTGTTTGGAAAGAAACGCCTCAATCTCAATACACTAAAATGTTGCTCTTACACCCTAGTAATTCACATAAGCTTTCAAAATAAGCTTTACATTCTTTCTGCATGCTCATACAGATAAAACGTGTATACAGAAGATTTTGTTATTGCAAAAGAGAAATGTACAGTATATGCTTATTTTAATATATAATGTTGCTTAAATGCCATTTTAAGCTATGTGTAACCTACAGTACTAGTCAAAAGTTGACACACCTACTCATTCAAGGGTTTTTCTTTATTTTWATATTTTCTACATTGTAGAATAATAGTGAAGACATCAAAACAATTAAATAACACATGTAGAATCATGTAGTAACCAAAAAAGTATTAAATGAATTCTTCAGAGTAGCCACCCTTTGCCTTGATGACAGCTTTGCACACTCTTGGCATTTCTCAACCAGCTTCACCTGGAATGCTTTTCCAACAGTCTTGAAGGAGTTCCTACATATTCTGAGCACTTGTTGGCTGCTTTTCCTTCACTCTGCGGTCCAACTCATTCCAAACCATCTCAATTGGGTTGAAGTTGAGTGATTGTGGAAGCCAGGTCATTTGATGCAGCACTCCATCATTCTCCTTCTTGTTCAAATAGCCCTTAAACAGCCTGGAGGTGTGTTTTGGGTCATTTTCCAGTTGGAAAACAAATGATAATCCCACTAAGCGCTAACCAGATGGGATGGTGTATCGCTGCAGAATGCTGTGGTAGCCATGCTGGTTGTGTGCTTTGAATTCTAAATAAATCACTGACAGTGTCACCAACAAAGCAACATCACACCTCCTCCTCCATGCTTCACGGTGGGAACCACACATGCGGAGATCATCCATTCACCTACACTGCATCTAAAAAAAAATTGGACTCATCAGACCAAAGGACAGATTTACACCAGTCTAATGTCCATTGCTCATGTTTCTTGGCCCAAGCAAGTCTCTTCTTCTATTTGGTGGTATTTAATAGTGGTTTCTTTGCAGCAATTTGACTATGAAGGCCTGATTCACGCAGTCTCCTCTGAACAGTTGATGTTGAGATTTGTCTGTTACTTGAACTCTGTGAAGCATTTATTTGGGCTGCAATCTGAGGTGGAGTTAACTATAATGAACTTATCCTCTGCAGTAGAGGTAACTCTTCCTTTCCTGTGGCGGTCCTCATGAGAGCCAGTTTCATCATAGCACTTGGTGGTTTTTGCGACTGCACTTGAAGAAACTTTCAAAGTTCTTGACATTTTCTGGATTGACTGACCTTCATGTCTTAAAGTAATGATGGACTGTTGTTTCTCTTTGCTTATTTGAGCTGTTCTTGCCATAATATGGACTTGGTCTTTTACCAAATAGGGGTATCTTCTGTATACCACCCCTACCTTGTCACAACACAACTGATTGGCTCAAACGCAATAAGGAAAGAAATTCCACAAATTAACTTTTAACAAGGCACACGTGTTAATTGAAATTCATTCCAGGTGACTACCTCATGAAGCTGGTTGAGAGAATGCCAAGAGGGTGCAAAGCTGTCATCAAGGCAAAGGGTGGCTACTTTGAAGAATCTCTAATATAAAATGTATTTTTTGATTTGTTTAACACTTTTTTGGTTACTACATGATTCCATATGTGTTATTTCATAGTTTGATGTCTTCACTATTAGTCTACAATGTAGAAAATAGTAAAAATAAAGAAAAAACATTGACTGGTATTATATATAAACAAAATATTTATTCCGTTTATGAACATACCACTCACTATCTACAGACAAGATATTCTATAACTCCTTGTGAGATTATGGACTCATAGATTTCTGCAAATTTCGGGTGAGTCATCCCGGTTGCTGGTACTGTTAGATCTAGTGGTATGGCTTAGTCAGAATGTGTATGTATGTAGATGTATTACCTCTGTAAAACATCAAGTCATAGCATATTGCTATTTGTTAGGACAATATCAATATGGTGCATTCTGCAATTTCACAATCTTACATAGTTGCAATGCTGCCACAAAACTATGCATTCTGTGTTTTTAATAAAATATACTGTATATTTATGAACCATCCATTGTCTCTGAATGGCTTTAAATATTACTGCATTTAATATAAACTAAACATAACCATTACCCAAAACAAAAAAGGACAACTTTCCAGCTGAATTTCAGTTAATTTATTGTAACAATGTATTGCTATTAGAGATGTCTGTTATTGGTCACGAGTTGGGAAATCTTTCAGAGAGACCACAGGAAACAGAATGTAGTATTTAGGTTACAGTGCAGGAGGGTTTTGGAGCTTTGTGATACTGGAGGAGAGGACCGTGGGATAGCAACAGATTAAAAAACAACAATAAGCACCTTACATACAGATTAGGGTAGATGGTGAGTGGTATTCTGACGGTCATGCTGTCGACACAACACAGACAGAACGCTTCAAACAGGATGTAGTATTTGTTCAATATTCGAAAACAACAACTCAAAGCAAAGGATCATGCGAGACAAAAATGTCACTTAGCTAAAAAGATCACCGTAGCAACAAAAGACAGTGAATCCTACGGTACTAAAATAAAAGTACAGACAACTCAAAGAAAGACATGAATGAAACACAGAGAGTGTTTGATCCTGATCTTCAATACTACGATGTAAAATGTAAAGCTTTTTCCCTTCATTCTCTTTGTAGGATGTGTGAGGGATAGATATTCAGACAATAAGTAAATTTTTTCTTAAGTCATAATTCTAAAGAGGTAAACACAAACCAATCAAGGGGTAGCCAACTACAGTACATACTACAGGGCACTGTAGGGGATTTTCTTTGGAGTGGGAGGTCCTACGACAATCACAAGGGTGGGCTTCACAGGATTTGGACTGAGACACGGTAGTTGTCATGGCAATAACGAGCGCTGTAAACAGGTTTCCTTGGCAACACTGCTCAGAGTTCTGGAATATTCCATAGTGTCGTTCTTGAACTTGGTTCTTGAACTGTGTTGATATAACAATAATAATAACTCTTGCTAGAGCAGTCCTCGGAGAAGAAAATAAACATCATTACTTCTCAGAGGAACAACTACAAAAAACAAACATAACAACAACAAATAAATATGGCCTTGATGTTTGGCCTTTTTATTTTTTTCATGTTTCTGAATTCCACGTTGGTATGAATAGAAAGATATTTCGTAAAAAGTTACAAATATTAAAATAAATAAGAACTATTTGCCTTTGAGTTTCGAGTAGAAAAAATGTGCATTGTGTGCAGGAGGAAGGGAGAGAGGGACGAGGTGGTGGGCTTGGGTTTTCACCGTCAAAGTCCCTCACATGACGAACACCCTTTCTCCTTTCCTTTCCCCTGTCTCTGTGGTCGAACACATGCACGGTCAAGTTGACCGGTCAGACAGTGTCCGGTTGGGGTTCAGTAGACCCAGTTGACGGGGACCCACTGTGGTTCGGAGCAGAGTTTGTCGACGGCAGCCTGTAGCGTTTGGAAGGCGCGGTCCAGGTTGTCGTTGGTGATGGCGAGGTCAAAGTAGTGGTTGTAGGTCCTCTGGATACGAGCACTCTCATCAACAGTCTTCCTCAGATCCACATCCTGACAGGGACAGAGACAGAGGGTGAGTGTGTGTGTGTGTCTCTCGGTTTGTGCATGTTCCTGAGAAGCAGTGGCTAACAAGCACAGTACACTATGTGAGTGTTGTGTGTTCTAGCGAGAGAATGTTCCATAAAAAACTACATAACGCCCTAAAATCACATAACAATGGAAGGATACCAGAAAGCAACATGTGAAAATACTCTGGGAATAAGTGGCTGTGTCTATGCCCAGGAAAAGGTCCTGACCGTGAGTTGTTTGGTGGTGATTCCAGCGTCCACCGTAGCTTTGTGCATGGCCTTGAGCGTCTCAAACTCTGGTGCTGCGATGAACACCACATACGGCATGAACTCTGCAGTCTTTAGTACCTTCAGAGCCTACTGTCCAGACAGAGAGGGTAAGTGAACCAGCTAGAGATGACAAACACAGACAGACAGACAGAAACAGACAGAAACAGACAGACCATGTAGAGTATCTCATACTGGGATTCTACCCTGTTCTTTTTGTTGTTGTGCTTTTTAAATGCACTTTAAATAAAGTTTGATTTGATTTGATTGTGACCTGTGGGTTGACGTCCAGGATGCAGGTGCGCCCCGTGTCCACCACCTCGTGGATGGAGTCCATCTTGGTTCCGTAGAGGTTCCCGTCGTACTCGCCGTGCTCTAGGTAGCCGCCCGCCTTCACGTCCGCCTCCATCTCCGTCCGCGTCACAAACCGGTACGACTTACCGTCCAGCTCATCGTCACGGGGACGCCGGGAGGTGACTGAGGGAGGAGCAGGGTGGGAGGAGAGACAAGAAGAGAAAAAGGGTTAGAGAGAAGAGAAAGGGATGTGGGAGAGAGATGGAGAAAGAATGAACAGGAATGTAAGAAGAACAGTGGAGCAACGGGGAAGATCCCGAGACAAGCTGACTTAAAGCAGCCAAATTAAACGTACTCCAAGGGGTTCTGTCTGTTCAGACAGTGTCCTGAGAGTACAGTGGGCCATTAGGTTCTAGAGGGGGGTTCTAGAATAGAAATAGAATTGGAACGGTATGGGTTCTAGACTCACAGGGGATGGTGGTTCCGAAGCATGTTGGGTTAAGGACCACCAGTCGGTTCTTGAGGCTGCGTCGGCCCACCCCCTGGGCTCCAATAAGAACCAGAGTCTTCCTCTGGAATGGGGGCATCTTGGCCACCTCCTCATAGATTTGCAGCTCGTGCCTGTCAAACTCTGCTCTCAGCCAATCACAGAGAGGAACACACAAGAGTAAGCCAATCACAGAGGAGAATGTAGTGTTGTCAGTCAATAAAAGAAGGGAATGTGGATGTAAAATGCTGATTAGTAAATGAGGGAACTACACAGTCAGGAAGCCCCAGCACAAGACCAATTAGAAGAATGAGCCATGACAGTATCAGCCAATGAGAGACGAGTATGAATGCTCACCTGCATTCCTGGCCGTTAGATACATCATCTTTTTCTTCTTCTTTCCAGTTATCGTACCGCACAGGATCCCTGTTGCATACACAAACACACATATTCACACATCAATACAGGTGAAAGCGTCTTCCCTATCTGTCTTTGCATCCCAAGGCCAGAAGGGGGCACCATAACCCATTCTATGGAGCGCTACTGAATAATTATCTCATGACCTCATTGCCCTCAGCCTGGCATGCAAGGCTACCTCACAGTGGCAGACCAACTAAACAATTCAAAGTAACTGCTCTCCACTGATTCAAATCTAAGCAGTCACTGGCTCATTATGTAAAAGGTCCACTCAAAGTTGCCAGTCAGCTCAGTTTAGCTCATCTAGCTGAGAATGGAGCTAGGAGGCAAAGTCAAGCAGTACCTGAGCCATCAACATCTCTTGGGACGAAGGCTTTCCTCTTCTCCTCCAGGAACTGACTGGGGATCAGTCCAGTGGCTCCACCAACCACATGACACGCCTATCACAGGAGAGCACACCAGACATTAGAACTGTCTCACCCAACCAGTAGAAACCAGTAAACAACCAGTAGAAAACCAGTAGAAGTTACAAACCAATAAAAAACCAGTAGAAATCAGTAGAAGTTACAAACCAATAT
>NC_036870.1:24985513-24987262 GCF_002910315.2 Salvelinus sp. IW2-2015
ACACACACACACACACACACACACACACACACACACACGATATCTAGTGCAGGACAGACTACAGGGGTTCACATCCTGCCAACAGAGGTTTTTGCCAAGAGAGGTGCGTGGTCTGGGCACTGTCAGCTTACACTGGCACCCAGACAGAAACACTGGAACAAGATCCAGACTGGATGTGTGTGTGTGTGACATTTGAGATAGTGTGTGTGAGTATGTACAGTGTTGGTGTGTGTGTCTGTTCAGTAAGAGCATGCATGTGTGTGCGCGTATGTGTCAGTTGGTGTGTGTGTTTCAGTTGTTGTGTGTGTGTGTGTGTGTGCTTGTCTGCACTACTTGTAGAGCAGGTGTCAGGATAGATGTGAGTGTGTGTACAGTGCATATGTGTGTGTGAGCATGCATGCCAGAGTACAGTAATTGTTTCATGTGTGTGTGTGTCTGTGTGTGTGTTTTTCTGTGTGTCTGGGTCTATGTGCATGCCGGCGTATGAGCGTGTGTGTGTCTGTACGTGTCTACGTTTGTGTGTGTGTGTGTGTGTGTGTCTTCCTGGCCCAGATATCATGTGGAGGGTTATTAATAGGGCTCTCAGCCAGGGTTCAGATTCCAGAGCAGTGCATTCTGGGACAGCCCCAGGACTCACTTCACCACCAGTCCCCCACCACCACCACCAAACATCTGCAGCTGTTACACAGCCAAATAGGAGCAGTCTGTGAGTGTGTGTGTCTGTGTGTGGACCTGCATGATTATATCCATTCATGTGGCTGTTTAAGTGATGGAGTATGTGTGACGGGTGAGAATGAAAGACAGAGAGAGAGAGTGAGAGAGAGAGAGCGGGAGAGGGGGAGACCCTCTCTCCCCCACCTCTCATTCTCCCCAATCCTCCATTCAGTCCTCCTCCTCTCTCCATCCCTCCTACTCCATCCCTTTCTATCCCCCCTCTCCCCACTCTCTCTCTCTCCCTCTCAAGTCGCTCCTATCGAGCCGCCACGACATGTATAGCCTCTAAAGTGCTATTGAGGCCGTGCCCCCCAGGCGCAGCTGAACTTCTACATGAAGCGAGCTGGGAACCAGTTCCTTGATGCAGGCGCGATGCCTTACGACCCAATGATCGGCATCCGCCCCCTAAGAGCTGGAGAACACCACTGGGACGAGTTGAAGAGCTCGAGCACGTGAGTGCTTGGAGAGACGATGGAAGAGAGAGTGTGTCCATGTGTGTGTGTTGTTGGTGTGGTGCTGTTGGTGTGTGTTGAGTGTGGTGTGTGTGTGTGTGTCTGTGTGTTGTGTGTGTGTTGTGTGTGTGTGTAGGTGCTGCTTGGGTTCTGCACCTCTGAGGATTTCCACCTTGACACCTCTATCTGCTCCTTACCCGCTTCTCAGGGAGTGACGTATCAGATGAGAAGGAGAGCTGTCCATTCCAACCGTCCTCACACGGTAGATGATTCGACAGTCAGGTCTGCTGCCACCGTGGTGACATCCTCCATTAAAAAGAAATGTGATGGCAGGACGTAGGAACAACCCCACTACCTGCTCAGAAGATCAAGGACTCAGGAGGAATCACTCTGAATGAACTGCCAGTTATTAGAGATGCACCCCCGCCCCCCCCAGGTACACCACACACATGCTCCATACACAATCACAAAGCACATGCAGGGACACACACATCGGACTACACGTGTGGCCCTCTCACACGTCAAGCATTTCAATGCCTCCTCTCTCTCTCCTTCTCTCTCTCTCTCTCCTTTTCTCCTCTTC
>NC_036870.1:24987724-24996978 GCF_002910315.2 Salvelinus sp. IW2-2015
GGAGAGATGGGGAGAGTGAGGGGGATGGAGAGAGAGAGGGGGATAGAGAGATGGAGATAGAGGGAGAGAAAGAGAGAGTGAAAGGGAATGAGCAGAAGGGAAGGATGAGAAACCTTTGGTACCCTGGAGTCGTTGACAATTTTCAGGACCTTTCTCTGACACCGCCTGGTATAGAGYTCAGCGCATTCTCGGAGTACACATCATGGAAATATGTCAGGCCTTGTGAATGTTAACCATGTTTAAAGGTCTTACGCACACTGGCTACGGAGAGTATGATCACACAGTCCTCCGGAACAGCTGGTGCTCTCATGCATGGTTCAGTCTTGCTTGAATCGAAGCGAGCAGAGAAGGCATTTAGCTCGTCTGGTAGGCTCACATCATTGGGGAGCTCGCGGCTGGGTTTCCCTTTGTACTCTGTGATAGTTTGCAAGCCCTGTCACATCTAACGAGTGTCAGAGCCAGGTAGTAGGCTTCGATCTTAGTACTGTATTAACYCTTTTCCTGTTTGATGGTTTGTCGGAGGGCGTAACGGTCTTATTAGCACCCGGGTTAGTGTCCCACTCTTTGAAAGCGGCAGCTATAGCCTTTAGCTCAGTGTGGATGTTGCCTGTAATCCATGGCTTATGGTTGGGATATGTAATGTGCATTCAAAAAAAAWWAAAAAAATATGCATTTACATAAGTATTCAGACTCTTTGCTATGAGACTCGAAATTGAGCTCAGGTGCATCCTGTTTCCATTGATCATCCTTGAGATGTTTCTACAACTTGATTGGAGTCCACCTGTGGTAAATCTCTTTCGTATCGTTTGAGGTTCCTAAAGATCGGAAACCTCTTCAAAGGGGGTGACACTCTAGACCCCCAATACTGTATAGCAGTGACATGATTATCCATGGCCCTGCCGTACTTGGGGTCCTTTTTAAAGTCTTTTGAAAAGCAAGATGACAATCAGAGTCACTGACGCAGCATTTCGAATCCCGTACCATAGCGCTTTCTCTGCTGTGCGCAGAGCCGGTTTCCGAACTGGTCACAGGGTGCACTCAGCCACGCTAAAATGTACTAAATGATATCATAACCGGCAGACTCAACAACCTTGGTTTCTCAAATGACTGCCTCGCCTGGTTCACCCAACTACTTCTCAGACAGAGTTCAGTGTGTCAAATCGGAGGGCTGTTGTTCGATCTCTGGCAGTCTCTATGGGGGTACCACAGGGTTCAATTCTCGGGCCGACTCTTTTCTCTGTATGTATCAACGATGTCGCTCTTGCTGTGGGTGATTCCTGATCACCTCTACGCAGACAACCCATTCTTTGGACACTGTCTTAACAACATACAAACAAGCTTCAATGCCATACAACACTCCTTCCGTGGCCTCCAACTGCTCTTAAATGCTAGTAAAGACGAAATGCATGCTCGTTAAACGATGGCGCTGCCCGCACCCGCCCGCCCAACTAGCATCACTACTCTGGACGGTTCTGACTTAGAATATGTGGACAACTACAAATACCTAGGTGTCTGGCTAGACTGTAAACTCTCTTTCCAGACTCACATTAACCATCTCCAATCCAAAGTTAAATCTAGAWTAGGCTTCCTATTTCGCCATGTCATTTACAAAATAGCCTCCAACACTCTACTCAGCAAACTGGATGCAGTCTATCACAGTGCCATCCGTTTTGTCACCAAAGCCCCACACCACTGCGACCTGTATGCTCTCATCGGCTGGCCCTCGCTACATATTTGTCGCCAAACCCACTGGCTCCAGGTCATCTATAAGTCTTTGCAGGTAAAGCTCCAGCAGGTAAATCTCACTGGTCATCCCCAAAGCCAACACCTTCTTTGGCCGCCTTTTCTTCCATTTCTCTGCTGCCAATGACTGGAACGAATTGCAAAAATCACTGAAGTTGGAGACTTATATCTCCCTCACTAACTTTAAGCATCAGCTATCTGAGCAGCTTACTGATCGCTGCAGCTGTACACAGCCCATCTGTAAATAGCCCATCCAACTACCTACCTCATCCCCATATTGTTTTTATTTACTTTTTTGCAAACCAGTATTTCTACTTGCACATCATCATCTGCACATCTATCCTTCCAGTATTCATTTGCTAAATTGTAATTACTTCGCTACTATGGCCTATTTATTTCCTTACCTCCTTACTCCATTTGCACACACTGTATATAGATTTTTCTATTGTGGTATTGACTGTACTTTTGTTTATCCCACGTGTAACTCTGTGTTGTTGTTTTTTGTCGCACTGCTTTGCTTTATCTTGACCAGGTCGCAGTTGTAAATGAGAACTTGTTCTCAACTGGCCTACCTGGTTAAATAAAGGTGAAAAAATAAATAATAATAATAATAATAATAATTCAATTGATTGGACATGATTTGGAAGGGCACCCACCTGTCTATATAAGGTCCTACAGTTGACAGTGCACGTCAGAGCTAAAACCAAGCCATGACGTCAAAGGAATGGTCCGTAGAGCTCCGAGACAGGATTGTGTCGAGGGGGAAGAGTACCAAAAAAATTCTGCAGCATTGAAGGTCCCCAAGAAGACAGTGGCCTCCATCATTCCTAAATGGAAAAAGTTTGGAACCACCAAGACTCTTCCTAGAACTGGCCGCCTGGCTAAACTGAGCAATTGGGGGAGATGGACCTTGGTCAGGGAGGTGACCAAGAACCCGAAGGTCACTCRGACAGACCTCCATATTTTCTCTGTGGAGATGGGAGAACCTTCCAGAAGGACAACCATCTCTACAGCACTCCACCAATCAGGCCTTTATTGTAGAGTGGCCAAATGGAAGCCACTCCTCAATAAAAGGCACATGACAGCCCACTTGGAGTTTGTCAAAAGGCACCTAAAGGACTCTCAGACCATGAGAAACAAGATTCTCTGATGAAACCAAGATTGAACACTTTGGCCTGAATGCCAATCGTCATGTCTGGAGGAAACCTGGCACCATCCCTACGGTGAAGCATGGTGGTGGAAGCATCATGCTGTGGTTATGTTTTTCAGCGGCAGGGACTGGGAGACTAGTCAGGATTTAGGGGAAGATGAACAGAGCAAAGTACAAAGAACCTTGATGAAAACCTGCTCCAGAGAGCTCAGGACCTCAGACTGGGGTGAAGGTTCACCTTCAAACACGCCAACGAGTCTAAGCACACAGCCAAAACAACGCAGGAGTGGCTTCAGGACAAGTTTCAATGTTCTTGAGTGGCCGATCGAACAACTCTAAAGAGACCTGAAAATATTTGTGCAGCGACGCTCCCCATCCAACCTGACAGCTTTAGAGGATCTGCAGAGAAGAATGGGAGAAAATACCCAAATACAGGTGTGCCAAGCTTGTAGTGTCATATCCAAGAAGACTCAATACTGTAATCACTGCCAAAGGTGCTTCAACAAAGTATTGAGTAAAGGGTTTGAATACTTATGTAAATATTATATTTCAGGTTTTTTTTTATATAAATTTGCAAAAATATCGAAAATCTTTTTTTGCTTTGTCATTATGGGGTATTGTGTGTAGATTCATGAGATTTTTTTTTTTTTTTAATACATTTTGGATTAAGGCTGTAACGCAACAAAATATGGAAAAACTGAAGGGGGCTGAGTACTTTCCGAATGCACTGTACGTACTGTGGGGATGACGTCGTTGATGCACTTATTAATGAAGCCAGTGACTGTTATGGTAAACTCCTCAATGCCATCGGATGAATCCCAGAACATACTCCAGTCTGTGATAGCGAAACAGTCCTGTAGATTAGCATCCGCTTTATCGGACCATTTACGTATTGCGTGCGTAACTGGTACTTCCTGTTTTGAGTTTTTGCTTGTAAGCAGGAATCAGGAGGATATAACGTGTAGGGGTGCATTCTGTGCTCAGTCAATGATTTCGATATGAGAAACAGACCCCCTTCCCAGCCACAAACTTTTTCTCTTCGGATCTACACGATTCACGTGGATGGCCTATTGAGCTCAAAATGGCGAATATCACCGAAAAGCGAAGGGTTTGCATCCCTGATTAAGGATTCCAGATTTAAGCTCACTGTCAAGTAATCACTTTCCCCATCTCCCTGTCACAGTCTCTCTCTCGCGCTCCAGCTTCTCTCTCAGTAGGTCATCAAAGTATTATCTTTGAGCTGATAGCATGCATGCATCTGATTGAAGCAAAGATATTCCCTACTCAAAGATATAAATCCTATTGGTCCACACTCTGAAAAGCCCTGTTAGTCCTCTGATAGGTCCATGGATGTAGGAGGTCAGTATTCTAGGGGAGGTTTTGATCCTTTCATAACAGGAGTTGAGATGAATACATGTATAGAATCGTTTCTGTACTAAAATAGAASCATCAACATTGAAAAACATCATACAATGTTCAGCACATCTTTTGCCCAAGGGTTAGGACTYTCCCAGACCCCCAAAAAATCTTAGTTGGCCGAAAGTCGTCTGTTCTTTCGACCAATCGATTGGTCAACCTTTGTTTACGTGTATTTTTCCATATATAGACARACCTTATGTGTTTAAATAAAATCAGCTATATGCATTGAGCTTGTCTGACGCTTTAAGCTTACTGTTTGATGAAATAACATACAAAGGACTCAAGAGGGAGCCAGAGATCTAGATAACCAGAAGAAAAAAACCTTAACCTGACCATCCTCCTCTCGCTCCTGCTGGCTTTCGCAGATTCTGCAGTTACTCTCCTGAAGTTGCCGGTAATAGGCGAGGAGTTGGCAACCTTTCTCATGTGAAATGCCAATTTAGCTTACCGTTTCTACCGATCTGCATGCCAGTTATGATTTTCATATGCACATTTTCATGGAAATGTTTCATTTAATTTATAAATGTCTTCGTATTTCAAAATTATTGTCATGTGGTTAATGAAAATTATCTCCAAATCTAAAGTAAAATCATAACAACATAAAAAGTAACATCTATTCTAATTGCCAACTATGTAAAAATAGCCTACATAAAGCCAACAAACATTGCAGCCTGCAGGTAAAAAATATCCTGATGGGCCTCCCTGGTTTGAGTCCAAGCTCTGTTGCAGCCGGCCGCGACCATGGGGTGGTGCACAATTGGCCCAGCGTTGTCCGAATTAAGCGGGCATTGTGTCAAGAAGGAGTGTTTCTTGGTTGGGTTGTGTTTCAGAGGACGCATGGCTCTCGACCTTCGCCTCTCCCGAGTCCATGCAGGAGTTGCAGCGATGAGACAAGACTGTAACTACCAATTGGATACAACAAAATTGGGGAGAAAAAGGGGTAAAAAAAARAAGACTAAATAATAATTAAAGAATATCCTGATCAAAATAAATATCCTGTAAATCACATTGGCTATGCATGGCCTGTCTGCAACGAACTTGAAACGTATCAACTACCAAATTGGGTCAGGCTTGAGCTAGCAAACTTGCAGCATTGTATAAAATATTCTGGGTCCTCAGAGTTTCCTGTAGCAGTGAGCTCGGGACAGACACTGCTGTAGGCTATTTGATCAAGGGATACAAGGTCCTCAGGTAGGCCTGTTTTACGATGTTTCCACTGAATCAGAGAACGWCATTTTTCCCTTTCATGCTGAGTGGTTATCCAAAGGGAGAGAGTTGTAAAGATTTTAAAATACATAGAGGAACTATTGTCATTCTCAATGGATTTAAAAACAGAAGTTGTTTGCTTGCTGTTTGAGGTGAAGAAAGCARTCCTTTGAGAAGCTCCACAGCTCATTAGTGGTGGTGCATTAAGCCAATCAGAAATACTATCAGATTCCCAAACGGGCACATTTACATGCCTACATTTGCGCGCGGGCCAGGCAGCTTATAGACCTACTTGTATGCGTAATCAGGTGCGTGTCCTTACTCAACATTGACAGGAGCACTCTAAACAAAAGACAATTACTAAATTGACAAAACTTGTAAATGGAATGAAATAAACCAAAACCTGTTTCTGCGCTCTGCAAACAAGGTGTCCACTCCGACAACGAGACAACAACGTGACAACAAGGTGTCCACTCCGACAACGAGACAACAACGTGACAACAAGGTGTCCACTCCGGACAACGAGACAAAACAACAACGTGGACAAAACAACGTGACAACACAAAGGTGTCCACTCCGACAACGAGACAACAACGTGACAACAAGGTGTCCACTCCGACAACGAGACAACAACATGACAACAACGTGACAACAACGTGACAAACAAAGGTGTCCACTCCGACAACGAGACAACAACGTGACAACAACGAGACAACAACGTGACAACACGGTTCCACTCCGACAACGAGACAACAACATGACAACAACGTGACAACAACGTGACAACAAGGTGTCCACTCCGACAACGAGACAACAACATGACAACAACGAACAACAACGTGACAACAAGGTGTCCACTCCGACAACGAGACAACAACGTGACAACAAGGTGTCCACCTCCGACAACGAGACAACAACGTGACAACAAGGTGTCCACTCCGACAACGAGGACAACAACGTGACAACAAGGTGTCCACTCCGACAACGAGAACAGTAAACGACTGGAATAATAACATATTGAATGCATTAACAGAAATGACTGGAACCAAACAAACATTGTAGATTACAAATGATAGGAATTCATGTTAAATGTACTACTGYAGATTATATGTAATGGGGACTTGATAGACACTAACAG
The DNA here is from genome assembly GCF_002910315.2 of Salvelinus sp. IW2-2015. Lineage (NCBI taxonomy): Eukaryota > Metazoa > Chordata > Actinopteri > Salmoniformes > Salmonidae > Salvelinus > Salvelinus sp. IW2-2015. The sequence goes on from NC_036870.1 coordinate 24,994,381, forward strand.
TCAAACGCAAACAATTCCCACAACGAAGTTATGAAACAATGAATGTGCACAAATTGCCGGGAGAGAACGAATTCTGGAGAGACGTGCATTTTAGCCACACTGCCCTTCTGTTTGGACTTTGGCATCTCCGCAATGTATTAGTTCACTAAGATGGGCGCGAATCAGACAGGTGTCTCGTGTGCCATAAAAATAGATATATTCGCCTACCGCTCGATTAAATAAAATCTTGGTCGACCAAAAAATCGTTAAGTCAACGAATTGGCGTCAGCCCTACCAAGGGTAGTCGAAAATTCTACCTGCTAGATATACACTGAGACATAGACTGACCAGGTAAATCCTGGTCAAAGCTATGATCCCTTATTGATGTCACTTGTTGATGTCACAATCATTGTAGATGAAGGGGAGGAGACAGGTTTTTTAAGGATTTTTAAGCCTTGACACAACTGAGACATGGATTGTGTATGTGTGCCATTCAGAGGGTGAACGGGCAAGACAAAATATTTGTGCCTTTGAACGGGGTATGGTAGTAGGTGCCAGACGCACCGGTTTGTGTCAAGAACTGCTGGGGTTTTCACGCTCAACAGTTTCCTGTGTGTATCAAGAATGGTCCACCAACCAATRGGACATTGGACATCCAGCCAACTTGACACAACTGTGGGAAGCATTGGAGTCAACAAAGGCCAGCATCCCTGTGGAATGTTTTCAACACCTTGTAGAGTCCATGCACCCGACAAATAGAGGGGGGTGCAACTCGATATTAGGAAGGTGTTCTTAATGTTTTGTACACTCAGCGTATATCCATATTGCTCATAGCCCATGCTTTCAGATTAACAAGAAGAACCAAGGTATAAAGGCTATGGGGTCAGTTCTGAATGTAGGCCATTATCATCAACTATAACCTTTAACCTTAGTGACTGGGTTACGCACCTGGAAGTGGGGCTCCTGGAGGATTCGGGAGAGTTCCGCTGCGCTGTCATCACGGACAGCGAGGGCAGTGATGTCACCCAAGATGTCTGTGACCAGCTCTATATTGTTGTCCTGCACCGCCTCCAGCCTCAAGTCCTCCAATCGCTCGTGGGCCTGCAGGGGTCAGAGGTGAAAAGTTATGGGGTCACATACTGTACAGACATGGGAGGAAGTTGTACAATGGTAGATAGCCATTGTTGTGTGTGGTTGCGTTCCCTTGCCATTGTGTGAACTTGTGTTATACTGCCTTTTGTGGTACTGGTGTCAGTAAGTTGAGTTGTTGAGTGAGGGTTCTGTGGTTGTATTGTGATGAGGAAGTCAAACTCATCTCTCGATCTTTTTCGCTCTCTCCCCCCTCTCTCTTTCTCTCTCTTTGTCTCTCTTTGTCTGTCAGTGGAGTGACAAACACTCTCCCACTTGCCCAGAATGACCATTATGGCGGCAAGCCAATGCTGAGTAATTCATGGCAGGAGTATCAGTCTGTGAAGGCACTGGGAGAGCTGCTGGCACTTATCCTCCTGACATCATCTTGTCTACAGTGACAGACCTCACCAAGGGCTGAATATGAATATGTCAAATCAGTGCACGTATATAGGTTAGAATGAGCTTGTGTGTGTGTGTGTGTATCATTGGGACCATCAGGGTACCTGAGGGGGGGGGGGGCTGTTATGTATTAGTACACTGATAGATTACTACCTTAGCGAGGAGCACGCTGCTGCCTGTCAGCCTGTGGTCAGTTTGTGAGTCATTCTCAGTGTGGGAGTCAGTCTCAGTGTGGGAGTCAGTCTCAGTGTGGGAGTCAGTCTCAGTGTGGGAGTCAGTCTCTGTGTGGGAGTCAGTCTCTTGTGTGGGAGTCAGTCCGGCTGTGGGAGTCAGTCTCTGTGTGGAGTCAGTCTCAGTGTGGGAGTCAGTCTCTGTGTGGGAGTCAGTCTCTGTGTGGGAGTCAGTCTCAGTCAGTGGGAGTCAGTCTCTGTGTGGGAGTCAGTCTCAGTGTGGGAGTCAGTCTCTGTGTGGGAGTCAGCTCAGTGTGGGAGTCAGTCTCGTGTGTGGGAGTCAGTCTCGGTGTGGAGTCAGTCTCAGTGTGGGAGTCAGTTCTCAGTGTGGGGAGTCAGTCTCGGTGTGGAGTCAGTCTCAGTGTGGGAGCAGTCTCGGTGTGGGATCATTCTCGGTGTGGGAGTCAGTCTCAGTGTGGGAGTCAGTCTCCGGTGTGGAGTCAGTCTCAGTGTGGGAGTTCAGTCTCGGTGTGGGAGTCGAGTCTCGGTTGTGGAGTCAGGTCTCAGGGTGGGAGTCAGTCTCGGGTGTGGGAGTCAGTCTCAGTGTGGGAGTCAGTCTCGGTGTGGGGATCATTCTCATGTGGGATCATCAGTCTCAGTGTGGGATCAGTCTCAGTGTGGGAGTCATTCTCAGTGTGGGAGTCATCTCAGTGTGGGAGTCAGTCTCAGTGTGGGAGTCGATTCTCAGTGTGGGAGTCAGTCTCAGTGTGGGGAGTTCAGTCTCAGTTGTGAGTCAGTCTAGGTTGTGGAGTCATTCTCAGTGTGGGAGTCATTCTCAGTTTGGGAGTCATTCTCAGTGTGGGAGTCAGCTCAGTGTGGGAGTCATTCCTGTGTGTGAGTCATTCTCAGTGTGGGATCA
>NC_036870.1:25002291-25005745 GCF_002910315.2 Salvelinus sp. IW2-2015
CTCGTTATGTATTAGTACACTGATAAGATTACTCCTTAGCGAGGAGCACGCTGCTTGTCAGCCTGTGGTCAGTTTGTGAGTCATTCTCAGTGTGGGAGTCAGTCTCAGTGTGGGAGTCAGTCTCAGTGTAGGAGCAGTTTCAGTCTGTGGAAGTCAGTCTCATCAGTGGGTCAGTTCTTGTGGGAGTCAGTTCGTGTGGGAGTCTAGTCTCAGTGTGGGAGTCAGTCTCAGTGTGGGAGTCAGTCTCAGTGTGGGAGTCAGTCTCAGTGTGGGAGTCAGTCTCAGTGTGGAGTCACAGTCTCTGCTTGTGTGAGTCATCTCGTGTGGGGTAGTCTCTGTGTGTGAGTCAGTCTCTGTGTGTGAGTCAGTCTCTGGTCTGTGTGAGTCATTCTCTTGTGGGAGTCAGTCTGTGTGGAGTCAGTCTCTGTGGGAGTCAGTCTCTGATGGTGCAGTCATCTTGGTTGTAGGTAGTCAGTTCTGTGTGGTGAGTCAGTCTCTGTGGTGTGTGAGTCCAGTCTCTTGTGTCATGAGTCAGTCTCAGTGTGGGAGTCAGTCTCAGTGTGGAGTCAGTCTCAGTGTGGGAGTCAGTCTCTGTGTGGGAGTCCAGTTCTCAGTGTGGGAGTCAGTCTCAGTGTGGGAGTCGTCTCAGTGTGTGGAGTCAGTTCTCAGTGTGGGAGTCAGTCTCAGTGGGAGTCAGTCTCATGTGGGAGTCAGTCTCAGTGTGGGAGTCAGTTCGAGTGTGGGAGTCAGTCTCTGGTGTGGAGGTCAGTCTCAGTGTGGGAGTCAGTCTCAGGTGGGCGAGTCAGTCTCTGTGTGTGAGTCAGTCTCTGTGTGTTCTCCCCTATGTGTATCTGCTACCTTGGAGAGTGACCGTACAATGGGACTCTCCATGATTCCTCTGAGGAAGATGAGGTCGATGTCTTTGGCCCCCGTGGAGGTGGGCAGCTCCCCCAGGTTATCCAACACCTGCTGCATCGCTGTGGGGGGAGAGGAGAGGGGAGAGAGAGCGGGGAGAGGGAGAGAGTGGTGGAGAGAGGAAGGGAAAGAGAGAGGGGAGGGAGAGAGAGAGGTGTTAGTTACTGTAGATATGGAAAACAGAGATAAAGGGAGTGAGGAAGTCACACTGTAGATCAGCGATGAACGACTGCCGGCCCCGCCTCCCTTTTGTATGCCAGCTGATACATTTCCCCATAATTACAAATGTTTAGGAACTCAGTCGGGGTCTCAACTTACTGTTGAGTTAGAATAGTAGAATACACAAGGTGCAATTTCGAAATGTGGTCGTGCATCAGCAGTTTCTCTCTTGTTATGTCAGTCACTGATAATCACTCAATTAGCCATGTCAGCCATTTATTTTTAGATTGGTGAATTAGTCTAGCGGCTAGCTGCCTAAACTTGTAGTAATTATGGTCGAATTACCGACCGGAGAGCCCCCCACTGTCGCTCTCACCCAGATATCAAATATCATATTAAAAACTGCAAACATTTCTCTCCACCCTATGGTAAAATGTGTAGAATTGCAGGAGATTAGCTGTAAAACTGGTAATTTCTCTCTCCGCACCATGGCAAAATTTGTAGAATTGCATGAAATTAGCTATAAAAGTGCAAAACCTTCTCTCTGCTCCATGGCAATGTGTAGAATTACACCAAACGTAATTTAAACTGTAACATTTTCTCTCCATCACATGGCAAAACATGTAGAACTGCAGGAAATGACCTCTAAAACCACTGTCAAGAGAAGGGCCGCTAAAATGTTTTGCTCGCAAGGTGACAAAATTTTGCTTAGGACCCCCAAAAGGCTAGGGCCGGCGATGACTGCATGTGTGGGTATGGATGTGGGTAAACAGACCCGCGGGACACTGCGACCCCTCATGAGGAGTTCAGATGTTTTGCGGCCATAGTTTATTCACTTTACTTCAGTGTAGTTCTATAGACCAGTCCCATTCACTGCAGTTGATACTGTATATCTGTTAGATTAATTTAATTTCCATGTGTTCGTTAACCAATTCAATTATAACAAAGCAAACACTCTGTCCGTTTCTAAGAATTTGTAAGGTTCTTATTTGCATAAAATAGACAAAGACCAGTCTCCAAATTAATCAATAGCGTTTATTCTCGAGAGCTCTGACGTGCATATACAAAACCGTTCTTTTTATCCCTTCTATTAAACTAACGCACATACATACACACTATATTTGGATTATCCCCTGAAGTCTCACCACAGTTTATTACCACTCAGCTGACAGTTCCAGTCCCCCCCAGATACGGGAAACCTGGAGGGGCTCTCCCTGTCTTATTTTATCTCCACAGAGTTATAGCTGGGTCGGTTCAAACATAGGTTAATGATCCACTTTGTTTTCTTTAGGCACACACATACCTTCCTCTCTTCCCATGTACATGCTACATAACCTCTTTCTTATGAACTAACATTATTTATCAATACAGAAAAACAGGGTAGAATTCAATTAGTTATAGTTATAGTTAAATGTATACATCATTTATTCACTATTCATAAAATTCATAACAATATCACAGTAATCAAAACTGTTCAATTCTGTCAGACAAAAGAGTGCCTAAAAAATAAAACATGGACACAAAAATCAGTTTCTCTTCAGTTTCTCTGTAGTTTGGTTTCGAGCTGAAGCTCATCCATCTGCCCTTGTAAATGAGACAATCAATATCTAACAGATTTTTATCCCACAAGTTCTTCAATTAAATAATACTTAAATCCAGAAGTCCACTAGACAGAATGGTTTGATACGTTTACATCTTCTTTCTAATTATATACATTTCAGTCCCGTCCTGAGATGAAGACTCCTCTGACCCTGTTGTACTGACAAGGAGAGAGGTGTAGACTAGGCAGGCATCAGGGAGCTAGGANTACATTTCAGTCCCGTCCTGAGATGAAGACTCCTCTGACCCTGTTGTACTGACAAGGAGAGAGGTGTAGACTAGGCAGGCATCAGGGAGCTAGGAACTTAAACCTAGGGTCTCACTGCCGCTGTAATACACTTACAGCCCTGTGGAGGTGTGTGTGTGTGTGTGTGTGTGTGTGCGTGCGTGCGTGCGTGCGTGCGTGCGTGCGTGCGTGCGCATGTGCATATTCATACTCATACTCATACTCATATTCATCTACCCGTCTCTCTCTCCTTCTACCCGTCTCTCTCTCCTTCTACCTGTCTCTCTCTCCTTCTACCCGTCCGTCTCTCTCTACATCTACCCGTCTCTCTCTCCATCTACACGTCTCTCTATCCATCTACCCGTCTCTCTCTCCTTCTACCCGTCTCTCTCTCCTTCTACCCAGTCTCTTCTCTCCTTCTACCTTCTCTCTCTCTCCCATCTACCCATCTCTCTCTCCTTTCTACCTCGTCTCTCTCTCCTGTCTACCTCGTCTCTCTCCTTCTACCCGTCTCTTCTCCATCTACCCGTCTCTCTTCTCACATCTCTTCTCTGT
>NC_036870.1:25007314-25010056 GCF_002910315.2 Salvelinus sp. IW2-2015
ATGGCTGCTGACCAGCGAGCTGAGATAGGGGGACTTTACCTAGCGCAGTCTGATGTGAGCACTGGACCCTTGGACCAGTGGCGTTTGGGCACGAGGATGTAAGCCGAGGGCCAGCCAACGGAGGAGGTTACCAGGTCGCAGTGGTGGCGGTCCAGTATATGGGCTTCTGGTGACAAACGGATGCACTGTGATAGATGCATCCAATTTTATTGAGTTAGGTTTTGAGGCATATTTTGTACAATTGACATCACCGAAGTCCGAGGATTGCGTAGGATTGTCAGTTTTAACAAGGGTATGTTTGGCAGCATGAGTAAAGGATGCTTTGTTGGCGAATAGGAAGCCAATTCTAGATTTTGACTTTGGGATTGGAATGTTTGATGTCGAGTCTGGAAGGAGATTTACAGTCTAACCAGACACCTAGTATTTGTAGCTTGTCCACATATTCTAAGTCAAGCCGTCAAAGTAGTGTGATGTTGGACAGGCGGGCAGGAGCAGGCAGCGATCGGTTGAAGAGCATGCATTTGGTTTTACTTGTATTTAAGAGCAGTTGGAGGCCACGGAAGGAGAGTTGTATGGCATTGAAGCTCGCCTGGAGGGTTGTTAACACAGTGTCAAAAGAAGGGCCAGAAGTATACAGAATAGTGTCGTCTGCGTAGAGGTGGATCAGAGAATCACCAGCAGCAAGAGCGACATCATTGATGTAAACAGAGAAGAGAGTCGGTCCAAGAATTGAACCCTGTGGCACCCCCATAGAGACTGCCAGAGGCCCGGACAACAGACCCGGGCCTCTGTGTGTGTTTGTGTGTGTGCACCCACACACAAACATCCACACACAAACATCGACACCCACACACAAACATCCACATCCACACCCACACAGGTAACTGCCAAAATAATGGAAACCCTTGAGTAAATTAGGGATATAAAGTATACTGAAAGCAGGTGCTTCCACATAGGTGTGGTTCCTGAGTTAACATCCCATCATATATAAAAATGCTGGGTAGGCCATTATTTTGGTTACCATGACTAGAAGAAATCTCAGGGACTTTGAAAGAGAGGTCTCAAAGGAGCGTAGGGGGTTTAAAGAGTCTGTGTGTGTCTCAGTCACCAGATCTCAACCCAATTGAACACTAATGGGAGATTCTGGAGCGATGCTTGAGGCAGCATTTTCCATCAACAAAACACCAAATTATGGAATTTCTCTTGGAAGAATGGTGTCGCATCCCCAGTAAAGTTCCAGACACTTGTAGAATCTATGCCAAGGTGCATTGGAGCTGTTCTGGCTCGTGGTGCCCAATGTCTTATTAAGACACTTTATGGTGGTGTTTCCTTTATTTTGGCAGTTACCTCTACATACAGACATATAACATTTCGTTAGATCATGCATATGAAAAATATATGCAGTCCTTCACACACACTGGGGTGAGAAAGGGTCATAAGCCTATGTGATCAGGCGGAGGTGCCAAGGTCAGAAACAGCTGACTGAGAAAGTGACAATACTACAGTTTTGCCTAGAAACCACACCCACAAAAACATGCTTTATGTACTGATGTTACAGGCTTTGTGTGAGTCATGGAATGTTAATAAGGGGACAGCTGAAAACATCTTTGGAGTAGACTTTTCACCATGGTTTTATGATGACAGAATGCCCATAAAAACAACTCCAAATCATATCCACACGTACAGCACGCAGACCCATACAGAGTATAAACACTAAACAGAGTGTATAAAAACACACTCGTACTCTCTCTCTCTCTCTCTCTTGATATCTCTAACCCTATATCTCTAACTCTATATCTCAATCTTTAACTCATCTCTAACTCATCTCTAACTTCATCTCTAACTTCATCTCTAACTCTATATCTATTTGTAACTCCATCTCCATCTCTAACTCAATCTCTATATCTATTTCTAACTCTATATCTATTTGTAACTCCATCTCCATATCTATTTCTAACTCCATCTCTATCTCTAACTCTATCTCTAACTCCATCTCTATCTCTATATCTATTTCTAACTCTATCTCTAACTCTATATCTATCTCTAACTCTATCTCTAACTCTATATCTATCTCTAACTTTATATCTATCTCTAACTCCATCTGTAACTCTATCTATATCTCTAACTCCATCTATATCTCTAACTCCATCTATATCTCTAACTCATCTATATATCTAACTCATCTATATCTCTAAACCCATCTCTACGTATCTCTGAACTCTACACTAACTCTATATTCTCTAACCTCCATCTATTTATCTAACTCTATGATCTATATCTCCAAGCTCCACTGCCTACTCCCTAAAATCGCAGCTCTCTAACTTCCATCTCCTATACTCAAGTCCAAGTCTCTATCTCTAATTCCATTCTCTATCTCTAACTCTATATCTCAACTCTATATCTCTAACTCCATCATACTAAACTTCCAATCTGTAATTGTTTGTCATTATTACAATAAAAAATATTTAAAAAATCGTCCGATTAATACCGGTATTGGATTTTTTTGCGTCCTTGAATAATCCAGGTACTCGGTGTTTGAAAATTCTAAATCGGTCGACATCTAATCTCTTAACTACATCTCTATCTCTCTAATTCCATCTCTAACTCTATATCTCTAACTCTATCTCTAACTCTAACTCTATATCAATTCAATTCCAATTCAATTCAAGGGCTTTATGGCATGGGAAACATGTGTTAACATTGCCAAAGCAAGTGAGGTAGATATTATATCTCTCTCTTTTT
>NC_036870.1:25012634-25020481 GCF_002910315.2 Salvelinus sp. IW2-2015
GGGTTTTCGCCGTTAGAGTCTGTGAGGTTGTGGTTAAATTGGAGCGTCTGTGCGTAGTAGGGTGGTTTGGTAGTTGTAGTTTTAGGGCTAGTTCTGTGGCTGTCTATGTTCTGTCATGTGTAGTGTGCTGGGGTTGTGATGTGAAGAATATTGTTTCGGATCTTGTTTTCAAGGTATAGAAGTAGGATGATTGTGTGAATTAGTATGGTCTTCTGTGTGTGGCCGTCGTTTCCTTAGTGACGTCTGTCTGGTTTTGGGTGTGTGGTGCGGTGAGTCACCAGTATGCCGGTAAACGGGGTTGAGTCATCGGGGGTACACGTGGTTGATCTGGGTGTTGTGTCACGGTGTGATCCGCGTGTCTTCGTCTTGCCGGGTGTTTTTAGGCGTTAACGTCGTTCTCGTCTATGGTCCTAACTCCATTAGATCAATACTCTAGTCAACTCATATCTAACTCATAGTCCAACTCATAGTTCCAACTCATAGTCTAACTCATTAGTCTCCAACTCATAGTCCAACTCATGTAGTCAACTCATAGTCCAACTCATAGCCAACTCATAGTCCAACTCATAGTCCAACTGCATATCCAAGCTCATAGTCCAACTCATAGTCTCCAACTCATAGTCCAACTCATAGTCTAACTCATAGGCTAACCTCATAGTCCAACTCATAGTCCAACTCATAGTCCAACTCATAGTCCAAACTCATAGGTCCCAACTCATAGTCTAACTCATAGTTGTAAACTCATAGTCTAACTCATAGTCTAACTCATAGTCTAACTCATAGTCTAACTCATAGTCTAATTCATAGTCCAACTCATCGTCTAACTCATAGTCTAACTCATAGTCAACTCATAGTCGAACTATAGTCGAATCCATAGTCTAACTCATAGTCTAACTCATAGGCTAACTTATAGTCCAACTCATAGTCCAACTCATAGTCCAATCATAGTCTAATCTCTAATCAGTCTAACTCATAGTCTAACTCATAGTTAACTCAATAGTTGTAACTCATAGTCCAATATGTCCAACTCATAGTCCAACTCAGTAGTCCAACTCATAGTGCACCTCATAGTTGCAAACTCTAGTTAACTCATACTACTTAGTAACCATAGTTACTCATAGTCTAACTTCATAGTTCTACTCATAGTCTACCTCAAGTCTACCTCATAGATCTACCTATAGTGTCAACTCATAGTCTTCTAACCTCAATAGCGTAACTCATAGCCGTAACTGCATAGTGTAAACTCATAGTCTACCTCATGATCCAACTCATGTCTCTACCCTTCATAGTCCAACTCATAGTCAAACTCATAGCGTACTCATACGCGTAACTCATAGTGGTAAATCACAGTGTAACTTCAATAGTCTAACTCATAGATAGTAACTCAATATATGTGTAACTCATAGTTTGAAATCACAGTGTAAACTCATAGTGTAAATCTCATTAGTCTAAATAGTCATCTAAACATCAGTGTATTCTCTCAGTTACTCTAGTGTAACTCGAGTTCAGCGTTCAATAGTGCATAGGTAACTCATAGCTAACCATAGGACCGTGAACTCATAGGTTCATGTATCGTTCATACGTAACTCAAGGACTTAGTGTAAATCACAGTTTAGTGTAACTATATACGTAATCATAGTTAAAATCATAGTTAACTCTAGTCTAATCTACTAACTCTATGTTATAGTGTCTTTGTAACTCATAGTGATCAAGTCTAATCATGAGTCAACCTCGTCTAAACTAGTGTAACTATCATAACTCTCTACCTCATATTGTTCTAACTCATAGTACTAAATCTAATCATGGTACATAGTGTAACTCATAGGTCTACCTCATAGATGTAACTCATACTCTACCTCATACTCCCTACTCATAGTCCTAACTCATAGTCTAACCAACAAAAACACACAGTTCCCCAAAGCAGTACCATCAATTACCACCCACCCACCACCCACACAAAACAACCATTAACCACGCCCTGTATCTTACAGTTAACCCCCCACACACAGGAGACATAATCCCCCTTTACAAGCTCTCCTATAGACACAAACACACACAAATTATACTGTCCACTGACTCCATACAACAGACCACACACGGTAAGCACGCACACGCGCAAGTCGCACAGACAGACAGACGGTCAGGCAGACAGCACAGGCAGACGTACAGCATGCAGATCCTGGGCCACCAAAAGCTATCACATGTAGCTACCCACATTCCCACATAAAAGTGTGACTCCACACACAGTTGCAAGTTCGCCCTAAAGGAACACATAACTGTTGGGATGTGAGTCTGTGTGTCTTGTTGTTATGTGTGTTGTGTGTGTGTGTGTGTGTGTGTGTGTGTTGTGTGTGTGTTGGTTGTGTGTTGTGGTGTGTGTGTGTGTGTGAGTGTGTGAGTGTGTATGTGTGTGTGTTGGGGTATATGAGTGTGTGTGTGTGTGTGTGTGGTGTTGGGGTGTGAGTGTGTGTGTGGGTGGGTGTGTGTGTGTTTGTTGTGTTGGGGTGTGTGTTTGTTTGTGTTGGTGTGTGTGTGTGTGTGTGTGTGTTGTGTTGGGGTGGTGTTGTGTGTGTTTGTGTGTGTTGGGGTGTGTATGTGTGTGTTTGGTGTGTGTGTTGGGGTGTGTGTGTGTGTGTGTGTGTGGTTGGGGTGTGTGTGTGTGTGGTTGGGGTGTGTGTTGTGTGGTGGTTGGGGGTGTGTGTGTTGTGTGTGTGGTTTGTGGTGGGTGTTTGTGTGTGTGTGTGTGTGTGTGTGTGTGTGTGTGTGTGTGTGTGTGTGTGTGTGTGTGTGTGTGTGTGTGTGTGTGGTGTGTGTGGTGTGTGGTGTGTGTGTGTGTGTGTGTGTGTGTGTGTGTGTTTTTTAGGTGTGTCTCAAGGCAGCGTGACTGACAAGAAGAAACCTACGTTTCTCTGTTCATATGTCACAAAGACTTTAGACAGAGGTTTGTGTGCTTTGGATCTACTTAGTGTAATACAGTTGAGTCGGATGTTTACATACACTTAAGTTGGAGTCATTAAAACTCGTTTTTCAACCACTCCACAAATTACTTGTTAACAAACTACAGGTATTGGCAAGTTCAGTTTAGGAATCTACTTTGTGCATGACACAGTAAATCTCTCCTACAATTGTTTACCCATGGGACCACGCAGCCGTCATACGCTCAGAAGGATACAACGCGTTCTGTCTCCTAGTGAATGAATGTACTTTGGTGCGAAAAGTGCAAATCAATCGCAGAGACAACAGCAAAGGCCTAGTGAAGATTCTGGAGGAAAGGTACAAAAGTATCTATATACACAGTAAATGAGTCCAATATCGACATAACTTTGAAAGGCCCACCAGCAAGGAAAAAGCCCACTAAGCGTTCCAAAACCGATAAAAAAAGCAGGAACTAAGGTTTTGCAACTGCACAATGCGCGACAAAAGATCGTACTTTTTGGAGAAATGTCCTCTGGTTTGATGAAACAAAATAGAAACTGTTTGCGCATAATGACCATCGTATGTTGTTGGAAGAAAAAGGGGGAAGGCTTGCAAGCCAAAGAACACCATCCCAATCGTGAAGCACGGGGGTGGCAGCATCATGTTGTGGGGGTGCTTTGCTGCAGGAGGGACTGGTGCACTTAACAAAATAGATGGCATCATGAGAAAATGATCATGAGAAAATTGGAAAATTATGTGGATATAATTGAAACAACATCTCAAGACATCAGTCAGGAAGTTAAAGCTGGTCGTAAATGGTCTTCCAAATGGACACATGACCCCAAGCATACTTCCAAAGTTGTGGCAAAATGGCTTACAACAAAGTAAGGTATTTGGAGTGGCCATCACAAAGCCCTGACCTCAATCCTATAGAAATCTGTGGGCAGAACTGAAAAAGCGTGTGCGATGCAAGGAGGCCTACAACCTGACTCAGTTACACCAGCTCTGTCAGGAGGAATGGGCCAAAATTCACCCAATTTTTTGTGGGAAGCTTGTGGAAGGCTACCCAAAATGTTTGACCCAAGATGAACAATTTAAAGGCAATGCTACCAAATGCTAATTGAGTGTATGTAACTTCTGACCCACTGGGAATGTGATGAAAGAAATAAAAGCTAAATAATCATTCTCTCTACATTTACTGACATTTCACATTCTTAAAATAAAGTGGTGATCCTCAACTGACCTAGACTGGAATTTTTACTTGGATTAAATATCAGGAATTGTGAAAAACTGAGTTTAAATGTATTTGGCTAAGGTGTATTACTTTCTGACTTCAACTGTAAGCAGTACTGAATATGAAAGAGATAACTGTGGCAGATTTCTGTTAACCTAATCTCTGGGTTGACCTTCGCCCTCTGGGTCAAGCCAATATGTTTTTGTACCCCAGAGGAGTTTGTTTCACAGAGTTCACTGAACCTCAGTGTTGTGTGTGTGTGTGTGTGTGTGGTTGTGTGTGTGTGTGTGTGTGTGTGTGTGGTTGTGTTGTGTGTGTGTTGTGTGTGTGTGTGTGTGTGTGTGTGTGTGTGTGTGTGTGTGTGTGTGTGTGTGTGTGTGTGTGGTTGTGTGTGGTGTGTTGTGTGTGCACAATTATATGTGCATTCAGATCAAAAGTAATACATTCGCACGTTCCACTATGGTACTCTGACGTGGGTGGGGGGATGGCATAAATACTTCATAATCCCTGAATATGACTTGCATAAGAATACATACAATTACTACGGTACCATTCCAATACTGTTCCACTTGCAAATGCATCTTCAATGTACTTACACTACACAGTATTATAAAAGGTAGCATAGTTAGTCTTTCTCTAGCATAGAGGGTAGAGGAAGGCTTTTTTATCTCCTATTTTACTTTGTAATTCATTAATATTCTGAAGCAGCAAAGTATTTTATTTCTCCCTCTTCTTGCCGCTTCCTCTCTCTCCTTCATTTCTCTCTCTCTCCCCGTATGTCCCGTAAACCATGTGGTACAGTACAATGACTCACTTCTCTTTTCCGAAATGCTTCCTCTGTCCAGGAATTTTAAAAAGTCAACAAACACTCACAATCTGGCAACCCGTTGCCTCACCTACGTACACAACAAATACCTGACAGTCTCTGACCTGTGGATAGTGACACTAACTAGCAATCCCTTCCTTCACTCACAAACTGTTATGAAATACCTATCCAAAACAGCCTTTGCACTTTGGAACAGGCAAGTCTCTCTTTGCTAATGACTGGACAGTGGACACTACGTACCCCACAAATAGTTCTGAAATATCGGTCAAAAAGTATCTTTTCCCTGGAAGGTAATGATTAGCTTGCAAGGCATATCTAGCTTGAAACAATAGCTCTCTCTGTTGTACTAATATTGGGCAACAAATATTTTCCATAGTATAACTATCTGGCAACTGAGAGCCTCACCTCCGGATGTGTTGGCCCCCTCTGTGGGCTCAGCAGCCGCCCCCTCCCTGGACCCAACCACCCCCTCTTCTGTCCCGCCTGCCTCTCCCGTCCCGCCTGCATCCGGAGGGGGCTCCACCTCTACCTCTAACCCGTTGGGACAGGCGTCCTCCACAGCCAGGACCATGACCGCTCCTCGACCACAGCAATGCTTACCTAACGGAAAGATTACCACCACCACCGCTGAGGGACAGTTGGTCTAAAGCTAGCTGCTCTGCCCTTCAACTTCCAACTACTACACAATGAGCAACAGTCTCTAAACACAGAGAGAAGGAAGAGAGAGAAGGGTACAGAGGAGATAGAGGACAGAGAAAGAGAGATAGAAAGACAAAGAGAAACAATAGAAGGGGGATTAAACTAAAAGCAATTTTACAGAAAAAGGAGATGAGAGAGAGACAGGAGATGATAGAGAGATAGGAGATGATAGAGAGATAGGAGATGAGAGAGAAATGAAAGATAGGAGATGATATGAGATGATAGATAGCAGATGATAGAGAGATAGGAGATGAGAGAGATAGGAGATGATAGAGAGATAGGAGATGATAGAGAGCTATGAGATGATAGATAGGAGATGATAGAGATAGGAGATGATAGATAGGAGATGATAGAGAAATAGATGTAGGAGGAAATAAACAGGAGAAAGAAACCAAGTCAAAAGGAGACAGAGACACTAACGACAGAGAAAAAGAACGAGATAGCTGGCTCACACAGATGTGGACACAGATTCAGTCGCTCTCAATCCCCTCCCTCAACACTCCCTTTAATACCTCGCCCCACCACACACACAAACTCCTAGCCCCACCTCACACCTAATCCCACAATCCTCTCCTGCTGTTGAGGGTTTGTTTCAGTCCGGCCCATATCCACCTCTCTTCAACCAGTACCCACCTTCACAGTCACACACACTGTTCTTATAGGGCTGGGCAGTACACCGTATTTTATTATACACCGTTATTGATGCACGAACCGGTTTGGGTTTTTACATTACCTGGTTTTCAATGTTTGGTTTGTTAAATATGATACGACACTCCGACGACTGTAATGTTAGATCTTATAGTTTACTCCGTTTGCTACTGATATCAGTCCTGTTGTATGTGAAAAGTGCAAATCAATCCCAGAACAACAGCAAAGGACCTTGTGAAGATGCTGGAGGAAACAGGTACAAAAGTATCTATATACAAAGTAAAACAAGTCCTATATTGACATAACCTAAATGGCCCCTCAGCAAGGAAGAAGCCACTGTTCCAAAACCGCATAAAAAAGCCAAATTACGGTTTGCAACTGCACATGGGGACAAAGATCATACTTTTGGAGAAATGTCCTCTGGTCTGATTAAACAAAATAGAACTGTTTGGCCATAATGACCATCGTTATGTTTGGAAGAAAAAGGGGGAGGCTTGCAAGCCAAAGAACAACATTTCAACCGTGAAGCACGGGGGTGGCAGCATCATGTTGTGGGGGTGCTTTGTTGCAGGAGGGACTGGTGCACTTCACAAAATCATGAGGTAGGAAAATTATGTGGATATATTGAAGCAACATCTCAAGATGTCAGTCAGGAAGTTAAAGCTTGGTCACAAATGGGTCTTCCAAATGGACAATGACCCCATACATACTTCCAAAGTTGTGTCAAAATGGCTTAAGGACAACAAAGTCAAGGTATTGGAGTGGCCATCACAAAGCCCTGACCTCAATCCTATAGAAAATGTGTGGGCAGAACTGAAAAAGCATGTGCGAGCAAGGAGGCCTACAAACCTGACTCAGTTACACCAGCTCTGTCGAGGAACAGGCCAAAATTCACCCAATTTATTGTGGGAAGCGTCATCCAGATTGTCGTAAATTTCTATACGTAACGGATTTCCTCTTCGTCTGAGGAGAGTAGCAAAGGTCGGACCAATGGCAGCTGATAAGTTGCCATAATAGATTTTAAATTAAATCAAAATAACACAGAACAAAAATAAACAAACACGGAAACAACAACCTGAAACCAGTCCCGTATGGTGCAAACACTGAAGCAGTAAACAACCACCCACAAAACCACAATAGAAAACAGGCTACCTAAATTATGGCTCCAATCAAGACAAGACTGACCACCGCCTCTGATGAGAACCATACTAGGCCAAACACATAGAATAAACAACAGAATAAAACATAGAAAACAACATAGAATTGCCCACCCCAACCACGCCCTGACCAACTAAAATAAAGACATTTAAAAAAGGAACTAAGATCAGAACGTGACAATTACAGACAATATATATATAAAAAACGGCAGATTAATCGGTATTGCTTTTTTGTCCCTCCAATAATCGGTATCGCGTTGAAAGAATCATAATCGGTCGACCTCTAGTTACATACACTCAATTTAGCTATTTGGTACCATTGCCTTTAAATTGTTTCACTTGGGTTAAACGTTCGGTAGCCTTCCAT
>NC_036870.1:25020992-25023371 GCF_002910315.2 Salvelinus sp. IW2-2015
TTTATCTAACAGGTGGCATGCCTAAGTCTAAATATTGCTGTTACATTGCACAACCTTCAGTGTTATGTCATAATTATGTACAATTCCGGCAAATTAATTACAGTCTTTGTTAGGAAGAAATGGTCTTCACACAGTTCGCAACYAGCCAGGTGGCCCAAACTGCTGCATATACCCTGACTCTGCTTGCACAGAACGCAAGAGAAGTGAAACAATTTCCCTAGTTAAAAGAAATTCATGCTAGCAGGCAATATTAACTAAATATGCAGGTTTAAAAATATATACTTGTGTATTGATTTTAAGAAAGGCATTGATGTTTATGGTTAGGTACACATCGGTGCAACGACAGTGCTTTTTTCGCAAATGCGCTTGTTAAATCATCACCCGTTTGGCGAAGTAGGCTGTGATTCAATGATAAATTAACAGGCACCGCATCGGTTATATGCAACGCAGGACAAGCTAGATAAACTAGTAATATCATCAACCATGTGTAGTTAACTAGTGATTATGTTAAGATTGATTGTTTTTTATAAGATAAGTTTAATGCTAGCTAGCAACTTACCTTGGCTCCTTGCTGCACTCGCATAACAGGTAGTCAGCCTGCCACGCAGTCTCCTCGTGGAGTGCAATGTAATCGGCCATAATCGGTGTCCAAAAATGCCGATTACCGATTGTTAAGAAAACTTGAAATCGGCCCTAATTAATCGGCCATGCCATGGTGTATGACTTAACTATACCCTTTCCACCCCACTTTTTTTTTTAAATTAACAAATCAAAGCACATAGACTGTAAAGATAGCGCCCTGAAGAAGATCAGGTGAGCAAAGCATCATGGGATGAATAATATTGTCATGAAAAGCAGTTGATCAGAAAAAGGGGGGCATTAAACTGAAGGCTCCAGGGTTTGGATGTTTATGTGTTTATGACAGGTTAAACGATATGGAACAGTGATGAGGTAACATTAGCCAGTGTTCTCACAATAGCATTACACCAATGTTAAAACAGCATTATATTAGCGTTATACAGGTGTTTAATGGCTGTAGATACAGGGGATGTCTTCCACTACCTGTGATCATGGTTGTGACTGGGTTGTCAGGGTGGAACTGTAAAGACAAGGCTACAGTCAGATAGTGGTAGTAGCCAGGGGCAACACAAGGCTACAGTCAGATAGTGGTAGTAGCCTGGGGCAACACAAGGCTACAGTCAGATAGTGGTATAGTGGCAACCACGGCACAGTCAGATAGTGAGTAATAGGCAGGGCGAAACACAAGAGCTAACAGTTCAGATAGTGGTCGTAGCCTGGGCAACCAAGGCTACAGTCATGATAGTGGTAGTAAGCTTTGGCAACACAAGGCTACAGTCAGAATAGTGGTAGTAGCCTGGCACAAGGGTCTGCAACACAGGTACAGTTCAGTAGTGGTAAGTAGCCTGGGTCAACACAAGGCTACAGTCAGATAGTGGTAGTGCTGGAGCAACACAGGCTACAGTCAGATAGTGGTAGTTCCTGGAGAACATCAAGGCTACTCTACAGATAGTGGTCGTGGCCAGGGCAACCACAAGCTACAGTCAGATAGTGTAGTAGCGCTGCAGAGAACAACAGGCTACAGTCAATAGTGTAGGTAGCTAGGCACACAAAGGCTACAGTCTGATATGGTGGTAGTGCCTAGGGGAACACAAGGCTACGTTCTGTATAGGTAGTAGCTGGCGGAACAAAGGCTACAGTCAGATCAGTGGTAGTCAGGCCTGGGGCAACAACAAGCTTACAAGTCTGATTGTGTGTCGCCTGGGGCAACACAACTACGCAGTCGATAGATGGGTAGTAGCTCTGGGGCATCCAAGGCATACATCTGATAGTGGTAGTAGCCCTGGAATCAAACACAAGGCTACAGTCTGAATATGGTAGTAGCCTGGAGCACACAAGGCTACAGTCCTGACTGAGCTGCGCTACGTAGCCTGCGGGCACACACAGGCTACAGTCTGATAGTGGTAGTAGCTGGGACCACACAAGGCCTCCGGTCTGAATAGTTCAGGTAGTAGCTGGCGAACACAAGGCTACAGTGCTGACTAGTGGGTGTAGACTGGGGACACACAAAGGCTACACGATTGAATAAGTGTACGTAGCAGCTGGGCAACACAGGCTACTGTCTGATATACAGGCTAGTAGCGTCTGGGACACACAAGCGCTTACAGTATGATGTAGTGGGTAGTAGCCTGGGGAACACAGGCTACAGTTGATGTGGGTAGTAGCCTGGGAAACACGCAATCTGTCTTTGATAACATACCCAGTCTACACAGGGAAAGAAGACGGTCACTGGAACAAAGCACTGTAAGACAGCAATTCTTAACACTCCTGAATTCAGTAAATATACACCCACACAAATGC
>NC_036870.1:25023396-25038208 GCF_002910315.2 Salvelinus sp. IW2-2015
ACTCACAAGACTTAACTAGCTTGAATCAATATTCTATTAGTTGGACTGACCTGATCGGCAGATCTCAGGAAGAGGTTGTGGCAGCCCCTGCTCTAAGCGCAAGCTATCTGCACCCCACCTTGCTATAATGCAGGCTACATGCCACCCTAACATAACTGTGACTCTCTGTCTAGCGCTACTCTGGCACCTCAACTCTCAAATCACTAGGCACCTAGCCCCCTGCGCTAGCGCTTAGGCTCACCTGCCACCCTTTCTGGCTGATGTGCACGTGGTGTTTTTTTGTATATTGAGCTACTCAGTTCTAATAATGGCAGCTATCTACCATGCCTTTCACATTCGGATTACTCTGAACGTCAGTACGGACACTTTTACTCAGTTTAACACAAAACGAAATAAACACTTCTCCACAATCTAATTACCTCTAACCGCCTTTCCTTGCTTTGTCTTTCTCAGGGATTAACTATGTGCCGCGCTGCCCAAAGTGTCGGGTATGTTCCCTGGTCTCATCTGGTGGTTCTGGAGCGATAGCAGAGCAGGCAGAGGAGAAGAGACAGTGGGGGCTGTGACACAAGCCACTGGAACAGTTGGTTTTGTTTTAAGGAGTCATGTTATGCGTAGGGACCGTCAGGTGGAATCTTGCCACGTGTGGTACTTACATGTCAAAGCCATAGTAAAAGTTGTTTGTTACTAGCAGCGAGTATCATCTGGACTTCTTCTTTTGTTGTGTGCAGGTGCTGTATTCTAGAACCCCAGGTTACAGGAAGAAGAGTATTGAGGCTGGAACTGTCAGAGCTCTTCTGCAACACAAATATTCGCTCTCGGCTACTATGCTTCAGGAACTACTGTTATTCCACCTGTCAACTACAGAGGTGATCATACATTTCTACAAACTACAATGATTTTCTGCTACATTAGATCGGATGTGTGTTTGTGTCGTAGTTGAAAGTCCGATGCACTTACGGATGCTGGAGTTGCTGATTCGGATCTGATTACATCGGCCGACAAGTATATTCACAGGCTGCATGTCTATGGTCTGTGTGAGTTACAGCTGTGCATAATTGGCTTATTTTTTTTCCCCTTGCCATTTTCCACCAGACACCTTTCTATGTGGATCTAACATCCTTTTGACTCTCTGCAACCTTTGACTGTTTTCACATTGTATATTGGTCCCTTCAGTCCTTGGCGCCGCGGTCTCAACATATGGACTGACGAGGTGAGGTCTTGCTGACGGCAGTCAGCCTCCTCTAGGGCAGGGCTGGAAGTTAACTTCTCTGCATCTACGATCCGGTTCAACGGTCTTGAATTCGACCACATCAGGTATCGCCATAGTCATATTAACTTGAAAACAAAGCTGCTCAGATGCTTCAAAAGCCTAGATCTTGCTAATCCAATGCGGTGGATTCTAAAAAGGATCATGCGAAAGTAACGGGGTTTTTACTTTCTTGGCCCCGATTATCTGAGGCCCAGAGCCCATACCAACACTTTTTTCAATCCGCCGGGCTAATCAATCACAGATAGCAATGAAATAATGCTATACCTTTGAGATCGATCTTGTCTGTTCTGCAACCCAATGATCATTGCTTTACACATGAATGGTCTTTGTTTGGTGGGGTTAATCCTTTTTTACCTGACACAACGCTTATCTCGTTGAATTTCTGTCATTTCAATTTTCGACGAACTTCGATGGGAATACCAGAATTAAACCTGACTTTTTCAGTCAATGTTTGGTTTTATCGCCTCTCGATCAATGTTTGTGTTAAACAACGTTGCATGGTATTTCGGGGCGTATCTGAGCCCCCCCCCAAAACGATGAAGACCAACAAGTACACCTCATTGTGCACCATTATTGACGCTGTTTCGTGAGATTGATGTATTTTTAACCAATGAACCACTGATCGTGAATCTAGCTGGTAGTAGCCAATGGCAGAGGTAACGCCAATATCTATGTTTTGTGTTTTTGAGACCCACCCGTCAGTACTCCCCGTAGATCGTTCTGCGCCATTTGCAAGTTTCATACTGGAAGTACCAACTCATTACGACCAGCACGTTTCCCGGCACAGCATCTCAGTGAGTTATTCGAAAAGCATGGGATTAAGTCGGGAAAGCTAATCTAGACTGATATACGAATGGAGGACAATACTATGGGATTGATTCGTGGAAGTAAACTATGCTTTGAGAAGACATCCCAGTAGGGACCCCAATGATCATGGGGCAATTTTGTCCAAATCGCATAGAAGTCCAACTCCGTAGTCTAACTCATAGCTCTAACTCATAGGAGCCACTACTATGTCTCATATCATAGTGGGGGACTTCGTAAAGCTTTCCATTCGTCTTTTACTCTGGATATCTAAGTCCATGGTTGTTTTCGATATGTTATCCAACTTATATTGATACCAACATCAATAGTCTAACTCATTATTAGTCCTAGCTAGATTATGGTCCAACTTTAGTCCATAATCTCTAATAGCTCCAACTCAGAGTCCTACTCATCGTAGCAAGATTAGTACCAAACTCAATTGTCTAACTCATTAGTTCTAAAAGCTCTAAAGTTCTAAGTCCTATATTAGTTTCCACATTCTCCCTAGCTGCCCCAATCATTGAGAGTCCATTCTCATATACGTCCCCTCCAACTCTATACTCTATACATCATAGTTCTCTGTTGTTATATGTACTACTGCATGTATCGAACTCATAGTCTAACTCCATAGTCTAACCTCATGGTCCGCAATCATAGTCTTGATGCTCTGAGCGCCACAGTTTCCGAATACTCCCCATACGTGTCGAACTCATTGGTTCTTCTCCTCATACCTTCTCGCTCTACTCTCATAGTTCTATAATCTACATAGCTTTAACTCATCAGCCTGCTCAAGTCGCTGGATAAGTCCAACAAACTATAGTCCAACCTATAGCGGCACATTCTACTGCATAGTCGAACTCACTAGATCTATCTCATAGTCTAACTTCCATCTAGTGCATATGGCTGTAATAGAAAAAATGACTTTGACTCATAGTGTAACTGCTGAGATCCAAATTCAATAGGTTACACTTTCTCTCAATCTCATAGTGTCCAACATCACGTTTGTATAGATCTATATAAGAGTGTACCCATGTTACTTTTTGTAAATCTCTAGTGTTTATATTTCATAATAGTCTTATACACTCTTTAGCTAATATAGTCTAACCCTCATTAAAATTTTCTCAAGTCTACCTCCAAATGGTAGACTCTCTCTCCTAAGTTTGTTATCTTCTCACTTGCGTTTTAACTCTGATAGTGAATCGGATAGTGCTAATAGTCTATAATAGTATTCCTCATATTGCCAAGGTTATCAGTTCTAACTTGCATTTAGTTCGTTAACTCCATATAATGGCGTTAAACTCTATACGTTTACAATCGATGTAACTACTTTGGTCCTAACTTCAATTAGGGTTTAACAACTTCATAGTTCGTAAGTCTACATAGTCTTAAGTCTCATGATCCGAACCACTGTCCTACTCTGTGATCGTCTAATCGAATATAGATCTCAAGTCTCTATGAGTCCAACACTACCTAAGTTGATAAATTCATAGATCTTTGACTCACTTAGTCTTGTCTAATCTCTCTATGTCCTCCTTGTTCTCTGAGTCTCCACTTAAGTCTAAACTCGTAGCTCCAACTCATAGGTTTCCAACTTCATACATGTCAGTACTAATTCTCACTTGCTAAACTCATAGTTCATACTCAGGTTTTCTTACTCATTAGTGCTCCATCTCAATTGTTCCTTAACTCAAATGTCAATTGACATATCGTATCCCCAAACCTTTTAAGATCAAAAACTCATATGAGTCCAAAACTCATACATCCAACTTCATGAGGTGTTATAAACTATTATGCCTTCCAACTTCAGTATAGTCAACAACCTCTTAGTCCACTATTCTAATTATGGTCCGATTCTTTCACTTTAGTCACAAATTTCATAGTCCAACTATGTCCAACTCATAGTTAACTCATAGTGTAATCTGGTTCAATCTATAGTCTAGAGGCTACCTAAGATTTAATGCGTACATAGATCCCTGATGGACTAGTGGAGTCTCAACTCTGCGTAGAGGCCTCTATAAGCTCTTAGTCGAGCTTCAGCATGAGTCGAACTCATAGATCTGAAAATACTAGTCCAGACTCATAGCTAACTGGTGAGATTCTAATCAACAATTTATGGAATCCAGACTCCATTCGTCCAAAATCATAGTGCCTCGTTCATAGTCTTAACTTCATAGTCTAACTCATCGTTCAGACTGCAAATAGTTGTTTTAACATCAATAGTTCCAATACTCATAAGTCCACTCATTAGCCCAACTCATCCCTCAAGTTCAGATTAGTGTCATAACTATAGGTGTAAGCATACATGTGTACTCATCGTCTAATCTCGAGGTAGTTTTAGATCTCAAATAAGTTGAAACTCCAAGTTTTCGTACCTCATATCTACTGCATTATGCGCGGATATCTCATAGTCTAATCTCAAGACCGTTGAACTAGCATAAGCGCACTCATGAGTGATAAATTAAATCTCATCTACCTTGGCATAGTTATCCACCTATAGTCCTACCGCGAGAGTTCTAACTTCCATTGTTTTATGATGACGTGAACATACAGAGTGTAATTTTTACGCCAAAGCCTGCTACCCCTCACCGAGGTGTAAGGACTCGCAATAGGTCATAACTTCATCGTTGTAACTCATAGTTAGCAGCTCAAGTAGGAAGATAATTAGTGCTTGTGTAATTCTCATGAGTGACACTCATATCTAAAAGTCAATATAGTGGTGTGTTACTTCTCTCGATAACTTTAGTTACGCTGGATAAGACAGTGGTTACTACTATAGTTGCTAACTCAAGGAGTCAATCCGCCCTCAATCTCTTAGCCTGCCTGACTAATTAGCTCATAGTTCCCTGTAGTTACACGTTATGAACATCATTGGCCCAAAATCATTGTGTGATAATCTCAGTGGGTGATCATTGTCCTCAGAGCATAGTCGGTTGATATACTCAGGTAGTGTAAATCACAGTGTGTACGATGGTGAACTTCCATAGTCTGAAAATCATAGTCTAACTCAGTCTATCATAGTGTAACTCATGTGTAAACTCATAGATCTACCTGCATTAGTGTAAATTCGATACTTTACCTTATGCTTAAACCACAGGTCTCAATATACTAAGTTTCTCTACTTCATCCGTTTGTGTGTAACTCATGGGTTCTACCTCTAAGTGGTAACTCATACTCTACCCTCATACCTCCTCACCTTCGAATGGTGCATAGTCTACCAACAACACCACACTCAGTCGCAGCACAGCAGCACATCACCGGTACACTCCCATCCCACACCCGATCACATCTAAAGACATAGCCAGTTAAAGCCATCCCTCTTATTACAGATTAACTCCCCACACACAGAGACATAATCCCCTTTCAAGCTCCCTATAGTACACAACACACCAAACTATCATTCTAAGTCCCAATCAGCTTTCCAATCACATAGACTCTCCGTTTGGAGCACGCCACACGCGCCATTGCTCATCAGCGACAGACAGGACGTGTCAGCAGACGACAGGTGCAGACGATTTCTAGCTGCAGATCCTGTAGGCGCCACAAAACTATCATCATGTAGCTACCCACATTCCTCACATATATGTGTGACTCCTACTTCACAGTGCAAGTTCGCCTTAGAACACTTAGTGTAGCTGTTGTGGATGTTGTTGTGTCTTGCCCTGTGTCTCTAAGATGTCGTGATTAAGTGCTGTTTCTGTGTGTGTGTGTGTTCGTTGTATGTTCTGACTGTTTTTTCTTGGGTGTGTTGTGTGTGTGGTGTGTGTGTTGTGTATGTTGAGTAATAAGTGTGCTCTCATATGTGTGTGTTTGGCTATAATGCAGTGTGGTGTGTGGCCTCCAGCTGACCATTGTTCATTCCGACTGTTGAGTGTGTTCCCCCTCTCTTGGCGTGTGATTTTATTTGGTGGCGGGAATGAAGTGAAAATGGTGAAGAAAGTGTGGGCTATTGTATCTCACTGTGTTGGTGTGTGGTGTGCTTGTTGTGTTGGGTTGTGTTGGGTTGTTGTATTGGTGTGTGTGTGTCGTCCCCCCCCCTGTGCCTGTGTGTTGGCCCCGGACGGTGTGTCTTTGTGTTATGGTGTCTTAGCTAGGATGATAGTATGCTGTGGGTTGCAAGTTGCTCGAATCCGGCGAAAGCTACTAATCGTTTTAGTGTGATAGAGATCCCCTGTCTGCTCTATGTTCCGTTATCTGGTCATCATGATCTGCGTGTATATACTATACATATACCTTTTATTGAAAGGCCCTCCAGGTCGTGCAGCACCACTAGCAAGGGACACACCAAGCGCAGCACTCTGTGTGATGAGACCAAGAAGCTCTCAAAACTAGGTGTAGTGTCTGGTAGTGGTAGGGTGGGTTGGCAGTGTGTGTTGTAGATGTGTTCGTATATTCGTGGGTTGTTGGGTGTTGAAGGTAATAAACATATCTGAACCTTGCCACATGCGCACCTATTCAATTCCTATAAAAATGGGAATAGCATATGACACACTACAACTGGCCAAGGAAGGGCAGCCACCCAGTTTGTGCTGTCAACGGTGAGTGTAGTGGTCGTGTGTGGTTGGTGTAGTGTATGTCGTGTGTGGCATTTTCATGACACGTGTCGTAGCTCTAAATGGCTCTCTACTAAGTATTGTTGTGCTGCGCATGTATGTATATACTGCCTCGCGTCGTATCGGCTCGGCGTGTGTTATGATAGCTAGTTGTGCTTTGATGTCACATTTATGCAGTACGATTTATCGTCAAGGATCGAGCACTCCACCATGCTTGCACTCTGTTCGAGGAGCTGATGCTATAAGAAGACCTGTTGTTCTGAGTATGAAGCTCAGTTAATCATTCCGGTTCTGCATGTTTGTCGCCATATAGGTTTCTGTGGTTTAATTTTCTCTCAATATTGTGATATAGATGTATGTTTTACATTGCTGGATTGAATACTCTGTCATGTACGCCAATAGAGTCGCTCTTACTTAGGTTCTATAGCTTGTTGGAGTGCTCGTGCTTGTTGTGCGGTCTGTGTAGTTTGGTGGTGTGTTTTCGGTTTTTCCTCAGTTGGGGCAGGGGAACCTATGTGGAGTATCTCTAGGATCAGTCTAGACGCGTTGGGTAAACGAGAAGAGACCTACGATTCGTTCTTATTCCCTGACACAGGACAGATAAGATCACCAAAAGAATCTCTAGACACATCCGAATTTAGTGCTGGGCCTCGGAAGTGTCGTACTTAGCTGCTAAATAACATGTGAAGGTACGTGGACGCTTTCCTAGGACTTAATGGATAGTCAGTTAAACTCGATTGGAGACCACTCATATCATTCTTATTTTGTTTACAGAGAACTGTCAGAGTTACTGTGTGAGGTTCGTCAACATTGACATCACTTTGGGTGCTAGGACACAGATAATCTCTCATATCCTTAGTATGGTGAGCACCATGGTAGGCCGAGCTAAGAAACATGCTGCACTGACCGGTCAGGATAGGAGATGGTTCGTCTCCTATGGGATGCACTCGTTACTTTTATGTGCGAAAATTGAATTTGGCACGATCGAAACTGAGCGGAATCAACCCGTCAGTCACGCATCTGTCATTGAAACCCAGCTAGTGTGACTTACTGGAGTAGGAAATGGCCCATATGTTTATGCATGTATAGACGAAAGTAATTATATGCAGTTTCGCATTAGCGACTAGTGCCAACACCGATTGACTAGACGCCGCGCACATATCAACTACGCGCAAGGTTAGACGATCGCTAATTCTGCCTCCACTAACCGTGTGCATAAATCGCAGTGACACATCAGCAAGCGATCTTGTACACAAGCTGACATACATTGGCGACAGAGAGACTCTCATCTCTGATTGCTGGAGTATTGTGACCCTACTGCTCACTTTAGTGTTATAACATCTAATATCGATGCATATTGGATTTTCTTTGCCCGTATATGTTGTGTACAGTACTAGAGGCGGGCTCTGTGCAAGCCTGAAGACAGCATCCCAATTGCGGTCAGCTCCTGAGTGAGGAAGGTACATATTGCAAGCTGGTAGTTCTACTAGTGTGGCTTAGGAGGATGGAGGAAGAGAGCGTGAATTAGATCTGGCACACCGCACGCTGTCTCATATTGTATGTGCAGTGTCTTTGCTATATCTTCGTCGGCTAACCAAAGGGTATAGTTGCTACCTTATACCTATCTATCTTCTGCATCTTATGGATGAGGATAGTCGATCGGTGAGAGAGAATTGGAAAGCATTATTGGAGCGAGTATTGAAACACATTCAGACCATCAGTTCCAGTACGTGTTAACGCCTTGTTGCTTATTCGACAATGCGTGCCTGTCTCTCCTATGGTGATGGGCACCATGACCCCATACTAGTTATTACACAATAGTTTGTAGGTCAATAATACGGACTTTGCATACGACTCACTATAGTCGCAAAGTATCCTCATGAGAAAGCGATACATGTATACATCATTTCCTCAACAATCGCAATTGACACTCGAATTGTAATATTAAGATAAGGAATATCGTATTTTTCGCTCCTTGTTTGCAGTAACTGAATACTAGTCAATTCGCGGCTTAATCAAACTACATTTGGGTGACTACGTGATACCTTGAGTCACTCACAGGCTTATCTAGTCGGACCAGATACGTGTGCTCATCACAATCATTGTACTTCCTGTTTATGCAGGGAGATGTCAAGAATAGTAGAGTTCGCTATAGCTACTGCGACATCGAGATGTGCGCGAATAGACGTTTAAATAATTATAAAGGCATTATGTACCTAATAACCTTAATGTCTGAAGTAGAGATGTAGAACATATCAGGGAATTCGATTTCTTGTTTATTTATCTGTCGACCGCCAGCTGGTCCGATTAGTTCTGATCTGTCATTTGGATGTACGAAAGAAATGCGCGGTTGATGCGTGGCACATAGTTGCCGTAGATTTAAACATTTGATCTGAGACCTGATGGTCCTGCCTTGCGTTGTGAGTTAGGAAGGACGTGCAGTGCGTAAAAGTTCTGTACGAAATAGTGTTAGTATATTCTTGTAATTTGGTCAGTTATATTATTCAAAACTCTATAGTTGTTATCTTTCTCTAATAATCTTTATTTTAATGTTCCAGTACTTATCGAGTCCTTTTAGTCGCGCATTATATTATCAGCCCTTTCATCTTCGAGCGTGGAATACTTCTTGCTATTATTCTATGTTTTTGAGTTCTGAGTTGTTATCAATTTTTCTATTATAGCGTTTGGTCTCTGATAATTCTTCCTCTATGTACGCGTCTCATAGTCATTAGATCTCTAGATCAATGTTACATTGTGTCAGTTTCTTCCGTCCTGATCTGGCTCTTTCTACGTGAGTTTTCGAGGCGGTCTGGCTGGGTGATTCGTATTGTTTTTGTGCCATGTGAGCTGGCGGGGGGACGGGTGCGGATTGTGGGGGTACAGGCCGAGTGGCTGGGGGACGGACCGGGGACTGAGTTGCGGTGGACAAGCCCCGCAGTGAGGCTGCATAGCGGGGGGTTGACTGCCAGGAGTAGCGTGCTAGCAGATGTAGAGAGTTCGCGAGGAAGCTGCGCATCGCGCTCGCTCTGTCAGACGGGGTGAGGGGACTCCGGTTTGACGATGGGGGGCAGGGGGGGGGCGGACGGTGTTCTGGGCGCAAGGGGCTTATGGCAGACCTGCCGGTTGACCGCCCAGGGCCAGACCGGGTGGATGGGGGATTTGTGAGGGCGTTAAGTGATCGGGGGGCAGGGCGGTGAGGAGAGGAGCCGGTGGGGGAGGGTGGAGCGGGGGGCGGGGAGGACGGCGGCCGGCGGGCCGAGGCGGGGTGGCGAGAGGCACATCGAGGGGGTGAGAGGAGGGGAGGGTCGTGGTCGCACGGTCTGCGTGTCTGTCAGCGGGCTGGGGCGCGGGGGTCTGGTGTCGGTAGCGCGTTGGCGCGCTTGCGGGGCTGGGGGGGATTGGTCACCGTGGCAGGCTGGGGCATCTGGGCGGGCGTGGGTGCCCGGCCGGGCAGGTATGGGGCTGGTGCGGGTTCACCCGGGGGCAGGGGCTGCGGTGGGGATCTGGTGGTCAGCGCGGTGGCAGGTCGAGGTGAGTGGGGACGAAGCGCAGGCCAAGGCGTCTGGCCTGGAGGGGCGCGGGATGCGGGGTGGGTGGATGGGGGTAGGGGAGTGTGGGGTGGGTGTGGGGAGGGTGAGTGTGTGTTATTGTTGAGATGTGGACGTTGCGGGGAGGAAGCAAGGACCGACGTGGTGTTGGCAGATGTGTGGTTGTCCCCCTCCCTTCGTTGTTTGCATCCATTACGCTGGGACTTGTTTCGGTTGCCTGTCACACTGCGGTCCTCCTCCTCTTCTACCCGAAAAGGAGCGAAAGTATGATGTCTGCACCACATTAGGGCCGCATGGGCGAGTTTGAACACATATTATTTAACGAAAACACAAACTTAACTAACAAACAAACAACAAAAACGAAAATAGACGACCTTCGACGAAGGCTATAATAACCTTATCCTAATTATCAATACAATGGTACGCGATACGATTTTTACGCAACTATGACAAATTAGAGATCTTTCACAGAACCAACATAATCGATAATTACATTCGCCTATGGTGTCCAAAACAATCTTCAGACGACACGGGAAGACTAGACCCACAATACGAACCGGTGACAAGCCCTACCTAAATATGACTCTTAATTAGATGAACGCCAAAAAACACCTGCTCTCTGAATATCAAGAGGATTCATACCAGTGGAAATCACCATAACAAACCAACACAGAAAACAGATAACATAGACTGCCCACCCAAAACACATGCCCTGACCTAAACACATACAAAACAGACCATAAAACCAGGTCACAGTACCGTACTAGGAGGTTGTCTTTGGTGTCGTGTTTTTGTTATTTTTGTTCTGTGGTTCATTTTGGGATTTATTTAAAAATCTATTATAGGACACTTTATCAACGCTGCACCTTGGGCGTCGATCCTTGCTACTCCTCCCAGAAGAAGAGGAATCCGTTAACATAATTAATGACAATAATCATAATACTTGGAAACTTATTCTAAACTTATATAAGATATAATAAATCAAAAATTGTCCCCAAATAAATAATGAGCTGTTCACTTTCGGTTTAAATAATGCAAAAAATCATAAGTGTGGAGAAGCGAAAGTAAAAGTGCAAATTTTGCACATGTTAGAAAAGCTAACGTTTACGTTCCTTGCCAGAAATGAGAACATATGAAGACTAGGTGTCTCTTTAACATGCAGTCATTCATATATCAGTATGAAGTTTTAGTCTTGTATTGTTATTATAGGAATATTCTCGCTATACATTTGTTTCTATAAACTTTGACTATTGGATGCTCAGTCAGATGCTCTATCAAATAATCAATCATAGACTTAATTATAACTAATAACACACAGAATACGAGCTTAGGTCATTAATATGGTCAAATCCAGAAACTATAATTTCGAAAACAAAAACGTTTATTCTTTCGTGAATTACGGAACGTTCCGTATTTTATCTAACAGGTTGGCATGCCTAAGTCTAAATATTAAGTGTTACATTGCACACACCTTCAGTGTTATGTCATAATTATGTACAATTCCGGCCAATTAATTCGTCTTTTGAGGAAGAATTACATGTCGTCAAAGTTCTGCAACGAAACGCAGGTGGCCCAAACTGGCTGCATATACCCTGACTCTGTTGCACAGAACGCAAGAGAAGTGAAGACAATTTCCCTAGTTAAAAGTAAATTTCATGCTACAGGCAATCATATAACTAATAGCAGGTTCTTCAAAAATTATCTTTGTGTTTGTGATTTCAAGAAAGGGCATTATGTTTATCGGTTAGGTAACATCGGTGAACGCAACAGTGCTTTTCGATGCGCTGTTCTTAGAATGGTCTTGTACATCTAGCGGTTTGGCGATAGGTTAGGCCCTGTGATTCATGATTAAATTAACAGCATCCCGCACGGTTAGCCACGCAAAGGGACAAAGCTAGATAATTGAGTAATATTAGTCATTCAAACCGATGTGTAAGTTAACTAGTGATTATGTTAAGATTGAATTTGTTTTTATAAGACTAGTTTATAGCTCAGCTACCACTTACCTTGGCTCCTTGCTGCCCTCAGCATAAAGGTAACTGGCATGCGCGCCACGCAGGTCTCCCTCGTGGAGTGACATGTTAGATACCGGCAATAAATTCTGGTTTGTCCAAAATGCCGATACCGATCTGTTAAAGAAAACTTGAGAATCGCCTAATTAATCGCCAGCATGGTGTATGGAACTTAACTCTACCTTACAACCCCACTAATTTTTGTTTTAAATAACAAATCAAAGCACACTAGACTGTAACTATCAGCGCACCTGAAATGGTAATGAGCTGGATAGGTGAGGCAAAGGCGTGCATGACGGTAGAATAATATTGTATATAAAAGTTCGTTGATCAGAAAAAAGAGGGCGGCATTAAAACTGACTGCTCCAGGTTTGATCGGTTATGTGTGTTATGGAACAGGTTTAAAACGATATGTTGATACCGTGAATCACATAGTGAGAGTAGCATTGCCACAGTGTTCTAACAATAGCATTACACCAAATGTTAAACAGCTATAATATTAAGCTCATTGATACAGGTGTATGGCTTATTGCCTAGAGGCATGGGATGTCTCTCCGCACGTTATCGCTGTCTGGCTGTGATCAAAGTGGTTGGTAGACTCCAGGTAATTGTAGGGTAGTGAACTGAGGCAAACAAGGCTACAGTTCAGATAGTGGTATTAGCCAGGGCAACACAAGGCTACAGTCAGATAGATGTAGTACCATGGGGCAACACACAGGCTACTGTCAATAGTGGGAATTAGAGTGGCAACACAGGCACAGTCAGATAGTTGTAGGATAGGTCCGATGTTTAGCAAACACTAGAGTTGAGACGGAGTCTCGATAGTGGTAGTAGCCTTGGGCAACACAAGGGCTCACAGTCAGGCTCTGTAAGTAAGCTGGCAATCAGGTCAGTCCAGAATGTCGTAGTATGCCGAGGCGGCAACACAAGGTACAAGTCACGATAGTGGTAGTAGCTGAGGCAACAACAAGGCTACAGTCAGAGTTGGGAATAAGGTTACTTTGAAGATAGTGCGTAGTGGCAGGGCAACCACAAGGGCTACAGTCAGAGTAGTTGGTAGTGAAGCCTGAGAGAAACAACAAGGCTACATTCCAGATAGTCGGTGTGGCTAGGGGCAGACACAAGGCTACAGTCTGATAGTGGGAAGATATAGCCTAGGAGAACACAAGGCTACAGTTTATGGTAGGTAGCTGGCGGAAACAAAGCATACAGTCAGAGTAGGTGGTAGTAGCCTGGGCAACACAAGCTACGTTCTGATTGTGTAGTAGCCTGGGGCAACCAATGGCTACCAGTCAGATAGTTGGTAGTCAGCTCTGGGCATACCAAGGCATAAAACAGTCCTGATAGTGGTGTACGCCTGGTGCAAACACAAGGCTACAGTCGATAGATAGGTAGTAGCCTGGAGCACACAAGGCTACAGTCTGACTAGTGCGGTACGCTAGCGCGCGGGCACACACAGGCTACAGTCTGATATGGTAGTAGCTGGGCCGCACAAGGCTACAGTCTATTGAGTTAGGTAGTAGCTGGCACGGCAACACAAGGCTTATCAGTCTGACTAGTGGTAGTACCTGGGGAACACAAGGCTACAGTCTGATAGTGGTAGTAGCCTGGGGCAACACAAGGCTACAGTCTGATAGTGGTAGTAGCCTGGGGACACACAAGGCTACAGTCTGATAGTGGTAGTAGCCTGGGGCAACACAAGGCTACAGTCTGATAGTGGTAGTAGCCTGGGGAAACACCACTCTGCTTTGATAACATCAGTCTAGACCAGGGAAAGAGAAGACCGTCATGGACAAGCCTTAAGATCGGCTTAACACTCCTGGCACATTCAGTACATTACACCCACACAAATGCTTGTTGATATACAAACAGACATACTTCTCTCTCACTCTGTTTCAAACACTCTCTCTCTCTCACACACGCTTATAAACATGGAAATTGCATTAAAATAAACATACATTTAAAACACACCCACACAAACCATATAGCCTAAACAGAGACACACAATCCCAAATACTTGCAGTACAACTACACATAACCCTTAGACAACAGATAATAAACTCTCAGGACCTATAATGACACCTGTAGGGATAAACAAGAGGACATGTGGTGATCTTACCTGTGTCTGACTGTTAACCCCAATCCTTCCTGCTCTTCTACAATCTACTCATCCGTCAACCCTAGAGACCTAGGAGAGAGAGAGAGATAAGGGGAGAGAGAGGGGAGAGAAAGAGGGTAGGGGAAAGAGAGAGAGACAGAGAGAGGGGGAGGAAAGAGGGAGAGAGCGAGGGGAAAGAAAGAGAGAGAGGGGGGAGAGAGAGAGAGAGAGAGAGAGAGAGAGAGGGAGAACACTCATCAGACAATGATTATGACCAGGAGTTTACACAATCTGTATCTCACACTCGCTCTTACGGGTCATCTTGTTCTTGTCCCGAGAAGAACAGACTATGACAGGGATCCCAGCCACTGATGGGGGCCATTGTTCCTTCAGCACAACCCTGATGGGGGTCATTGTTCCTCCGGCACAACACTGATGGGGGTCATTGTTCCTCCAGCACAACACTGATGGAGGCCATTGTTCCTCCAGCACAACACTGATGGGGGCCATTGTTCCTCCAGCACAAC
>NC_036870.1:25038233-25044444 GCF_002910315.2 Salvelinus sp. IW2-2015
TGGAAAGAGAAGACCCCCGTCCATGGAAAAGCCCTTAGATCGCCCTGGCACATTTCTATATCATTATCTATCTCCACACAAATGCTTGTTGATATACAAACAGGACATACTTCTCTCTCACTCTGTTTCAAACACTCTCCTCTCTCTCACACACTATATAAACATGAAATTGCCATTATTAAAATAAACATACATTTAAAACAACACCCACACCAACATAAGCCTAAACAGAAGTGACACAGAACCCAGTGTTAATACTATGCTAGTACAACTACACATAACCCTTAGACAACAGATTAAAAACTTCTCAGGAACGTATAATGACACCTGTCTAGGGATAAACAAGGAGGACATTCTGTTGGGTATCCTTACCTGTGTCTGACTGCTTAAACCCGCCACATCCTGTCCTGCTCTTCTACAATCAACATCATCCGTTCACCCTAGGGAGAGCCTAGAAGAGGAAATGATAGGGTGAGAGAAGGGGAGAGAAAAGAGACGGAGGGGAAAGAGAGAGAACAGAAGAGAGGGGAAGGAAAAAGAGGAGAGACGAGGGGAAAGAAAAGAGGAGAGACTGGAGAGAGAGAGAGAAGAAGAAGAGAGAGAACACCTCATCGGACAATGTTATGACCGAGAGTTTTACACAAATCTGTATCTCACACTCGCTCTTACGGTCATCTTGTCTCTTGTCCGAGAAGAACAGACTATGACAGGGATCCCAGCCACTGATGGGGGCCATTGTTCCTTCAGCACAACCCTGAGGGGGGTTCATTGTTCCTCCGGCACAACACTGATGGGGGTTCAATTTCCTCCAGCCAACACTGATGGAGGCCATTGTTCCTCCAGCAACAACACTATGGGGCCATTGTTCCTCCAGTCCACGTGCGGGTCATTGTTCCTCCAGCAAACCCTGAGTGGCCATTGTTCTTCAGCACAACCCTGATGGGGTCATTGTTCCTCCGGCACAACACTGATGGGGTCATTTGTTCCTCCGCACAACCCTATGGGCGTCAGTTTCCTTCCGGCACAACACTGATGTGGGTCATGTTCCGTCCGCACAACACTGATGGAGGCCATGTTCCTCCGGCACAACACTGATGGGGGCCATGTTCCATCCAGCACAACACTGTATGGGGTCATTGTTCCTTTCAGCACAACACTGAATGGGGTCATTGTTCCTCCAGCCACAAACACTGATGGGGGTCTATGTTCCTCCGGCACCAACCCTTGATGGGGTTCATTGTTCCTCCAAGCACAACACTGATTGGGGTCATCTGTTCCTCCGGCCAACCCTGATGGCCCATTGTTCCTCGGCACAACCCTGATGGGGCGTCATTGTTCCTCCGCCACAACACTGATGGGAGGCATTGTTCTCCGCACAACACTGATGGAGGCATTGTTCCTCCGCACAACACTGATGGGGGCATTGTTCCTCCGGCAAACCCTGATGGCGGGTCATGCTCCACACACTGATGAGGCCATTGTTCCTCCAGCACAAACACTGATGGAGGCCATTGTTCCTCCGGCACAACACTGTATGGGGGCCATTGTTCCTCACGGCACAACCCTGATGGGGGCCATTGTTCCTCCAGCACCACACTGATGGGAGGCCATTGTTCCTCACACCAGCACAACACCTGAGCGGGGCCATTGTTCCTCCCGGCACAACCCTGATGCGGGGCAATTGTTCCTCCAGCACAAACACTGTACTGGGTGGCCATTGTCCTCGACACCGTGGGGCCATCCCGCACACACATGATGCGGGCCAGTTTCTGGCACTGTGGCCTTCCTCCGGCACAACAACTGATGGAGGCCATTGCTTCCCCGCACAACACTGATGGGGGCCACTTGTTCCTCCGGCACTAACACTGATGGGAGCCATTGTCTTCCACGCCACAACCCTGATCGAGGGCCATTGTTCTCCAGCACAACACTGATGGAGGCCAGCCTTCCGACACTATGGGCGGTTTTCCAGCAACCCGATGGTTGTCCCACCAACCCTGATGGGAGGCCATGATGTTCCTTCCAGCACAACAGCGATGCGAAGCCATTGTTCCCTCCAGCACAACACTGATGGAAGGCCGTTGTTCCTCCACACAACACTGATGGGGGCCATCTGGTTCCTCCAGCACAACGACTGATGGGGCCATTGTTCTCCAGCACAAACACCTGATGGCGGCCATTGTTCCTCCGACACAATACTGCATGGAGGCCAATTGTTCCTCCAGCACCGACACTGATGGCGGCCATTGTCCTCCAGCACAACGACTGATGGGGCCATTGTTCCTCCAGCACAACACTGATGGGGGCCATTGTTCCTCCGGCACAACACTGATGGAGGCCATTGTTCCTCCAGCACAACGCTGATGGGGGCCATTGTTCCTCCAGCACAACGCTGATGGGGGCCATTGTGTCCACAGACACTCAGGATGTCGCTTAAATCATCATCCTGTGCCATATAGTCCCAGACAGCATAAATGTCATTCAATCCAAGTGTCATTGTCCACTATTATGTGAGAACAACAGGGAAGGTTAGGTAATGCATTTAGCCTAACCTTGAGTATTTTCTCTCTCCATTTCTCTTCTTCCATTCCTGTTCTCGTTCATCCTCCCTTCCCTCCTCCCTCCATCCCAGGACTGAGTGGTAAACAGTAGCTTTTTTAATAAACACTACAGGTCACTCAGCAGCATTAAGCTCTGAATAACTCTAATGAAATGAGATGGGTTAGCAGAAATGTTTTGATTACAACTAGCAGAAATAACCGCCCACTGCTTTGGTTTTAGCCATGGCAACAGGTCTTGCTCCTTAATCTGAGATTAGGTTAACTTTTTAAGGTTTTCCAAAAATCATGGTTGGAGGATTCCCGGATTTCCTGCTTTGTTCATTTTGATTCCAGCAATATGATCACACATGTACGGCCACCATAGAATTACGGTAAATATAATCTTAGTCTGTGTCCCAAATGGTACCCTATTCTCTATATACAATACTACTTTGTACAAAAAGTAGAACACTATAGGAAAAAAGTAGTGCACTATATAGAGAATAGGGTGCAATTTGGGGCACATACTTTTAAGGTGCATTTGTAAATTGCCTCCATTGTGTCAGAGTGCACTCTGGGTCGTTCGTAAATTCAGAGCGTTGTCAGATTGCCTGTTCATAAACTTGAAGTGTTTCGCTCTCGGAGCGTTCAGAGCACACACTGGACTCTGGCTGAGGAGTAGGGATGATCTGAGGGTTCTGACCTCACACTGGACTCTGGCTGAGGAGTAGGGTTGATCTGAGCGTTCTGACCTCACACTGGACTCTCTGGCTGAGGAGTAGGGTTGATCTGAGCAAAAAGTAGAACACTATAAGGAAAAAAGTAGTGCACTATATAGAGAATAGGGTGCAATTTGGGGCACATACTTTTAAGGTGCATTTGTAAATTGCCTCCATTGTGTCAAGAGTGCACTCTGGGTCGTTCGTTAAATTCAGAGCGTTGTCAGATTGCCTGTTCATAAACTTGAAGTGTTTCGCTCTCGGAGCGTTCAGAGCACACACTGGACTCTGGCTGAGGAGTAGGGATGATCTGAGGGTTCTGACCTCACACTGGACTCTGGCTGAGGAGTAGGGTTGATCTGAGCGTTTTGACCTCACACTGGACTCTCTGGCTGAGGAGTAGGGTTGATCTGAGCGTTCTGACCTCACACTGGACTCTGGCTGAGGAGTAGGGTTGATCTGAGGGTTTCTGACCTCACACTGGACTCTCTGGCTGAGGAGTAGGGTTGATCGGGGTTCTGACCTCACACTGGACTCTGCCTGAGGAGTAGGGATATCTGATTCTGACCTACACACTGGGACTCTGGCTGAGGAGTAGGTTGATTGTCTGAGGCGTTCTGACCTCACAACTGTACTCTCTGGCTGAGGAGTAGGGTTGATCTGAGGGTTCTGACCTCACACTGGACTTCTGGCTGAGGAGTAGGTTGATCTGAGGGTTCTGACCTCACACTGGACTCTCTGGCTGAGGAGTAGGGATGATCTGAGGGTTCTGACTCACACTGGACTCTGGCTGAGGAGTAGGGTTGATCTGAGCGTTCGACCTCACACTGGACTCTCTGCTGAGGAGTAGGGATGATCGAGGTTCTGACCTCACACTGAACTCTGGCTGAGGAGTAGGGTTGATCCGAGGGTTCTGACCTCACACTGGACTCTGGCTGAGGAGTAGGGAGATCTGAGGTTCTGACCTCACACTGGACTCTGGCTGAGGAGTAGGGTTGATCTGAGGGTTCTGACCTCACACTGGACTCTGGCTGAGGAGTAGGGATGATCTGAGGGTTCTGACCTCACACTGGACTCTGGCTGAGGAGTAGGTTGATCTGAGCGTTCTGACCTCACACTGGACTCTCTGGCTGAGGAGTAGGGTTGATCCGAGGGTTCTGACCTCACACTGGACTCTGGCTGAGGAGTAGGGTTGATCTGAGAGCGTTCTGACCTCACACTGGACTCTCTGGCTGAGGAGTAGGTTGATCTGAGGTTCTGACCTCAACATGGACTCTGGCTGAGGAGTAGGGTTGATCTGAGGGTTCTGACCTACACTGGACTCTGGCTGAGGAGTAGGGTTGATCCGAGGTTCTGACCTCACACTGGACTCTGGCTGAGGAGTAGGGATGATCTGAGGTTCTGACCTCACACTGGACTCTTGGCTGAGGAGTAGGGTTGATCTGAGGGTTCTGACCTCACACTGGACTCTCTGGCTGAGGAGTAGGGTTGATCTGAGCGTTCTGACCTCACACTGGACTCTGGCTGAGGAGTAGGGTTGATCTGAGCGTTCTGACCTCACACTGGACTCTGGCTGAGGAGTAGGGTTGATCCGAGGGTTCTGACCTCACACTGGACTCTGGCTGAGGAGTAGGGTTGATCTGAGGGTTCTGACCTCACACTGGACTCTCTGCTGGCAGGAGTAGGGTTGATCCGCGGGTTCTGACCTCACACTGGACTCTGGCTGAGGAGTAGGGTTGATCCGAGGGTTCTGACCTCACACTGGACTCTGGCTGAGGAGTAGGGTGATTGAGCGTTCTGACCTCACACTGGACTCTCTGGCTGAGGATAGGGTTGATCTGAGCGTTCTGACCTCACACTGGACTCTCTGGCTGAGGAGTAGGGTTGATCCCTTTTTCCTCCAAACATAACGATGGTCATTATGGCCAAACAGCTCTATTTTGTTTCATCTGACCAGAGGACATTTCTCCAAAATGTACGATCTTTGTCCCCATGTGCAGTTGTAAACCGTAGTCTGGCTTTTTTATGGCGGTTTTGGAGCAGTGGCTTCTTCCTTGCTGAGTGGCCTTTAGGTTATGTCGAAATAGGACTCGTTTTACTGTGTATATAGATACTTTTGTACCCGTTTCCTCCAGCATCTTCACAAGGTCTTTTGCTTGTTGTTCTGTGATTGATTTGCACTTTTCGCACCAAAGTACGTTCATCTCTAGGAGACAGAGCGCGTCTCCTTCCTGAGCGGTATGATGGTCCCATGGTGTTTATACTTGCGTACTATTGTTTGTACAGATGAACATGGTACCTTCAGCGTTTGAAAATTGCTCCCAAGGATGAAGCAGACTTGTGGAGGTCTACTATTTTTTTTCTGATGTCTTGGCTGATTTCTTTTGATTTTCCCTTGATGTCAAGCAAAGAGGGCACTGAGTTTGAAGGTAGCCTTGAAAATACATCCACAGGTACACCTTAACATTGACTCAATGATGTCAATTAGCTTATCAGAAGCTTCTTAAAGCCATGACATAATTTTTTGGTTTTTCCAAAGCTTGTTAAAGGCACAGTCAACTTAGTGTATGTAAACTTCTGAACCACTGAATTGTGAACAGTGAATTATAAGTGAAATAATCTGTCTGTAAACAATTGATGGAAAAATTACTTGTGTCATGCACAAAGTAGATGTCCTAACCGTTTTGCCAAAACTATAGTTTGTTAACAAGAAATTTGTGGAATGGTTGAAAACGAGTTTTAATGACTCCAACCTAAGTGTTAAGTAAACTTCCGAGTTCAACTGTACATAGTCAACGGTAGGCTTCGAGAGGACTCCTATGGTAGGACACCATAGTATGTCTTCTGTGCAGTAGTACTGTAGAACAATACTTCAACCTCAACCCAGAGTCTCTTAGAGCGTTCAGTCAGTCCACTGACACCCCTATCAGATCACAGCAAAATCAACCCTCT
>NC_036870.1:25050420-25055494 GCF_002910315.2 Salvelinus sp. IW2-2015
TTACACTGAAGGAGGCTTATTTTTCTTGGTAAGCCATCCTATCGACCACCTACTTGTCACGCCCTGGCCATAGAGAGGCTTTTATTCTCTATTTTGGTTAGGCCAGGGTGTGACTAGGGTGGGCATTCTAGTTTCTTTATTTCTATGTTTTCTATTTCTTTGTGTTTGGCCGGGTGTGGTTCTCAATCAGAGGCAGCGTTGTCTCTGATTGAGAACCATACTTAGGTAGCCCTTTTTCCCACCTGTCGTTGTGGGAAGTTGACTTTTGTTTAGGGCACATAGCCTTTAGCTTCACGTTTTTTGTTGTTGTAGTGTTTGTTGTTTTGTTCGGCATCTTTTTTCAAAATAAAGATAAAATGTACGCTCACCACGCTGCACCTTGGTCCTCTTCTTTTAACTTCTTTGTGATAGGGGGCAGCATTTTCACTTTTGGATGAATTGCGTGCCCATAGTGAACTGCCTCCTACTCTGTCCCAGATGATAATATATGCATATTATTATTACTATTGGATGTAAAACACTCTGAAGTTTCTAAAACTGTTTGAATGATGTCTGTGAGTATAACAGAACTCATATGGCAGGCAAAAACCTGAGAAAAAATCCAAACAGGAAGTGAGAATTCTGAGGCTGGTCGATGTTCAACTCATCGCCTATTCAATTCCCTGTAAGATATGGATCTGTTTGCACTTCCTACGCATTCCACTAGATGTCAACAGTCTGTAGAACGTGGAATGAAGCCTCTACTGTGATGTTGAGCCGGATGGGAGGTGTTTCAGTCATTGGTCTGGCAGAATGCCAGTTCCTGGTCACGCGCGTTCCAAACGATATCGTCTTGCTTTCCATAACTTCTAGAGATAACAAAGGAATTCTGTTGGAACGTTATTGGATAGTTATGATAACAACATCCTGAAGATTGATTCTCTACTTAGTTTGACCAGTTTATTTGACCTGTTATATAACTTTTTGAAGTTTCGTCTGAGTTCGCCTGCATCTGCGCGAGCGTTTGGACATGTGCACTAAACATGCTAGCAAAAGTAGCTACTTAGACATAAGTAATGGACATTATCGAACAAAACAACGATTTATTGATGAAGATCATCAAAGGTAAGGGAATATTTATGATGTAATTTCGTATTTCTGTTGACTCCAACATGGCGGAGAAATGTTGTTATATCTGAGCGCCGTCTCAGATTATTGCATGGTGTGCTTTTTACGTAAAGTTTTTTTGAAATCTGACACAGCGGTTGCATTAAGAACAAGTGTATCTTTAATTCTATGTAAAACATGTATCTTTCATCAAAGTTTATGATGAGTATTTCTGTTATTTGACGTGGCTCTCTGCAATTTCTCCGGATATTTTGGAGGCATTTCTGAACATGGCGCCAATGTAAACCGAGATTTGTGGATATAAATATGCACATTATCGAACAAAACATAAATGTATTGTGTAACATGTCCTATGAGTGTCATCTGATGAAGATCATCAAAGTTTAGTGATTAATTCTATCTCTATTTCTGCTTTTTGTGACTACTATCTTTGGCTGGGAAAATGGCTGTGTTTTTCTGTGGCTATGTACTGAGCTAACATAATCGTTTGGTGTGCTTTTGCCATAAATCCTTTTTGAAATCAGACATGTTGGCTGTATTCACAACATGTGTAGCTTTAATTTGGTGTCTTTCATGTGTGATTTCATGAAAGATTGATTTGTATAGTAATATATTTGAATTTGGCGCACTACATTTTTTCTGGCTTTTGGCCAAGTGGGACGCTACCGTCCCACATATCCCAGAGAAGTTAACGGCCGTGACACTACTTGAACTTAGCAATGCTCTGTCATGAGGCATCAAAGCCAAAGGAACTGAATAATATTAAGAAATGCAATAGATGGAAGGAAAGTAGTGTGAAAATCTCCAAAAAACAATTAGGCAACAACAAATTCAATCCCTTCTAGACAATTTCCTGTACAAAATGTTTCACTGTAATAGTGGCGGTGTAGACTTGGCAGTAGAAAACCTAAACAGTATATTTGACCTCTCAGTTTCCCTATCAAATCTAAACACTTCAAGCATACAACCTAAGAAAATTAACAACAATGACAAATGGTTTGATGAAAAATTCAAAAACCAAAGAAAGAAATTGAGAAACCTATCCAAACAAAACATAGAGACCCAGAAAACCACTACGGAAAAAGAAGGAACAGCACGTCACAAATCAGGTCAATGTAATTGAAGAATACATAGAATCTAACCACTTCTTGGAAAATTGGAACACACTAAACAAACAACCATACAGAGAGTTATCTATCCAAAACAGAGATATGTGGATAAACCACTTCTCCAATCTTATTGGCCCTATAACAAAGAACAAACAGCAAAAACATATACATGATAAAATACAAATGTTAGAATCAACTATTAAA
Organism: Salvelinus sp. IW2-2015; assembly: GCF_002910315.2. Taxonomy (NCBI): domain Eukaryota; kingdom Metazoa; phylum Chordata; class Actinopteri; order Salmoniformes; family Salmonidae; genus Salvelinus; species Salvelinus sp. IW2-2015. Next base: position 25,052,841 of record NC_036870.1, read on the forward strand.
TACAAACCCTTCAACCCAAAATGGCCTGTTGTGTTGATGGTATCCTCAATGAAATGATCAAATATACAGACCACACATTCCAATTGGCTATACTTAAATTGTTCATCATCCTCAGCTCTGGCATCTTCCCCAATATTTGGAACCAGACTGATCACCCAAATCCACAAAAGTGGAGACAAATTTGACCCTAATAACTACCGTGGGATATGTGTCAACAGCAACCTTGGGAAAATCCTCTGCATTATCATTAACAGCAGACTCGTACATTTTCTCAGCGAAAACAGTGTACTGAGCAAATGTCAAATTGGCTTTTTTCCAAATTACTGTACGACAGAACACGTATTCACCCTGCACACCCTAATTGACAAACAAACAAACCAAAAGAAAGGCAAAGTCTTCTCATGCTTTGTTGATTTCAAAAAAGCTTTCGACTAAATTTGGCATGAGGGCCTCCTATACAACTTGATGAAAGTGGTGTTGGTGGAAAAACATACAACATTATAAAATCCATGTACACAAACAACAAGTGTGCAGTTAAAAATGGCAAAAAAGACACACATTTCTTTCCACAGGGCTGGGGGGTGAGACAGGGATGCAGGTTAAGCCCCACCCTCTTCAACATATATATCAATGAATTGGCGAGGGCACTAGAACAGTCTGCAGCACCTGGCGTCACCCTATGAAAATCTGAAGTCAAATGTCTACTGTTTGCTGATGATCTGATGTTTCTGTCACCAACCAAGGAGGGCCTACAGCAGCACCTAGATCTTCTGCACAGATTCTGTCAGACCTGGACCCTGACAGTAAATCTCAGTAAGATCAAAATAATGGTTCCAGAAAAGGTCCAGTTGCCAGGACCACAAATACAAATTCCATCTAGACACCGTTGCCCTAGAACACACAAGAAACTATGCATACCTCGGCCTAAACATCAGCGCCACAGGTAACTTCCACAAAGCTGTGAACCAGCTGAGGCAAGAAGGGCCTTCTATTCCATCAAAAGGAACATAAAATTAGACAGGATTTTTTGGATCTGGCAAAAAAAACTTGAATCAGTTATAGAACCCATTGGCCTTTATGGTTGTGAGGTCTGGGGTCCGTTCACCAACCAAGAATTCACAAAATGGGACAAACACCAAATTGAGACTCTGCATGTAGAATTCTGCAAAAAAATATCCCCAGTGTACAACGTAAAACACCAAATAATGCACGCAGAGCAGAATTAGGCCGATACCCGCTAATTATCAAAATCCAGAAAAGATATGTTAAATTCTACAACCACCTAAAAGGAAGCGATTCCCAAAACCTTCCATAACAAAGCCATCACCTACACAGAGATTAACCTGGAGAAGAGTCCCCTAAGAAAGCTGGTCCTGGGGCTCTGTTCACAAACACAAACAGACCCCACAGAGCCCTAGGACAGCAACACAATCAGACCCAACTAAATCATGAGAAAACAAAAAGATAATTACTTGACACAATGGAAAGAATTTACAAAAAAACAGAGCAAACTAGAATGCTATTTGGCCCTAAACAGAGAGTACACAGTGGCAGAATACCTGACCACTGTGACTGACCTAAACTTAAGGAAATATTTGACTATGTACAGACTCATTGAGCATAGCCTTGCTATTGAGAAAGGCCGCCGTAGGCAGACATGGCTCTCAAGACAGGCTATGTGCACACTGCCCACAAAATGAGGTGGAAACTGAGCTGCACTTCTGAACCTCCTGCCAAATGTATGACCATATCAGAGACACATATTTCCCTCAGATTACACAGACCCACAAATCATTTGAAAACAAATCCAATTTTGATAAACTCCCATATCTACTGGGTGAAATTCCATAGTGTGCCATCACAGCAGCAAGATGTGTGACCTGTTGCCACAAGAAAAGGGCAACCAGTGAAGAACAAACACCATTGTAAATACAACCCATATTTATGTCTGTTTCTTTTCCATTTTGTACCTTTCAAAAAAAATAAAAAATATTTGCACATCATTACAACACTGTATATAGACATAATATGACATTTGAAATGTCTTTATTCTTTTGGAACTTATGTGAGTGAAATGTATACTGTTAATTGTTTATTTCACTTTTGTTTATTTTGTATTCCACTTGCTTTGGCAATGTAAACATATCCTTTCCATGCCAATAAAGCCCCATAAATTGAATTCAAATTGAATTGAGAGAGAGAGAGCGAGAGCCAGACAGAGAGACAGACAGAGAGACAGAGAGAGATAGAGATGGGGGGGGCTTACTGGCCGGTTTCATTAAGCAATGCAGATCACAATCAGGCACTGGCATGCTGATTGGGAGTGAAATATATCCCCTGGAAGAATGTTAATGGCAGCAAAGCCACTTTGGAAATTCTTCTTCATCAAATCATCTGCACCACTGGGCTCCTCCAGGGTCTGTTTTTCTACAGCCGAGGTAAAGGAGAGGAAGAGGGAAAGGGAGAGGAAACAGGGAGAGAGAGGACACAAAGAAGTGGAGAAAAGAGAGAGGAAGGGAATGTGAGAGAAAGGACACAAATAAATGGAGAGGAGAAAGAGGAAACATAAATAAGTGGACAGGAGAGAGAAGGAGAGAGAGGAAACTTAAAGAAGTGGACAGGAGAGAGAAGGAGAGAGAGGAAACTTAAAGAAG
>NC_036870.1:25055694-25065162 GCF_002910315.2 Salvelinus sp. IW2-2015
GAGAAGAGAGAGAGAAACTGTAAAAAGTGGACAGGAGAGAGAAGGAGGAGAGAAGAACTTAAAGAAGTGGACAGGAGAGAGAAGGAGAGAGAGGAAACTTAAAGAAGTGGACAGGAGAGAGAAGGAGAGAAGGAAACTAAAGAAGTGGACAGGAAGAGAGAAGGAGAGAGAGGAAACTTAAAAAAGTGGGCAGGAGAGAGAAGGAGGAGAGAGAGGAAACTTAAAGAAGTGGACAGGGAGAGAAGAAGGAGAGAGAGGAAACTTAAAGAAGTGGACGAGAGAGAGAAGGAGAGAGAGGAAACTTAAAGAAGTGGACAGGAGAGAGAAGGAGAGAGAGGAAACTTAAAGAAGTGACAGGAGAGAGAAGGAGGAGAGAGAGGAAACTTAAAGAAGTGGACAGGAGAGAGAAGAGAGAGAGAGGACACTTAAAGAAGTGGACAGGAGAGAGGAGGAGGAGAGAGAGGAAACTTAAAGAAGTGGACAGGAGAGAGAGGAGAGAGGAACTTAAAGAATGGACAGGAGAGAGAAGAAGAGAGAGAAACTTAAAAAGTGGACAGGAGAGGAGGAGGAGGAGAGGGGACACTTGAAGAAGTGGACAGGAGAGAGAAGAGAAGAGAGGACACTTAAAGAAGTGGACAGGAGAGAGGAGGAGGAGGAGAGGGACACTTGAAGAAAGTGGAGAGGCCCTTGAAGTGGAGAGGAGAGAGAAGAAGGGAGATGACACAAAGAAGTGGAAGGAAAGAGAGAGAATGAGAAGAGGAAGAGTAGACAAAGAAGTGGAGAGGTGAGAGAGATGGCAAATGTTCTTTGTCTTAAAAGAGGAGAGGAGATGAAAGGCGACAGAGTAAGATCTTAGAGGAGGAGACGAGATGAGGAGACGACACTAAGGTCTTAAGAGAGGAGAGGAGTGAACTAGTGTAAAGGATAGGAGAGAGAGGAGTGAACTAGTTAAGAGGATAGGAGAGGAGTGAACTAGTTAAGAGGATAGGAGAGAAAGGAGTGTACTAGTGAGAGGATAGAAGGAGCAGAGGGAAAGGAGTGAACTGGTTGAGAGGATAGGGAAGGAGAGGAAAGGAGTGAACTAGTTGAGAGGATAGGAAAGGAGAGGAAAGGATGAACAAGTTGAGAGGATAGGAGAGGAGAGGAAAGGAAGTGAACAAGTTGAGAGAATAGGAGAGGAGAGGAAAGGAGTGAACTAGTTGAGAGAATAGAGAGGATAGGAAAGGAGTAACAAGTTGAGAGGATAGGAGGAGAGGAAAGGAGTGAACTAGTGAGAGAATAGGAGAGGAGAGGAAAGGAGTGAACAAGTTGAGAGGATAGGAGAGGAGAGGAAAGGAGTGAACAAGTTGAGAGGATAGGAGGAGAGGAAAGGAGTGAACAAGTTGAGGAGGACAGGAGAGGAGAGAGGAAAGGAGTGAACAAGTTGAGAGGATAGGAGGAGAGGAAAGGAGTGAACAAGTTGAGAGGATAGGAGAGGAGAGGAAAGGAGTGAACAAGTTGAGAGGATAGGAGAGGAGAGGAAAGGAGTGAACAAGTTGAGAGGACAGGGTTGAGAGCACACACACTTTAGGATGAGAGAAGATGTTCAGTCCTTGAAGGGGCTTTATGGAGAGGACAGAGTGGGTGCACCCCTGAGAAGGAGAGAAGAAGAGAGGAAAGTGGGAGTGAACACGTAGGCTACATAGGTCTTGAAGAAGAGAAGAGCKAGGAGAGAGGCTGCCTCCGCAGACACAAACATACAAAATCACTTAAGCATTCATTTTGACCATAGAGTACAGAAAGCAGCATAAGGAAGTGGTCACGAGCACAATGCCATTGGCTGGTCAGGGACGGGTGTGAGCCAACAACCAACCAGAGCCTACCCCTTGCCCCTGGTTTCCCAGCAGCCAACCAGAACCAACCAGAGCCCATTTTCCTTGCCCCTGGTCTCCCAGCAGCCAACCAGAACCAACCAGAGCCCTCCCCTTGCCCCTGGTTTCCCAGCAGCCAGATGACGGACAGCTCGTGATGGAGGGATTATGAAGGATCAGTGTGTTTTTGTGCAAAACACCACCACAGATCATCTCTGTGTTACGCGGCACACAGCATTAAAAGCACAGAGAATCATTGAGAAATAGCTGGCAACACAGCCATTCATTCTGGTGACCCTTATGGGAAGACCAATAGTAGACGGAGATCTACATGAAAATGTTACTAACTGTAATCCCCACTGTGGTGCTTTGCTACTCAGTATGTGTGAACGCTCTATTCATTTAATTGTATGCTTTACTATGCTACATCCTCAAATGTCAAACGAAACACCCAATCTGCATCTTAAGGCCATGTCCATTCATGCACACACAAACTACTGAGGGTGACCATTTCTTCTCTCTCCTCATCTCCCCCGCACAAGGAGGCAGAGCCAGGGAGGACTGAGTAATAGCCGTCACTCTGGGTTTCTCTCAGTCAATTGAGAATCACAAAGGAGGCCAGTAACCCGGATTGCCTTGGAGCCACAATGTCCTCCCGAGCACAGCTGGCTGCTAGAACTCCTGGGGTATCGCAAAGCAATTAGTGAACTTTATTCACTGCAACATCGCTACTATAGCCTGTACACTCACAGATATTATTATCAGAGTTATTCAATTCTACCAGCCTATGGTCAGATAGTGGAGTATGCTGTGTGTGTGGTAAGGAGAGCCGACATGGGTGGGGGGGGCTTGTTGATCCAATCCCTAATGTGGAGTATGCTGTGTGTGTGGTAACCAAACTAAACCCAACACATACAGACAGAGACAGAGACTGAGCAATAGAAAGACAGAGAGACAGACAGAGACAAAGAGACAGACAGAGAGACAGACAGACAGACAGAGACAAAGACTGAGCGATAGAAAGACAGAGAGAGACAGACAGACAGACCAGACAGACAGACAGACAGACCGACAGACAGACAGAGACTGAGCGATAGAAAGACAACGAGAGCAGAGGAGAGCAGACAGGCAAGGCAGGCAGGCGCAGACAGAGACAAAGAGAGGCAGAAACAGACAGAGACAAAGAGACAGACAGAGAGACAGACAGAGAGACAGACAGACAGACAGACAGACAGCAGACAAAGAGAGACAGAAACAGACAGAGACAAAGAGACAGACAGACAGACAGACAGTCAGACAGACAGACAGAGACAGAAACAGACAGAGACAAAGAGACAGACAGAGACAAAGGACAGACCAGAGACAAGAGACAGACAGAGAGCGACAGAGCATAGCCTTGCTATTGAGAAAGGCCGCCGTAGGCAGACATGGCTCTCAAGATAGGCTATGTGCACACTGCCCACAAAATGAGGTGAAACTGAGCTGCACTTCCTACCTCCTGCCGATGTATGACCATATAGAGACACATTTTTCCCTCAGATTACACAGATCCACAAAGAATTCGAAAACAAACCCAATTTTGATCAACTCCCATATCTACTGGGTGAAATTCCACAGTGTGCCATCACAGCAGCAAGATTTGTGACCTGTTCCACAAGAAAAGGGCAACCAGTGAAGAAACAACACCATTGTAAATACAACCCATATTTATGCTTATTTATTTTCACTTGTGTACTTTAACCATTTGTACATTGTTACAACACTGTATATATACATAAATATGACATTTGTAATGTCTTTATTCTTTTGAAACTTCTGTTGTGTAATGTTTACTGTTAATTTTGATTGTTTATTTCACTTTTGTATATTATCTACCTCACTTGCTTTGGCATTGTTAACATATGTTTCCCATCGCAATAAAGCCCTTGAATTGAATTGCAGAGAGAGACAGAGACAGTCTCTCTCTGTCTCTCTCAGTCCTCTCTCTCTCTCTCTCTGTCGCTCTCTCTCTCAGTCGCTCTCTCTCAGTCTCGCTCTGTCGCTCTCTCTCTGTCTCTGTGTGTGGTGTGGTGTGTGGTTGTGTGGTGTGTTTTGTGTGGTGTGTGAGACAGAGAGAACAGAGAGAGACAGAGAGACTGAGAGAGACTGAGAGAGACAGAGAGACTGAGAGAGACACTGAGAGAGACAAAGAGAGACAACCCTCTACCACTAGCCCAGTACATGTAGGTCAGCTGTGTTCCTCTAGATAAGAGGATTACACTGCCAGAAACAAGATGGCCATTCTTAACACATTAATATATTTATACAGTTGTTAAAACAACAAGAATCATATTTATCAATCACATCACATTACATTTATATTTTTGTCATTTTAAGAAGACGTTTCATTCAGAGTGACTTACGACAAAACTCAAATAAAAGTTTATTCGTCACATACCAAGTTTACATCAGGTATAAACGGTGCTGTGAATTGCTTACTTGCAAGCTCCTTCAACAAGGCAGAACAAATATCAATAATAATCAAAAGTCTATTGAGAATAACAAGTAAGTAAGAAGGTAGTATGCATAGTAATAAATGGGTATGTACACAATAGGATATACAGTATCAATAATGAATGTGCTATGTCAAGTATGAGTGTATTTACAATTTAAAGTGGATTGTGTCTCAGTAGATCAGTTGGAAAAATAGTATAGAAATAGAACAGCAGTGTTGACTGGTGTGTTGGTGTGGTGTGTGGTGGTGTGGTGTGTGTGTGGTGTGGTGTGGTGTGTGGTGGTGGGTGTGTGTGTGTGTGGGTGTGGTGTGGTGTGGTGTGGTGTGGTGTAGTGTGGTGTGGTGTGGTGTGGTGTGGTGTGGTGTGATGTAGTGTAGTGTAGTGTGGTGTGGTGTGTGGTGGTGTGGTGTAGTGTGGGGTGTGTGGTGGTGTGTGTGTTGTGGTGTAGTGTAGGTGTAGTGTGGTGTGGTGTGGTGGTGTGGGGTGTGGTGTGGTGGTGTGTATGTAGTGTAGTGTAGTGTAGTGTGGTGTGGTGTGGTGTGGTGTGTGTGGTGTGTGTGGTGTGTGTGGTGGTGGTGTGTGGATGTGTGGTGGTGTGGTGTGGTGTGGTGTGTGTGTTGTGTGGTTGTGGTGTGGTGTGTGTGGTGGTGTGGTGTGGTGTGTGGTGGTGTGGTGTGGTGTGTGTGGTGTGGTGTGGTGTGTGTGTGGTGTTATGTGTGGGGTGTGTGGTGGTGTGGTGTGGTGTGTGGTGTGGTGTGTGTTGGTGGTGTGGTGGTGGTGTGTGATGTGTGGGGTGTGGTGTGTGGTTGTGTGTGTGTGGGTGTGTGGGTGTGGGTGTGTGTGGTTGTGTGGTTGTGTGTGTGTGTGTGTGTGTGTGTGTGGTGTGGGTGGTGTGTGTGGTGGTGGTGTGTGTGGTGTGTAGTATGGTGTGTGTGAGTGTGGTGTGGTGTGTGGTTGTGTGGGTGTGTGGTGTGTGTGTGTGGTGTGTGTGTGGTGTGGTGTGTGTGGTGCGGTGTGTGTGTGGTGTGGTGTGTGTTGTGGTGTGGGTGGTGTGTGTGTTGCGGTGTGTGTGTGGTGTGTGTGTGTGTGTGTGTGTGTGGTGTGTGTTAGTGTGTGTGTGGGTGTGTGGTGTCGTGTGTGTGGTGTGGTGTATGTGTGTGTGGTGTGTGTGTGGTGGTGTGGGTGGTTGTGGTGTGTGGTGTGTGGTGTGTGTGTTGTGGTGTGTGTGTGTGTGGTGTGGTGTGTGTGTGGGTGGTGTTGTGGTGTGATTCGTGTGTAGTGTGTGTGTGTGTGTGTGTGTAGTGTTGTGTGGTGTGATGTGTGTGGGTGTGTGTGGTGTGTGTGGTGTGATGTGTGTGTGGTGTGGTGTGTTGGTGTGTGTGATGTGGTATGATGTGTGTGTGGTGTATGGGTGTGTGGTGTGGTGTGGTGTGTGTGGTGTGATGTGATGTATGGGGTGTGTGGTGTGGTGTGTGTGTGGGTGTGGTGTGGTGTGATGTGTGGTGTGGTTGTGTGGTGCGGTGTGGTGCGGTGGTGGTGTGTGGTGTGTGCGTGTGTGTGTGTGCGGGTGTGTGGTGTGATGGTGTTGTAAGGGTTGGATGAACTATCCCCGATATAATTGTAATTTGATGTTCTTGGGACACCAATACATCCTGACACAGTCCACAACCCCCAGCTCTCAACACACACCACACACACACACACACACACACACACACACACAACACCACACACACACACACACCCACACACACACACACAACACACACACACACACCACACACACACACCACCACACACACACACACACACACACGCCTCCCCCAGTACACACACACACACCGCTCATCACAACCCCAAATTCTGCTGCCATGCACAGAATAAGGGAATAAGGTCACAAGACTTTATAAAACACACACACACACACCGCTCTGACCCCCAGCCTTTAACGAGCAACAGGCATAACCAGCAGCATCTCATGTCAAGACATAACTCATGGTGTCACATGACCCTTGGTCTTCCTCCAGCTCCTCTGTCAGGCTCCTACAGCTACTGTCTTCCTCCAGCTCTCTCCTGTCAGGGCTCCTACGCACTGTCTTCCTCCAGCTCTCTCCTGTCAGGGCTCCTACCAGCTACTGTCTTCCTCCAGCTCTCTCCTGTCAGGACTCCTACCAGCTACTGTCTTCCTCACGCTCTCTCCTGCAGGCTCCTACAGCTCTGCTGCCCTGCGCTTGCTTGGTTGGTGGGGTGGGGTGGGGGAGCCAGTGCCCTGCGCTCTGCTTGTTGGGGGTGTGGGGAGCCGTGCCCTGGCTCTGCTTGTTGGTGGGGTGGGGTGGGGGGAGCCAGTGCCCTGCGCTCTGCTTGTTGGGGGGGTGGGAGCCGGGTGCCCTGCGATTGCTTTGTTGGGGGGTGGGGTGTGGGGAGCCGGTGCCCTGCGCTCTGCTTGTTGGGGGAGGTGCGAGAGAGGAGCAGGGATATGTGACAGTCTATGGAAGATGTGTAGGCTACCGGTGAGGCTTTTTTAATGGAGCACGCTCATAAAAACTGTCATTAAACTGTTGTTTTATTAAAATGTTGAATGTAATGGCCTATCCTTGTAGGCTATGTAGCAATGTCACATAGTGCCTTTGGAAAGAATTCAGACCCCTTCACTTTTTCCACATTTTGTTACTGTCACGCCCTGACCTTAGAGATCCTTTTTATATCTCTATTTTGGTTGGTCAGGGTGTGAGTTGGGGTGGGCATTCTATGTTTTTGTTCTATGTTGTCTATTTCTATGTGTTTGGCCTGGTATGGTTCTCAATCAGAGGCAGCTGTCTATCGTTGTCTCTGATTGAGAACCATACTTAGGTAGCCTGTTCCAACCTGTGTTTTGTGGGTAGTTGTTTTCTGTTTTGTGTCTGCACCAGACAGGACTGTTTCGTTTTGTTATTTTTTGTTCTAGTGTTCAGTGTTATTAAAAGTCATGAACACGTACCACACTGCACCTTGGTCCTCTCCTTCTTCCTCAGACGAACGTCGTTACAGTTACGTTACAGCCTTATTCTAAAATGTATTAAATAAATGTTTTTCCTCATCAATTTTTTTATTTTTTATAACACCTTTATTTAACCAGGTAGGCCAGTTGAGAACAAGTTCTCATTTACAACTGCGACCTGGCCAAGATAGAGCAAAGCAGTGTGACACAAACAACACAATCTACATATAATGACAAAGTGAAAACAGGTTTTGATTTTTTTTTGCAAATGAATACAAAATCAAAAACAGAAATACCTTATTTACGTAAGTTTAAGACCCTTTGCTATGAGACTCAAAATTGAGCTCAGGTGCATCCTGTTTCCATTGATCATTCTTGAGATGTTTCTACAACTTGATTGGATACCACCTGTGGTAAATTCTATTGATTGGACATGATTTGGAAAGACACACACCTGTCTATATAAGGTCCCACAGTTGACAGTGTATGTCAGAGATAAAACCAAGCCATGAAGTCGAAGGAATTGTCCGTAGAGCCCCGAGACAGGATTGTGTCGAGGCACAGATCTGGGGAAGGGTACCAAAACATTTCTACAGCATTGAAGCTCCCCAAGAGCATAGTGGCCTCCATCATTCTTAAATGGAAGAAGTTTGGAACCAACAAGACTCTTCTTAGAGCTGGCCGCCCGGCCAAACTGAGCAATCAGGGGAGAGGGGCATTAGTCAGGGAGGTGACCAAGAACCCGATGGTCACTCTGACAGAGCTCCATATTTTCTCTGTGGAGATGGGAGAACCTTCCAGAAGGACAACCATCTCTGCAACACTCCACTAATCCGGCCTTTATGGTAGAGTGGTCAGACTGAAGTCACTCCTCAGTAAATGGCACATGACAGCCCGCTTGGAGATTGCCAAAAGGCACCTAAAGGACTCTCAGACCATGAGAAACAAGATTATCTCGTCCGATGAAACCAAGATTGAACTCTTTGGCCTGAATGCCAAGCGTCAAGCGTGCCAAGCGTTTGAACCCGATCTAACATCTCTGGAAAATAGCTGTGCTGCAACGCTGCCAATCCAGACAGAGAGCTTGAGAGGATCTGCAGAGGAGAATGGGATAAACTCCCCATATACAAGTGTGCCAAGCTTGTAGTCATACGCAAGAAGACTCAAGGCTGTAATTGTTGCCAAAGGTGCTTCAACAAAGTACTGAGTAAAGGGTCTGAATAGTTATGTAAATGTGACATTTACATTTACAATTACTAAGTCCAGCTCCAGACTGTGTATGAATCCCAAATGGCACCCTATTCCCTATATTGTGCACTACTTTTGAACAGCGGCCATTGGGCTTGGGTCAAAGGTAATGCAGTATATTTTACATTTTTTACAATTTCACCTTTATTTAACCAGGTAGGCTAGTTGAGAACAAGTTCTCATTTACAACTGCGACCTTGCCAAGATAAAGCAAAGCAATGCGACACAAACAACAACACAGAGTTACACATGGAATAAGCAAACATACAGTCAATAACACAACAGAAAAAAAGTCTATGTACAGTGTGTGCAAATGAGGTAAGATAAGGGAGGTAAGGCAATAAATAGGCCATAGTGGCGAAATAATTAGAATTTAGCAATATAAACACTGGAGTGATAGATGTGCAGAAGATAAATGTGCAAGTAGAGATGCTGGGGTGCAAAGGAGCAACAACAAAAAATAACAGTATGGGGATGAGGTAGTTGAATGGGCTATTTACAAATGGGCTACGTACAGGTGCAGTGATCTGTGAGCTGCTCTGACAACTGGTGCTTAAAGTTAGTGAGGGAGATATGAGTCTCCAGCGTCAGTGATTTTGCAATTTGTTCCCGTCATTGGCAGCAGAGAACTGGAAGGAAAGGCGGCCAAAGGAGGAAAATGGCTTTAGGGGTGACCAGTGAAATATACCTGCTGGAGCGTGTGCTACGGGTGGGTGCTGCTATGGTGACCAGTGAGCTGAGATAAGGCGGGGCTTTACCTAGCAAAGACTTATAGATGACCTGGAGCCAGTGGGTTTGGCGACGAATATGAAGCGAGGGCCAGCCAACAAGAGCATACAGGTTGCAGTGGTGGGTGGTATATGTGGCTTTGGTGACAAAACGGGTGCACTGTGATAGA
>NC_036870.1:25066882-25150997 GCF_002910315.2 Salvelinus sp. IW2-2015
ATGCGGCTTCTGCTTGTTTGGGGGGTGGGGTGTGGGAGCCGGTTCCCTGCTCTCTGCTTGTTGGGGGGGTGGGGTGTGGGTAGCCGGGTGCCCTGCGCTCTGCTTGTTGGGGGGTGGGGTGTGGGGAGCCGGTGCCCTGCGCTCTGCTTGTTGGGGGGGGGGTGTGGGGAGCCGGGTGCCCTGCGCTCTGCTTGTTGGGGGTGTGGGGAGCCGGGTGCCCTGCGCTCTGCTTGTTGGGGGGGGGGTGGAGCTCCCCATATACAAGTGTGCCAAGCTTGTAGTCATACGCAAGAAGACTCAAGGCTGTAATTGTTGCCAAAGGTGCTTCAACAAAGTACTGAGTAAAGGGTCTGAATAGTTATGTAAATTACTAAGTCCAGCTCCAGACTGTGTATGAATCCCAAATGGCACCCTATTCCCTATATTGTGCACTACTTTTGAACAGCGGCCATTGGGCTTGGGTCAAAGGTTAGGGATTAATTTTATCTCTATTTCTGACTTGTGTAACTCTTCTACTTGGCTGGCTACTGTTTGTAATGATTTGTCTGCTGGGCTATGTTCTCAAATAATCGTACGGTATGCTTTCGCCGTAAAGCATTTTTTAAATCTGACACAGTGGTTGGATTCACAAGAAGTTCATCTTTAAACCTATGTAAAATATGTTTTGTTTTCTGAATTTTTATAATGAGTATTTCTGTATTTTAATTTGGCACCCAGCAGTTTCACTGGCTGTTGAAGAGGTGGGATGCTAACGTCTCACATACCCAAGAGAGGTTAACACAGTGTCCAAATAAGGGCCAGAAGTATACAGAATGGTGTCGTCTGCGTAGAGGTGGATCAGAGAGTCACCAGCAGCAAGAGCGACATCATTGCTGTATACAGAGAAAAGAGTCGGCCCAAGAATTGAACCCTGTGGCACCCCCATAGACTGCCAGAGGTCCGGACAATAGGGCCTCCGAATTGCCACACTGAACTCTGTCTGAAAAGTAGTTGGTGAACCAGGCGAGGCAGTCATTTGAGAAACCAAGGCTGTTGAGTCTGCAGATAAGAATGTGGTGATTGACAGAGTCGAAAGCCTTGGCCAGGTCGATGAATACAGCTGCACAATATTGTCTCTTATCGATGGCGGTTATGATATCGTTTAGGACCTTGAGTGTGGCTGAGGTGCACCCATGACCAGCTCGGAAACCAGATTGCATAGCGGAGAAGGTACGATGGGATTCAAAATGGTCGGTGATCTGTTTGTTAACTTCGCTTTCGAAGACCTTAGAAAGGCAGGGTAGGATAGATATAGGTCCCTGCTGATTTGTACGGGTCCAGATTTTGCAGCTCTTTCAGAACATCAGCTATCTGCATTTTGGTGAAGGAGAAATGGGAAGGCTTGGGCAAGTTGCTGTGGGGGGTGCAGGGCTGTTGACCAGGGTAGGGGTGGCCAGGTGGAAAGCATGGCCAGCCGAAGAAAAATGCTTATTGAAATTCTCAATTATTGTGGATTTATCGGTGGTGACAGTGTTTCCTAGCCTCAGTGCAGTGGGCAGCTGGGAGGAGGTGCTCTTATTCTCCATGGACTTTACAGTGTCCCAGAAGTTTTGGGAGTTTGTGCTGCAGGATGCAAATTTCTGTTTGAAAAAGCTAGCATTTGCTTTCCTAACTGCCTGTGTATATTGGTTCCTAACTTCCCTGAAAAGTTACATATTGCGGGGGCTATTCGATGCTAATGCCGTACGCCACAGGATGTTTTTGTGCTGGTCAAGGGCAGTCAGGTCTGGAGTGAACCACGGGCTATATCTGTTCCTGGTTCTAAATTTTTTTGAATGGGGCATGCTTAATTAAGATTGTGAGGAAAGCACTTTTAAAGAATAACCAGGCATCTTCTACAGACAGAATGAGGTCAATATCCTTCCAGGATACCCGGGCCAGGTCAATTAGAAAGGCCTGCTCGCTGAAGTGTTTTAGGGAGAGTTTGACAGTGATGAGTGGTGGTCGTTTGACCGCAGACCCATTACGGACGCAAGCAATGAGGCAGTGATCGCTGAGACCCTGGTTGAAGACAGCAGAGGTGTATTTGGAGGGCAGGTTGGTTAGGATGATATCTATGAGGGTGCCTGTGTTTACGGATTTGGGGTTATACCTGGTGGGTTCATTGCTAATTTGTGTGAGATTGAGGGCATCAAGCTTAGATTGTAGGATGGCCGGGGTGTTAAGCATGTCCCAGTTTAGGTCACCTAACAGCACGAGCTCTGAAGATAGATGGGGGGCAATCAATTCACATATGGTGTCCAGGGCACAGCTGGGGGCAGAAGGTGGTCTATAGCAAGCAGCAACAGTGAGAGACTTGTTTCTGGAAAGATGGATTTTTAAAAGTAGAAACTCAAATTGTTTGGGCACAGACCTGGATAGCATGACAGAACTCTGCAGGCTATCTCTGCAGTAGACTGCAACTCCGCCCCCTTTGGCAGTTCTATCTTGTCGGAAAAAGTTATAGTTAGGGATGGAAATTTCAGGGTTTTTGGTGGCCTTCCTAAACCATGATTCAGACACGGCTAGGACATCCGGGTTGGCAGAGTGTGCTATAGCAGTGAATAAAACAAACTTAGGGAGGAGGCTTCTAATGTTAACATGCATGAAACCAAGGCTTTTACGGTTACAGAAGTCAACAAATGAGCGCCTGGGGAATGGGAGTGGAGCTAGGCACTGCAGGGCCTGGATTAACCTCTACATCACCAGAGAAGCAGAGGAGGAGTAGGATAAGGGTACGGCTAAGGGCTATAAGAACTGGTTGTCTAGTACGTTCGGAACAGAGAGTAAAAGGAGCAGGTTTCTGGGTGCGTTAGAATAGATTCAATGCATAATGTACAGACAAAGGTATGGTAGGATGTGAATACAGTGGAGGTAAACCTAGGCATTGAGTGACGATGAGAGAGGTATTGTCTCTAGAGACATCAATTAAACCAGGTGAGGTCACCGCATGTGTTGGAGYTGGGACAAGATGGTTAGCTGAGGCATACTGATCAGGGCTGGAGGCTCTACAGTGAAATATGATAATAATCACTAACCAAAACAGCAATGGACAAGGAATATTGACATTAGGGAGAGGCATGCGTAGCTGAGTGATCATAGGGTCCAATGAGTAGCTGGAKGGGCTGGAGACATGGCGATTCAGACAGCTAGCGGGCCGGGGATAGCAGGCTAGCAGAAGGGCCTTAGAGGGACGTCGCGATGGAAGAAGTCTGTTGTAGCCCCCTGGTGCGGTTACGTCAGCAGACCAGTCGTGATAGGACAGCAGGGGTCCGTGTTGTAAAAGGGTCCAGGCCAATTGGCAAAATAGGTATTGTAGCCCAAGAAATTGACTGATGGACCACTTCAGCTAACAGTCCAGTATGCTCTAGACAGCTAGCGGGCTGCGGCTAGCAGGCTAGCAGATAGGCATTCAGGCGAAGTCACAACGGAGGTGCCTGTTGGAAAAAAAACTTGCGCGGATTACGTTGGTAGTCCAGTCGTGATGGATCGGCGGGGCTCCGTATCGGCAATAAAAGGGGTGTTTATAAGGAATAGGGTGCCATTTGGGACGGTCCCTGTCCCTCTTTGGGTGTGAGACAAAGGTTATGTCTACACTTGACACTTACATGCAACTTCTGCTATCAGAAAACAAAGATCGCATTGAAAAGATGGGTATAGAAGCACAAAAGTCTCTTTGTATTTTTATTTCTTAAGGATCTCCATTAGTTCCTGCCAAGGCAACAGCTACTCTTCCTGGGGTTTATTAAGGATGCCCATTAGGTCCTGCCAAGGCAACAGCTACTCTTCCTGGGGTTTATTAAGTTATGCCCATTAGTTCCTGCCAACGGCAGCAGCTATTCTTCCTGGGGTTTATTAAGGATCCCCATTAGGTCCTGCCAAGGCAACAGCTACTCTTCCTGGGGTTTATTTAAGGATGCCCATTAGTTCCTGCCAAGGCAGCAGCTACTCTTCCTGAGGTTTATTAAGGATCCCATTAGTTCCTGCCAAGGCAACAGCTACTCTTCCTGAGGTTTATTAAGGATCCCCATTAGTTCCTGCCAAGGCAGCAGCTACTCTTCCTGAGGTTTATTAAGGATCCCCATTAGTTCCTGCCAAGGCAACAGCTACTCTTCCTGGGGTCCAAACACATGAAGGCACTTACATCACACATAAAACAAAAAAGATAAAACAGTACATTATTGCACATTACATTACATTACTACACCACTACATATCTACAATACTAAATATATAATACCACTATAAAACAATATTACAATGTACGTGTGTGCGTGTGCTTGCATATGTGTGTATGCATGTGTCTGTACCTGTGTGTGTCTTCACAGTACCAACTGTTCCATAAGGTGTATTTTAATCTGTTTTTTAAATCTGATTCTACTGCTTGCATCAGTTACCTGATGTAGAATAGAGTTCCATGTAGTCATGGCTCTATGTAGTACTGTGCGCCTCCCATAGTCTGTTCTGGACTTCTAGATTGTGAAGAGACCTCTTTTGCATGTCTTGTGGGGTATGCATGGCTGTGTGCTAGTAGTTTAAACAGGCAGCTCAGTGCATTCAGCTTGTCAACACCTCATGTTTGCTGGACTCATAAATGCTAGCCAGCTAGCTAATATTTAGAATATATATATTTTTTGGGCTAGAGTTATGCTAACCAATTTGCAATCCCTTTACTGTTGTTTGCTAGCTTGCTGGCTAGCTACAGATGTTAGCTGGCTAGTTAGCTACAGTAGTTAGCTACTGCCATTAGTTGTTGTTGTGTTATCATATTGTTCCTATTCTACCGTTTGAAGAACGCATACTGGCATTTGAATATAGAGAGGGAAAAGGGACTCAGGACACACTGTGGACACGGTAGATACATTTAAATGTAGGTGTAGACGCATGACACGTTCAGAATTCCATGACCACAACTCTGAGATCAGAATACTAAAGCTGCATGAACTGTCAAGTCTAGACACGGCCAGAGATCAGTTTGAGGCATAGGTTACATTGGTCTCTCTGGCTCTTCTTGGGTGATTCATTCTGGGGAAAGCAGGAGCCTGCTGCTAGTCCGCTGTATTCTATTACTATAAGGGCAGCAGAGCAGTAAGTAAACAAACTGTAAACCAACCAGTACAAAGCCAAATACTCTGCCTACGTGCACAGAATAAGGGAGTCACAAGACTATATAAACACACACAAACACACACTACACTGACACAAAACAAACACACACATTCACATACACTACATACGCACACACGCGCATACCGACAACAAGCACACACGCACATGCTGACACGACACAAACACACACGCTTTTACCTTCATCATATGCTGCTGCTACTAAGTTTTTATTTTACTCGTATTATCTATCCTGATGCCTAGTCACTTTACCCAGTCTTCATGTACATGTCTACCTCAAATACCGTATCATTATCTATCTTGATGCCTAGTCACTTTACCCAGTCTAAGTACATGTCTACCTCAAATACCGTATCATTATCTATCCTGATGCCTAGTCACTTTACCCAGTCTTCATGTACATGTCTACCTCAAATACCTTGTACCCCCCCTACACAGTGTTCTGGTACTGGTACTCCCTGTAGATAGCTAAATGTATGTGTATTTTATTCCTGTTGTTATACTATTTTTCTTTTTATTATAATTTTTTCAAATGCATCGTTGGGATGCAAGCCTTTCACAGCTAAGTCTACACCCATTGTATTTGGTGCATGTGACAAATAAAATTCGATTTGTCATATTAAAAGGCCCAGTGCAGTCAAAATGTGATTTTCCTGTGTTTTATATACAAATTCAGGCTGTTCTGAGGACAACTCAAAATTAGGAAGGTGTGCTTAATGTTTTGTACACTCAGTGTATGTCATGGGAAGAGCAGGTGTTCTTAATGTTTTGTAAACTCAGTGTATGTCAGTGTATGTCATGGAAAGAGCAGGTGTTCTTAATGTTTTGTACACCAAGTGTGTGTACTAATATATACACTACCGTTCCAAAGTTTGGGGTCACTTATAAATGTCCTTGTTTTTGATGAAAAGCGAATTTTTTGTCCATTAAAATAACATCAAATTGATCAGAAATACAGTGTAGACATTGTTAATGTTGTAAATGACTATCGTAGCTGGAAACGGATGATTTTTAATGGAATATCTACATAGGCGTACAGGAGCCCATTATCAGGAACCATCACTCCTGTGTTCCAATGGCACGTTGTGTTAGCTAATCCAAGTTTATCATTTTAAAATGCATATTGATTATTGGAAAACCCTTTTTCAGTTATGTTGGCACAGCTGAAAACTGTTGTTCTGATTAAAGAAGCAATTAAACTGGCCTTCTTTAGACTAGTTAAGTATCTGGAGCATCAGCATTTGTGGGTTCAATTACAGGCTCAAAATGGCCAGAAACAAAGACCTTCTTCTGAAACTCATCAGTTTATTCTTGTTCTAAGAAATMATGGCTATTCCATGCGAGAAATTGCCAAGAAACTGAAGATCTAATACAACGCTGTGTACTACTCTCTTCACAGAACAGCGTAAACTGGGTCTAACCGGAATAGAAAGAGGAATGGGAGGCCCTGGTGCACAACTGAGAAAGAGGACAAGTACATTAGAGAGTCTAGTTTGAGAAACAGACGCCTCACAAGTCCTCAACTGGCAGCTTCATTAAATAGTACCCGCAAAACACCAGTCTCAAAGTCAACAGTGAAGAGGCGACTCCGGGATGCTGGCCTTCTAGGCAGAGTTCCTCTTTCAAGTGTCTGTGTTCTTTTGCCCGTCTTAATAATTAATTTTTATTGGCCAGTCTGAGATATGGCTTTTTCTTTGCAAATCTGCCTAGAAGGCCAGCGTTGTACGAGATCTTCAGTTTCTTGGCAATTTCTCGCATGAAATAGCGTTAATTTATCAGAACAAGAATAAACTGACGAGTTTGAGAAGAAAGTTATTTGTTTCTAGCCATTTTGAGCCTGTAATTGAACCCCCAAACGCTGATGCTCCAGATACTCAAATAGTCTAAAGGCCAGTTTAATTGCTTCTTTAAACAGAACAACAGTTTTCAGCAGTGCTAACATAATTACAAAAGGGTTTTCTAATGGTCAATCAGCCTTTTAAAATTATAAACTTGGATTAGCTAACAAAACGTGCCATTGAAACACAGGAGTGATGGGCCTCTGTATGCCTATGTAGATATTCCATAAATAATCTGCCGTTTCCAGCTGCAATAGTCATTTACAATGTTAACAATGTCTACACTGTATTTCGGATCAATTTGATGTTATTTTAATGGCCAGAAAATTGCTTTTCTTTCAAAAACAAGGACATTTCTAAGTGACCCCAAACCTTTGAACGGTAGTGTGTATATATATACTGTACCAGTCAAAAGTTTGGACACACCTACTCATTCCAGGGTTTTTCTTTATTTTGACTATTTTCTACATCGTAGAATAATAGTGGCGGCATCAAAACTTTTACCAAACGGGCTATCTTCTGAATACCATCCCAAACTTGTCACAACACACCTGATTTCCTCAAACACATTAAGAAAGAAAGAAATTCAACAAATTAACTTTTAACAAGGCACACCTGTTAATTGAAATGCATTCCAGGTGACTACCTCATGAAGCTGGTTGAGAGAATGCCAAGAGTGTGCAAAGCTGTCATCAAGGTAAAGGGTGGCTACTTTGAAGAATCTCAAATATAAAATATATTTTGATTTGTTTAACACTTTTTTGGTTACTACATGATTCCATGTGTGTTATTTCATAGTTTTGATGTCTTCACTATTATTCTACAATGTAGAAAATAGTAAAAATAAAGAAAAACCCTGGAATGAGTAGTGGTGTCCAAATGTTTGACTGGTACTGTATTTATAAAAGAGAGAGAGAGAGAGAGAGAGAGAGAGAGAGAGAGAGAGAGAGAGAGAGATCCACACTATGAGGTTGGAATAATACTGTGAAAATGTAAAAAATGATGATAATGCCCTTTTAGTGTTGGAGCTGTTTGAAATGACTGCCTTATATTTCAGCCTGTTCTAAAGGTTTGAATTTTGACATGACCTGGCAGTAAATTAGTTAATAGACCAATAAGAAAGAGCATTCCAAACCTCTCTGGCAATAACAGCTAGTTTTCAGTTTTCCCCTCCCCACAAAATTCTTGCTTGGGAAATTGGTCTTTGCTAAGAAGCTATGTTACTTCTTGACCATTTTAATTGAAAATAATTACAGTAAGGTACTTAATTGTTACCCTGAAATTATTTTACATTGATATAAAAAACAGCTGCATTGGACCTTTAAGATGGACTGATTGCAACCCTCATCCCCCAGTATGTTGCTTATTTACAGGGGTGACCCCCAATCACCTCCACCTCAAGGACCAGACCAGACAGAAAAATACCCAAATAGCCAAGTATAAAACCAGCCTAGTGACACCATGACCCAAAAATTACAATTGCTTACATGCAAAAGGTTCATTCACCTAAACCTTTTTATAGTCAATGATATTCTCAAATTCAGATGGTCATCTAAGTAGTGACAGACAGGATTCTACACTCCACTCAGACAAATCTGAGAGGGAAAATCAATAGGATGGGTCTACTGCCCTCTGCCTCGGGCCAGACTCTGCCATGCCAAGGCTATACCCGACCCAACCCACGTCCATTCACGAGCTCAGCACAAATAAACAATGCCTGATTGTTGTGGTCAACAAACAAACAAACAACCGTGGTTTGTCTCATTCCCTGCCTGGCACGGACATGTATAGCCTATCTAATCGTTGTACGCTACGCTCCTCTTCTCAATACAGCTCATTTTCTCTGCTGGTGTGGTGCGGGATTTTATAATGGGATAGTGGGACTGCCTGCCACTTCCTCGCGCGCGCACGTCCTATCAGCGGCACGAGAAATACACGCACAGATCCAGCTACCGCACATAGAAATAGATCGATATCCGGGAAATAACGACTGGGCCTACAAGTGGTCCACATCCGTGCCAAATTATCGGGTCGTTTTTGCTGTCAATTGTTCGCGATTACGGTGATCTCGTCACACACGTGCGGCCATTTTTGTTACCCATCCAGGGCATTGTAGCCGGCAAATTTGAAGAGTATTATTATATAGCCTTTCACATAGTCAAGATACCGCGGAGAAAAGGCATAGAATAAGCACTCAAAGCATGAGCAAAGCAATCACATTGGACGAGCGGTAAGCCATTCCCAATAAATATCCTACAGACACACACACACACACACACTAGGGAAGCACATAGGCACGTAAGGAAGTCCAGCCCTAAGTCCATCTTTGAGACCAAAAAGTCCGCTTTTCCTTCCACATAAAGTTTCTCTCCAGAATGAACTTTAATCGCCCATTCTAAACCATGTCTCCGGGTAGTGACTTACCGGTAATTGTGTATGTAAGTTAGCAGTGATCCTCTTTGGCTGTCCCGGTTGGAAATTCAAACCCTCTTAGCTGTCGTGGTCCCACAGCTAACTCTCCGTGAATACACAATGTCAATCAAAACATTAGACCGCGCCCCTACTGGTGACGTGCGTCGGAGATGGACGAATCATAGTCGAAGTCCATCCCCCACATCCAACGATGGATAGATACAGTGCAACCATTCAGAATGTGAACGATTTTAGAATTGAATGTTAAACATTGTGATTGTTTCATTCCCAACACTTCAGTCATGGGAATATATGTAATAGCCTTGCCTATCAGTCTTCATGTGTGAAGTAGGCTGTGGAATAGGCTACAATGTTATGTACTGTGGACCATTACAGTAGTAGACAATGAGTTGAGTTGAGTTGATGGAATTAAATTGGGTGGGAATTATAAAATTGGATTAACTAGAAATTAGAGGACATGATTAGGAATTTGGTTTCTATGCACCATTTGAGACTAGCTGTAGTAATAGCCTGTAGTAATAGCATGCAGTAATAGCCTGCAGTAATAGCCTGTAGTAATAGCTTGCAGTAATAGCCTGTAGTAATAGCCTGCAGTAATAGCATGCAGTAATAGCCTGCAGTAATAGCCTGTAGTAATAGCTTGCAGTAATAGCCTGCAGTAATAGCATGTAGTAATAGCTTGCAGTAATAACCTGTAGTAATAGCCTGTAGTAATAACCTGTAGTAATAGCTTGCAGTAATAGCCTGCAGTAATAGCATGTAGTAATAACCTGTAGTAGTAGCTTGCAGTAATAACCTGCAGTAATAGCCTGTAGTAATAGCATGTAGTAATAGCTTGCAGTAATAACTTGTAGTAATAACCTGCAGTAATAGCCTGTAGTAATAGCTTGCAGTAATAACCTGCAGTAATAGCCTGTAGTAATAGCTTGCAGTAATAACCTGCAGTAATAGCCTGTAGTAATAACCTGTAGTAATAGCTTGCAGTAATAACCTGCAGTAATAGCCTGCAGTAATAACCTGCAGTAATAGCCTGTAGTAATAACCTGTAGTAATAGCTTGCAGTAATAACCTGCAGTAATAGCCTGTAGTAATAGCCTGTAGTAATAGCTTGCAGTAATAACCTGCAGTAATAGCCTGCAGTAATAGCCTGCAGTAATAACCTGCAGTAATAGCCTGCAGTAATAGCCTGCAGTAATAGCCTGCAGTAATAGCCTGCAGTAATAGCCTGCAGTAATAGCCTGTAGTAATAGCCTGTAGTAATAGCTTGCAGTAATAACCTGCAGTAATAGCCTGCAGTAATAGCTTGCAGTAATAACCTGCAGTAATAACCTGCAGTAATAACTTGCAGTAATAGCCTGCAGTAATAGCCTGTAGTAATAGCCTGCAGTAATAGCCTGTAGTAATAGCCTGTAGTAATAGTCTGCAGTAATAGCCTGTAGTAATAGCCTGCAGTAATAGCCTGTAGTAATAACCTGCAGTAATAGCCTGCAGTGCTGAATGTACATTGTGTACCAAATATGACAGGCTAGAATCACAAAAGGTCCTATTGCCCTATTTCTTATTAGACATTAATTTGCACTTGCACTGAGATTTCCAGATAGGTGGGCTAGTTTTAGTTCAGAATTCACCATAACAAAAATAATATCAGTCAGAAATATTCAGTCATCAAAATTCATAAAATTTTGAATGACATCTTCTCTGCTTTCTCCTCTATTTCCCTCACCTCTTTTATCTGTCTCAAATATTTATAGATTCCCCTCCAATAGCAGTCTACTCATCCTACACTTGTTGGTATGACAATAATTCGATGTTGACTTGTTGGGTAATATGACAAAGTGTTACCAACACAGGAGGTTGGTGGCACCTTAATTGGGGAGGATGAGCTCGTGGTAATGGCTGGAGTGGAATAAGTTGAATGCTATCAAATACATCAAACATATGGTTTCCATGTGTTTGATGCCATTCCATTCACTCTGTTCCAGCCTTTTTTATGAGCCGTCCTCCCCTCAGCAGCCTCCACTGGTTACCATGGTTATTCCATTCCAATGAACAATTCATTACAAATGTCCCAATTATAGTATAATATTTCGTATACCTTTTTTCATCAACACTATGTGAGAGAGGCTTTAGGCTTTCTACAGGGAAGCTGCCTGGCTGGCTAGTAGCTACTCTGACTTCAGGCCAGGTTACACCTGCACGTCGTGTTAAATGCAATAAAACATATCAACCACAAGAGTGTGCCCTTAGCCACCAAATTGCAAATTGTCCAGAAAAGAGTTGAGTACAAACTGGTTTCTAATACCTCTCCAGGGATTGCAAAGATGTGTATTGTGAGTGTCCGCATGCACATCCTTTAAAGACGTACTACCTCTTCAGTATAATGTAGAAAGCCAGGAGGAACCTTCATTTCCTCTCTTGGCTCAACACTCATTTGAAATAAGTTTATAATAACAGCAAAGAAGTAGATCCGTTATATAATGAATTTTTAATAGCACAGTTTTACCATACACTCAATAATTCTCTCCCCTGACTTACCAATGTACCGGTGACTTAAATAAGACTCTGTACATATGCAGTTAGTTATCTGGCACAGGAGTAGCCTCTGGATGGAGGATGGGGTAGAGGGGGATGGTAGGGTGCTAGCTGGGGATGTTAGGATGGGTCATCGGCCATGGTGAGGTGGCCGTGTTGTTGAGGTCAGTATATCGTCGTGGCGATGGTAGGGTGCTGGGCGGGGACAGTGACACGGTTACCACAACGACGGTTCATCATATCTGCGGAGGAACAAATCAAATAACAATTATGTGCAAACTGCCATTAGACCAGAGGAACAGATCCATTCAAATCGTGTTTTGTTAAGAACGTCAATATCTAGGCACATGCATGCACTGCTATAAACAGTGGATCACTCACACATATCTGCCTACACTTTACTCGCTACAAAACATTCGTTACTCACAGATGTACACACACACATCTGTGTGCACACACACACACAGCGACGGTACCTGGACTGTGGGAGCGTATCTGTGCTCTCCTTTAGCAGCAGTTCTGAGATCAGTGAATCCAGTGTGTCAGGGCTGGACCTCTTCCCATACCTGAGAGAGAGAGCGAGAGAGCGAGAGCGAGAGAGCGAGAGCGAGAGCGAGAGCGAGAGCGAGAGCGAGAGCGAGAGCGAGAGAGAGAGAGAGAGAGAGAGAGAGAGAGAGAGAGAGAGAGCGAGAGCGAGAGAGACAAAGATGTCATGAGAGTGAAACAGGAGATGGTGAGACAGGAATGTCATACTTCTCATTGACTAAACTTCAGGAACTAGACCTTCTGTGCTACCCACATGAGATAACTGACCCTACTATAAATGTTGTAGAGCCAATATGAATGTAAGTCTGGTTATTGAGACCTGTCCTTAGAGCCCTTCTGTATAACAATAAATTATTGTTTTGTTGGTTGTCAACTCTGCTCTTCTAATGGAATTTGTAATGACCCTTTCCCACTCTTAACGTCAACACTCTAACAGAAGAAACACATTCAAATACAAGCTGAAACTGTTAATGATTGTAGCCTCTGAAGCTAAGCAGGGTTCTTCCTGGTCGGTCCCTGGATGCCAGAACAGATGCTGCTGGAAGTGGTTTTGGAGGGCCAGTAAGAGGCACTCTTTCCCCTGGTAAAAATAAATACAAATATAACTATTCCCTTGGTTGTTGCTGTAAATGAGAATGTGTTCTCTGTCAACTTACCTGGTAATAAATAAGTAAAAGAAAAGTAATTTCACACTGAGATTTGTGAATAGAGTGTGACTGAACGGAGGGCGAATAGCCTTATATGTGGTATGACGCTAATTAAGCATCAGTGGGGTACTGCTATGGAATTACAGATGGTGTTTCATCTAGACAACACACAGCATACTTAACAACAAGTTTGCCCTGGTTTAATGTGACTCTTCTTTATTGTTTTAGTCTCCTTCTTTATTATTTTAGTCTCCTGAATTCATGATTGGATTAGTTGGTATTTGGACTAGAGCAAGAAATAACACCATTATTAGACATACAAACCAGCTACACATGGGTTCATTCACTTTAAAAGGGTCCCACATATTCAGACCCCAAGATGGTTAGTTATTGAGTTTCTAAGTTTTAGATGTACAGTAGTCTGATATATAGTTTGATATTAATCATTTGATTACTTCACTTCCATGTTTTTGCTGTTTCTTTAAAGTGCTCATTTGTAGACCTACAGCGCTTTCAGGTTTGGGCTGTAATTTGTTTGTATGAAAGGCGCTAACAAATACGTTAATAATCACAGTATCATTATGTTGTTTTTTATGAATTAGACCTATGGCTTACTCATAAAAGAATATCTAAGGATATTCACAAACAAAACGTTCAGCCTTATAATTTCTTCATTTAGAACACCAGTTTGTCACACCCGGGCTAAAGCACTCACCTCTGCCTTGTAATGAGGTTGATGTAATGTCTGAGAGCGGAGTAATACTTGGCAAGTTCCTCCGCCGGCGCCTCTTCGCCGGGGATTTCAGGTTTGACCGGGTAACCTTCCGCGAGCGTCCCGATGCATATAAAGGTCCAGACGAGGAGAGTCAGTGCGCCCAGCCAGGTCCCCAAGTTAGGATGCATCTTTAACATTGACGAATCAAAAGAGAAAAATATCAGAAAACTACTTTGCACCATATTAACCATTTCATTGTCAAGGCTCTGAATTGCTAAGGCTATGAAATCTTATAAAATGTATACCAGGGAAAAACTTGAGAACTTGAAAAATCAGAAGTTAAGTATGTTTCCTACCTGTTGTCGTCATTAACCGAAGGATACCTTATAATGATATGTTTTTGTTGTTTAAAATGTAATTTATATTTATTTGACTTCCTCGGATAAATTTTTTTTAAATGTCAGTTTCAGTGAAGGCAGTGAAATTGGTTCATTAAAGCTTTATAGAAAACCCTTTAAAACCTATAGGCCTACGTATAGAAAGGTTAGACATTAAGGTTACAAAAAGTATCCTAAACTAATCTTGTTTAAAGAATGCCTATAGATGTAATAGAAGTACTTACATTGAGTTGAGGGTTTAACTTAAAGGATGGTTTAGATAGAAGTTGTCCTCAGGCGTTTTCTGCTCCTGTGCGTTCTGGAGGGTACCCACTCATGTGCGCGATTTATATAACGCGCAGTGCAAGGATGGGCAGGGCGAGGGGAAAAAGTCTCCAAATCCCCATTCCGGAAAGGTGCACGGACAGACACGTCACTGTAAGCTGTCATCGCCCATTTTAAATAATATTTATGATTGCTTGATAAAAATCACAATAGCAGTGGAAATTAAATGTAATTTTTTCTCTCTCTAAAACAATACATTTCACTCTGGAGTGGAATAAACTGGGCTGAAGCGACATGGCACAGATCCAAGACCAATTTATAACGTGATGATTAGGATGACTGGGAGTTTGATGACAGGACACTGAGATGTGCACCCTCAACAAGAGAGGGAACTCATTGAAATATAAATTCAATTATCATTTACTTTTGAGTTGTTTTAGAGATCTTTCATCTGATCTCATGAAAAGTTTTTATTTTTTTCCCTTCTGGGTTGTCAATATCGACAGAATTGTCTCACTTTGGGACATGTGTTTATTGTTTCTAAAACCTCCATTAAATGCAGCACGCACTCACACACCCAGCTATACATATCTTTTATTTCCCGCATCTCTTGTTTGTCCTCCTCTCTTTTATGTTTTACTGACAATCAAATGGGTATTCTTTCTGTCACCCGCATTCCCAAAAATACATGTGATAGGAATTGATTGGATATCATTAGCTTCCTATCTTTCTTTCCTTCAGGTTTCTTTGTTTAAAAAAAAAAGTTGTTCAGAGTTTTTTTCTGAATGTGTTTTCATGCTACTGTAAAAAAAAGTATTATAGAGTGCCTTCGGAAAGTATTCAGACCCCTTGACGTTTTCCACAATTTGTTACGTTACAGCCTTATTCTAAAATTGATTTAAAAAATGTTTCACTCATCAATCTACACACAATACCCCATAATGACAAAACAAAAACAGGTTTTTAGAAATGTTTGATCTTTTTTTTTTGTATAAAAAAAATTAAATATCACATTTGCATACAGTACCAGTCAAAAGTTTGGACACAAATCACCTACTCATTCAAGGGTTTTTCTTTATTTTTTACCATTGTAGAATAAACTGAAGACATGTGTCACGTTCCTGACCTGTTTTCTGTTAGTTTTATGTGTTAGTTGGTCAGGACGTGAGTTTGGGTGGGCATTCTATGTTGTGTGTTTCTATGTTGGTTTAGYGTTGCCTGGTATGGCTCTTAATTAGAGGCAGGTGTTTTGCGTTCCTCTAATTAAGAGTCATATTTAGGTAGGTTGTTTCACTGTGTTCGTTGTGGGTGGTTGTCTCCTGTGTCTGTGTCGATGTTACACCATACGGAATTGTTTCGGTTTGTTCGTGCGTTTTTGTAGTAAGTACTTGTTCGTTCGTTCTGCGTGTGTTATGTCAGTTCGTCGTACTAAGTCTGTCTACTTTCGTTTTTGTTATTTTGTTAGTTTATTCAAGTATAGTTTGTTTCGTTTTGTCTTGTAAATAAAATTCATCATGTATTCACAACCCGCTGCGCCTTGGTTCGATCACTACTCCTCCTCTTCTTATGAAGAGAGAGAGGAACGCCGTTACAACATGAAAATTATGGAATCATGTAGTAACCAAAAAAGTGTTAAACAAACCCAAATATTTTTTATATTTGAGATTCTTCAAAGTAGCCACCCTTTGCCTTGATGACAGCTTTGCACACGCTTGGCATTCTCTCAACCAGCTTCACCTGGAATGCTTTCCCCACATATGCTGAGTACTTGATGGCAGATTATCCTTCACTCTGAGGTCCAAGTCATCCCAAACCATCTCAATAGAGCTGAGGTCGGGTGATTGTGGAGGACAGGTCATCTGATGGGTCATTGTCCTGTTGAAAAACAAATGATAGTCCCACTAAGCACAAACCAGATGGGATGATATATCGCTGCAGAATGCTGTGGTAGCCATGCTGGTTAACTTCTCTGCGCTACGGATACCGAATACGGGTTCACTTTCCTAAACAACCGCTGAATTGCAGGGCGCCAAATGCATAAATATTACTAAAAATATTTATAATCATGCAATCACAAGTGAAATATACCAAAACACAGCTTAGCTTGTTGTTAATCCACCTATCGTGTCAGATTTTGAAAATATATTTTACAGCGAAAGAAATCCAAGCTTTTGTGAGTGTAGCTTTCAATGCTACAACAGCTAGCCCCAAATTAGCATGGTCACGAAAGTCAGAAAAGCAATAAAATTWATCGCTTACCTTTGATAATCTTCGGATGTTTCCACTCACGAGACTCCCAGTTACACAACAAATSTTCTTTTTGTTCAATAAATATTACTTTTATCACAAAAAAACGCCATTTGGGTTGCGCGTTATGAGAAAACTACAGCCTCGTTCCGGTCCTGAAAGAAAGATGAAAATTTCCAAACGTATCAGATTAAAAAATATTACWAAAAATATTTATAATCATGCAATCACAAGTGAAATATACCAAAASACAGCTTAGCTTGTTGTTAATCCACCTATCGTGTCAGATTTTGAAAATATATTTTACAGRGAAAGAAATCCAAGCTTTTGTGAGTGTAGCTTTCAATGCTACAACAGCTTAGCCTTATATTAGCTTGGTTAGCTTGGTCACGAAAGTAAGAAAAGCAATAAAATTAATCGCTTACCTTTGATAATCTTCGGGTGTTTCCACTCACGAGACTCCCAGTTACACAACAAATCTTCTTTTTGTTCAATAAATATTACTTTTATCACAAACAAACGCCATTTGGGTTGCGCATTATTTTGAGAAAACAAAAGCCGTGTTCCGTTCGACAAATCCCAAAAAGTATCCGAAATGGTCATAGAAACATTTCAAATGTTTTTTATAATCAATCCTCAGGTTGTCTTTAACAAACATAATCGATAATATTTCAACCGGAGCATAACCTATTCTTTAAAGAGACAAAAGGAAAATGGTGAGCTCCTCCCGCACGCGCAGGAAATATTCCGAGGACACTTTTTTTGTTCATTTTTCTAAATAAAAGCCTGAAACTAGGTCTAATGCCTGGTCACAGCCTGAGGAAGCCATTGGAAAAGGAATCTGGTTGATACCCCTTTAAATGGAGGTTAGACGGGCCAGGAAACACAGATTATTATTTTTTTAATCACTTCCGGGTTCCTTTTTCTCAGGTTTTCGCTTGCAGAATAAGTATTCTTTTTCTCACAGACAATATTTTGACAGTTTTGGAAACTTTTGAGTGTTTTCTATCCTAATCTGTAAATTATATGCATATTCTACGATCTGGGCCAGAGAAAATGTCCGTTTACTTTGGGCATATTATTATTTATTTTTATAAAAAAATCTGACCTCTAGCGCTAAGAAGTTAAGGGTGGCTTGAATTCTAAATAAATCACAGACAGTGTCACCAGCAAAGCAGCCCCACACCATCACACCTCCTCCTCCATGCTTCACAGTGGTAACCACACATGCAGAGATAATCCGTTCACCTACTATGCGTCTCACAAAGACACGGCAGTTACTCAGTCCAAAGGACAGATTTCCATCAGTCTAATGTCCATTGCTCATGTTCTTGGCCCAAGCAATTATTTTCTTCCTATTGGTGTCCTTTAGTAGTGGTTTCTTTGCGGTAATTCCTCTGAACAGTTGATGCTGAGATGTGTCTGTTACTTGAACTCTGTGAAGCACAAATTAACTTTTAACAAGGCACACCTGTTAATTGAAATGCATGAAGCTGGTTGAGAGAATGCCAAGAGTGTGCAAAGCTGTCATCAAGGCAAAGGGTGGCTGCTTTGAAGAATCTCAAATATAAACTATATTTTGATTTGTTTAACACTATTTTGGTTACTACATTCTTCTATATGTGTTATTTCATAGTTTTGATGTCTTCACTATAATTCTACAATGTAGAAAAGAGTAAAAATAAAGAAAACCCTTCCATGAGTAGGTGTGTCCAAACTTTTGACTGGAATTATTCAGACCCTTTACTCAGTTCTTTGTTGATGCACCTTTGGCAGTGATTACAGCCTCAATTCTTCTTGGGTATGACGCTACAAGCTTGGCACACCTGTATTTGGGGAGTTTCTCCCATTCTTCTCTGCAGATTTTCTCAAGCTCGGTCAGGTTGGATGGGGAGCGTCACTGCACAGCTATTTTCACGTCTCTCCAGAGATGTTAGATCAGATTCAAGTCCGGGCTCTGGCTGGGCCATTCAAGGACATTCAGAGACTTGTCACGAAGCCATTCTTGCATTGTCTTTGTCACGACTTCCGCCGAAGTTGGTCCCTCTCCTTGTTCGGGCGGCGTTCGGCGGTCGAAGTCACCGACCTTCTAGCCATCGCTGAGCCTCTTTTCATTTTCCATTGGTTTTGTCTTGTCTTCCAGCACACCTGGTTACAATTCCATCAATTACATGTTGTGTATTTAACCCTCTGTTCCCCCCCATGTCCTTGTCCGTAATTGTTTCTTGTAGTGCTTGTGCACGGTATGCTGGTATTACCGGGTTTTGTTTAACCCATTTATTGTATTGTTCTGTTAACGGTGGTTTATGGATATTAAACGACACCATTGTAAATCAGTTTTTGCTCTCCTTACGCCTGACTTCTCTGCCGCCAGTACGCACCTCACTACAGTCTTGGATTTGTGCTTTGGGTCATTGTCCTGTTGGAAGGTGAACCTTCGCCCCAGTCTGAGGTCCTGAGCACTCTGGAGAAGGTTTTCATCAAGGAACTCTCTTTACAACCTCCGGAGGCTGAAGAAATTTGCTCGACGGGCTTTCCAGCTAAGAAATTTGGCTTGTCACCTAAAATCCTCACACACGTTTACAGATGCACAATTGAGAGCATCCTGTCGGGCTGTATCACCAACTGCAACTGCACCACCCACAACCACAGGGCTCTCCAGAGGGTGGTGCGGTCTGCACAACGTATCACCGGGGGCAAACTACCTGCCCTCCAGGACACCTATAGCACCCAATGTCACAGGATGGCCAAAAATATCATCAACGACAACAACCACTCGAGTCACTGCCTGTTCACCCCGCTACCATCCAGAAGGCGAGGTCAGTACAGATGCATCAAAGCTGGGACAGAGAGACTGAAAAACAGCTTCTATCTCAAGGCCATCAGACTGTTAAATAGCCATCACTAGCACAAAGAGGCTGCTGCCTACATACAGACTTGAAATCATTAGCCACTTTAACCTCTCTGGTACAAGTGGGACGGTAGCGTCCCACCTCGACAACAGCCAGTGAAATTGCAGGGTGCCAAATTCAAAACAACAGAAATKCCATAATTAAAATTCCTCAAACATACAAGTATTATCCACCATTTTAAAGATAAACTTCTTGTAAATCCAACCATAGTGTCCGATTTCAAAAAGGCTTTACTGCGAAAGCACACCATGCGATTATGTTAGGTCAGCACCTAGTCACAGAACCATACAGCCATTTTTCCAGCCAAAGATAGTAGTCACAAAAAGCAGAAACAGAGATAAAATGAATCACTTACCTTTGATGATCTTCATCAGATGGCACTGATAGGACTTCATGTTACACAATACATGTATGTTTTGTTCGATAATGTCCCTCTTTATGACCAAATACCTCCTTTTTGTTCGTGCGTTTTGTCCAGTAATCCAGTAATAAAAGGCGCGTGCACTAATACCAGGCGAAAAGTTTTTAAAAAGTACAATAAAAGTTAGTAGAAACATGCCAAACGATGTTTAAAATCAATCCTCCGGTTGTTTTTGTCATAAATAATCAATAATATTTCAACCGGACAAAAGTTTTGTCAATAGGAAAGGAGAAACAAGAAAGGCGCGTTCCCGATCAGGGTGCATGGCTGATGAATGGAAATTTCCACTGGCCACTGATTGACAGTACTGTATCTCCCTAATTCTTCAGAGTAAAAGCCTGAAACAATGCCTAAAGACTGGCCACTTGTAGAGGAAAACACGGAGTTTGTGAACTGGGTCCTAAGTCTCTGTATGGTGGATAGGCTTACAATGGAAAAACAGCCTTTCAAAATAATAGTACTTCCTGGTTGGATTTTCCTCGGGTTTTTGCCTGCCATATCAGTTCTGTTATACTCACAGACATTATTTTAACAGTTTTGGAAACTTTAGAGTGGTTTCTATCCAGATCTACTAATTATATGTATATCCTATCTTCTGGGCCTTAGTAGCAGGCAGTTTAATTTGGGCACGCTTTTCATCCAAAATTCCGAATGCTGCTCCCTACCCTAATGAAGTTAATAAATGGAACTCTAGTCACTTTAATAATGGCACTTTAATAATGTTTACATAGTGTGGTGTACAGCAGGTCAGCCACCAAGGGGAGACTCGTCGAGGCCTGGTGACAGACACAGTCTACATCACGAGGCGATGGCTCCCTCTGCTGGACATGCCAGGTCTCGACGGGTTCTCCAGCTAGGACTAATTGGGGCTGATTGTGGTTGGTGAGTAATCAAGGGCTGATTGCTCACCAGCTGGACGAGTCCCTTAAAGCTGCCAGAAGGGCAGCAATCGGGAGAAGGGACTGGGGGAAGAAAGGTTGCTCCCGTATAGTTGGGGACGGTTCCAGAGATAAAAGGAGGGAGCTCAGTATTTGTTCCCCACAGGATACAGCAAGACCCGGAGCCCAGAAGACGGTATCCCGGAGAGGGTCTCATGGGGTAGACCTATTCTTTTCTTTTGGTTTGTTATTCAAATAAACACCCTTGAAACAGAGATAATACTACACTGTCCGTGTCTGATCTGTGTAAACGTTTTGACCAAACCCCCTGGTCTGCAACAAGTGGTGGAGAATGCGAGCATTCTGATAACGTGGTCAGATCAGGGTTGACGTTTACGCAGCATCAGCATGGACGAGTTGATAGCTTAGTTCGTCCGGGCCCAACAAGCACAACAGGTGGTTCAGGAACGAACACTGGAGGAACAGCGGCTACAAAACATCCGCTTCATTGAGGAAATCAGGAAGCTACAAGGAGGAGCGTCTACTGAATCACATCCAAACCAGTTTTTAATCAAGCTAACGGAAGACGATGACATCGAAACATACCTCTGTACGTTTGAATGGACAGCACTACGGGAAGGATGGCCAATGCAGAAGTGGGCAAGTCTGCTGGCCCCGTTCCTTTCTGGGAATGCCCAAAATGCGTATTGGGACCTGAACGACGAACAGGCGGCTAACTACGACGGACTCAAACGGGAGATACTCAGCTGCTACGGGTACAGCCTGGCCCATCGGGCTCAACTGTTCCACAACTGGAGGTTCGTAGCCGACGCATCCCCCCGAGCCCAGATGAGTGACCCACTGCGCGTCACCAGGGCATGGCTCCTAACCGATGTATCCACCCTCTCCATCCTAGACAAAGTGGTACTGGATCGCTTCTTACGGGCGCTACCCCATGACATGAAGAGGGCAGCAAGTCTATGCTCGCCCCAGACCTTGTAGGGCCTCCTGGAAGCAGTGGAGACACATCAGAATCAGCCCTGCTGAGTGGGAGCCGGCCCGAGTCGGGGACCCGTTCGAGGGGACCGAAGGACAGCCCCCCTGCTGTGTACCCCGAACCGACAGTCGGCAGGGCCAAAGGACCGCAAACCCGTGGAGAGACGGCTGGGGTAGGGCCGACCCACCGCTGACGATCCCAGGTAGATGGAGACCAAAGGAGGTGTTTTGAGTGTGGCGCCTGGGGACACATTGCCTGGAATTGCCAGCCTCGAGAGGAGTCGATGCCATTAGCAAGCTCCGGAGGCGAGGTGGGTCACGCAGTGAACTACATCACCTCCGGTTGGGCGCACCACGAATCAACTGCACCCATGGTCCCGGTGAAGGTTGAAGACACGACACGGAAGCTCTATTAGACTCCGGAAGTATGGTTACGCTCGTAACCACGAGCCTGCTGAACCAGGGGACCGAACGTGGTAGGGAGATGTCTATTTCCTGTGTTCACTGTGACACAAAGCGGTATCCAACCGTATGGGCCAACATCGTTACGCCACAAGGGAACTGCCAGATGATGGTGGGTGCCGTACCAGAGTTGCCGGTACCTCTCCTAGTGGGACGAGATTGTCCGCTGTTTGCGGCCCTGTGGAGGCATGAGCTGAGGAAAAAGGCCATCGCCTGTGCGGCCCGGAAGCAAACGGTTGACCAACCAGTATCTACGGGTCCGGAGTCTGAGTCAGAGGGGGCGCCGGAACCCGAACCCCCTGGGGAACCACTGGAGGAGGAGCCCAGCCTCCCCCTCCTCGATTTCGAGGGGCCAGTTGAGACACCCGCTGGGGGCCAACTGAGGGGACAATTCGGGACTGCCCAGTGGGAGGATGCGAACTTGAAAGCCGCCGCAGCCCAAGTGATAGCGGTCAATGGACAGCTACTTCCGGGGGTGAGTGACTGGCGATACCCCCATTTCCAAATCAAGAATAACCTTTTGCATCAGGTGTCGCGCAAACAGGGGGAGCTTCGAGAGGTATTGTTTCTGCCCTGACGCTACGTGGGAACCGTTCTTCAGCTGGCTCAAACCCACCTGTTGGGGGTGCACCTGGGAATGGAGAAGACCTGGGAATGGATCGCTGCCCGGTTCCACTAGCCCGGGATGAGGAGGGCCGTGGAAGACTATTGTCGCAGCTGCCCGGAGTGTCAAATCACTGCCCAAAAGCACACTTCCGAAACCCATTGGTCCCCCTACCGATCATCGGGGTGCCCTTTGAACGCATCGCCATGGACATAGTGGGACTCCTGGTAAAAACAGCACGAGGACACCAGTACATCCTGGTAATAGTAGATTATGCCACCCAGTATCCCGACGCCATTCCCCTACGGGTGGCGGTATCCAAGGGAATCGCCGGGAGCTGTTCCACCTCTTTAGCCGGGGGCACATCCCGAACGAGATCCTGACAGACCAAGGTACTGAGTTTATGTCCCGCCTAATGAAAGATTTGTGTGCTCTCCTGCAGATCAAGCAGGTCCGGACCTCCGTCTTTCACTCGCAGACGGATGGGCTCGTCGAGCAGTTCAATAAAATGCTCAAACAAATGCTGCGGAAGGTCATCGAGCAGGAGGGGAAGAACTGGGACCAGCTACTACCCCACCTAATGTTCTCAATCATAGAAGTACCTCAGTCCACTGGTTTTTCCCCTTTCGAACTCCTCTACGGCAGGAGGCCACGCGGCCTACTGGACTTCACCAAGGAGGTGTGGGAAGCCCAACGACCCCCTTACGCAGCGTGGTAGAGCACGTGGAGACGATGAGGGAGCGGATGACAGCCATATGGCCAGTGGTAAGGGAACATAAGGAGAAGGCCCAACGCGCCCAAGCCCAGGTCTACAAATCGGGGAACCCAGCCCCGAGAAATCCAGGTGGGAGACATGGTGTTGGTCTTAATCCCCACGGCTGAAAGTAAGTTCCTGGCAACATGGCACGGGCCATATGAGGTGATAGAGAAGCTGGGACCCGTAAATTACCACGTACGGCAGCCGGAAATACGGAAACCCCAACAGATTTACCACGTGAACCTGTTGAAGAAATGGCACGAGAGGACAGCCTTGGCCGTGTTATGGTCAGGACGCCAATGCTACCAGTGGTGGTCCCGAGCAATGAGGACCTCGACCCGGCCCAGAAGCAAGCGCTCAGGGAGCTCGTCGATTGGGAACACGGCGGGGAAACGGTACGAAAGAGGCCATATCGGATTCCGGAGGCCCGAAGGAAGGCCATGAAGCAGGAAGTGGAGGCTATGCTGAGGATGGGGGTRGTTGAAGAGTCCCACAGTGCATGGTGCAGCCCCATCGTGTTGGTGCTCAAACCGAACGGTAGCCTGCCCTTCTGTAATGATTTCCAGAGTGTGAATGACATCAGCTTTTTCGACGCCTACCCCATGCCAAGGGTGGACGAGCTCATCGACCGATTGGGAAAGGCCCGGTACATCAGCACCCTTGACCTGACCAAAGGATATTGGCAGATACCGTTGGCAGCCGGAGAAGATGGCGTTTTTGAATTATATCAGTACCGGGTGCTCCCGTTCAGTCTCCACAGAGCCCCGCCAACATTCCAGCGCCTGATGGACAAAGTACTTTGACCCCACCAGCAGTACGCAGCAGCCTATTTGGATGATATCATCATCCACAGCCAAGGTTGGGAAGAGCACCTGACGCGCCTCCAGGCGGTGCTGAACGCGCTCAGGCAAGCCGGGTTGACAGCGAACCCTAAGAAATGCAAACTAGGATTCGAGGAGGTGGAGTATCTGGGGTATTTGATCGGATGGGGGAACGTCAAGCCCCAGGATAGGAAGGTTCATGTGATACGTGACTGGCCCGTTCCACGCACCAAGACAGGTCAAGTCCTTCCTGGGACTGGCAGGATACTATAGCCAATTTATCCCCAACTTTGCGGCTATAGCCTCCCCCCTCACCAATCTAACCAGGGCCCGCCTCCCGAAAACAGTGAAATGGACGGGCAAGACAGAAGCGGCTTTCAGGCGCCTGAAGGAAGCGCTGTACTCCCATCTGATTCTCGTAAAGCCCGATTTCCAGGTGCCAATGTTGGTCCAGACGGATGCATGTGACACGGGACTAGGGGCCGTTCTGTCCCTGATACACGGTGGGAAGGAGCACCCCATCATGTACATAAGCCGAAAGCACTCTATTGTTGAGAAAGAGTGTCTAGCGGTGAAGTGGGCGCTAGACACTCTCAAGTATTACCTGTTAGTTACCCACTTCACCCTGGTCACTGACCATGCTCCCCTGGTCTGGATGGCCAGGGGAAGGGACACAAACGATCGGGTCACCAGGTGGTTCTTGTCCCTTCAACGCTTCTCTTTTTCTGTTGTGCACAGGTCAGGGGCGAAGCATGGATGCCCTATCGAGAAGGGAGACATACGTCGCACTGATGACAGCCCCCTCCCCGAAAGAGTTAAGGGGGGGGAGGGGGGTGGCGTACAGCAGATCTGCCACCAAGGGGGAGACTCGTCGAGGCCTGGTGACAGACGGAGTCTACATCACGAGGCGATGGCTCCCTCTGCTGGACATGCAGACCTCGACGGGCTCTCCGGCCAGGATTAATTGGGGCTGATTGTGGTTGGTGAGTAATTAGGGGCTGATTGCTCACCAGCTGGACGAGTCCCATAAAGCTGTTGGGAACGGTTCCAGAGATAAAAGGAGGGAGCTCAGTTTAGTTTTTGTTCCCCACAGGATACAGCAAGACCCGGAGCCCAGAAGACGGTATCCCGGAGAGGGTCTCATGCGGGAGACCTATTCTTTTCTTTTGGTTTGTTATTCAAATAAACACCCTTGAAACCGAGCTAATCCTACTCTGTCCGTGTCTGATCTGTGTAAACGTTTTGACCAAACCCCCTGGTCTGCCACAATATCTTGCATTWCTCATCTCATATGTATATACTGTATTCTATACTATCTATTGCATCTTAGCCTATGCCGCTCTGACATTGCTCATCGATATATTTATTATTCTTATTCCATTCCTTTACTTAGATTTGTGTGTATTAGGTATTTGTTGTGGAATTGTTTGATATTACTTAGAATTTAGCACTGTCGGAACTAGAAGTACAAGCATTTCGCTACACTCGCAATAACATCTGCTAACCATGTGTATGTGAACAATAAAATTTGATTAGATTTTTCTTTGCTCCTTCCATCTTTCCCTCAATCCTGACTAGTTTCCCAGTCCCTGCCGCTGAAAAACATCCCAACAGTATGTTGCTGCTACCACCGTGCTTCAACGTAGGGATGGTACTAGGTTTCCTCCAGACGTGATGCTTGGCATTCAGGCCAAAGAGTTCAATCTTGGAATCCTGTTTCTCATGGTCTGAGAGTCTTTAGGTGACTTTTGGCAAACTCCGAGCGGGCTGTCGTGCCTTTTACTGAAGAGTGGCGTCCGTC
This sequence comes from Salvelinus sp. IW2-2015, assembly GCF_002910315.2. NCBI lineage: Eukaryota > Metazoa > Chordata > Actinopteri > Salmoniformes > Salmonidae > Salvelinus > Salvelinus sp. IW2-2015. Next base: position 25,093,300 of record NC_036870.1, read on the forward strand.
TGGCCCCTCTACCATAAAGGCCTGATTGGTGGAGTGCTGCAGAGATGGTTGTCTTTCTGGAAGGTTCTCCCATCTCCACAGAGGAACTCTGGAGCTCTGTCACAGTGACCATCGGGTTCTTGGTCACCTCCCTGACCAAGGCCTTTCTTCCCCGATTGCTCAGTTTGGCCGGGCAGCCAGCTCTAGGAAGAGTCTTGGTGGTTCCAAACTTCTTCCATTTAAGAATGATGGAGGCCACTATGCTCTTGGGGAGCTTCAATGCTGCAGACATTTTTTTGTACCTTTCCCCAGATCTTTCCCCAGCCTTGACACAATCCTGTCTCGGAGCTCTACGGACAATTCCTTCGACCTCATGGCTTGGTCTTTGCTCTGACGTGTACTGTCAACAGTGGGACCTTATATAGACAGGTGTGTGCCTTTTCAAATCATGTCCAATCAATTGAATTTACCACAGGTGCACTCCAATCAAGTTGTAGAAACATCTCAAAGCTGATCAATGGAAACAGGATGCACCTGAGGTAAACTTCAAGTCTCATAGCAAAGGGTCTGAATAGTTACGTAAAGAAAGTTTTTAATTTTGAAAACATTTGCAAAAATTTCCAACAACCCGTTTTCGCTTTGTCATGATGGGGTTTTGTGTGTAAATTGCAGAGATTTTTTTTATTTAATACATTTTAGAATAAAGCTGTAACGTAACAAAATGTGGAAAAAATCTACGGGTCTGAATACTTTCCAAAGGCACTGTATATATACACATACTGAACAAAAATATAAAAGCAACAATTTCAAAGATTTTACTGAGTTACAGTTCATAACTAAATCAGTCAATTCAAATAAATGAATTACCCTTAATCTATGGATTTCACATAGCTGGGGATACAGATATGAATCTGTTAGTCACTGATACCTTAAAAAAAAAGTAGGGGCGTGGATCAGAAAACCAGTCAGTATCTAGTGTGACCACCATTTGCCTCATGCAGCGCGACACATCTCCTTCGCATAGAGTTGATCAGGCTGTTGACTGTGGTCTGTGGATTGTTGTCCCATTCCTTTTCAATGGCTGTGTGAAGTTGCTGTATATTGGTCGGGAACTGGAACCCACTGTCGTACACGTCGATCCAGAGCATCCCAAACATACTAAATGGGTGACATGTCTGGTATGCAGGCCTTGGAAGAGCTGGGACATTTTCAGCTTCCAGGAATTGTGTGCAGATTCTTGCGACATGGGGCCATGCATTATCATGCTGAAACATGAGGTGAGGGCGGCGGATGAATGGCACGACAATGGGCTTCAGGATCTCGTCACGGTATTACTGTGCATTCAAATTGCCATCGATAAAATGCAATTGAGTTTGTTGTGAATAGCTTATGTCTGCCCATACCATAACCCCACCGCCAACCTTGGGGCACTCTGTTCACAACGTTGACAACAGCAAACCACTCGCCCACAAAACGCCATACACTCTGTCTGCCATCTGCCCGGTACAGTTAAAACGGGGATTCATCCTTGAAGAGCACACTTCACCAGCGTGCCAGTGGCCATCGAAGGTGAGCATTTGCCCACTGAAGTCAGTTACGACGCCGAATTGCAGTCAGGCCATGACCCTGGTGAGGACGACGAGCATGCAGATGAGCTTCCCGGAGACGGTTTCTGACAGTTTGTGCAGGAATTCTTTGTTTGTGCAAACCCACAGCTTTATCAGCTGTCTGGGTGGCTGGTCTCAGACGATTCCGCAGGTGAAGAAGACGGATTTGGAGGTCCTGAGCTGGCGTGGCTACACGTGGTCTGAGGTTGTGAGGTTGGTTGGACGTACTGCAAAATTCTCTAAAACAACGTTGGAAGCGGCTTATGATAGAGAAATCAACATCAAATTATCTGCCAACAGCTCTGCTGAACATTCCTGCAGTTAGCATGCGAATTGCACGCTCCCTCAAAACTCCCTCAAAAATCTGTTGCAGTGTTGTGTGACAAAACTGCACATTTTAGAGTGTACTTTTATTGTCCCCAGCACAAGGTGCATCTGTGTTATGATCCTGCTGTTTAATCAGCTTCTCGTTATGCCATACCTGTCAGGTGAATAGATTATCTTGGCAAAGGAGAAATGCTCACCAACAGGGATGTAAACTAATCTGTGCAAAAAATTTGAGAGAAATAAGCTTTTTGTGCATAAGGAAAATGTATAGGATCTTTTATTGCAGTTCATGAAACATGGGACCGACACTTAACATGTTGCGTTTATATTTTTGTTGAGTATATACTGTATTTCATTGTCACATACACAGGATAGGTTCAGTGAAATGTGTTGTAACACTATCCTTAATCGCCTCCTCAACTGAAGATAATTATTATTCTGATGTGAAAACTGAATATGGTCATAGCCTGAGCATCATCCCCATCCTACGCCCTCCAACATATCTCACGTCATGACAGCACAAAACACATCCTCCTGATTGTAACTTTAGGATGGGCAGCACTTCCGAGCACCGAATCCCAGATAATTCTATAGACTAGCTATACCATTGAGCCTGATACGGAGTTAAAGGAATTATGAGTGGATATTGAATGACGCTCTCAAATCGTAGATGAACTTCTCCTGAATGCTATTACAGTAAGAGATTTGTGTAGATAGTGCGTCAGCTGGGTGGATGACATGCCAAGCTATCACATCACACTTGAGTTAAGGTATTTTGTTGTCACGCTGTTCTCTTTTCTCTCTGTCTGATGTGGTGGAATGTGAAGGTTATAAAAGCTGCTGTTCAATGAAACTCACATCACAGCATTCATGGGTGTGTGTCTGTGTGTGTGCATGTTCGGTGTGTGTGTGTGAGCGCGTACGTGTGTGTTTGTGACCTGTATATTGAACTCATATCTGTATCTATTGGTCCAGGGTTGGTGGAGAGTGACACATTATTACATGTTGGACATAATATTACAAACATTATTACATGTTGGACATAATATTACAAACATTATTACATGTTGGACATAATATTAACATAACATTAATTTACATGTTTGGACAAATATAACATAACATGTTTGGACATAATATTACAAACATTATTACATGTTGGACATAATATACAAACATGATTACATGTTGGACATAATATTCATGTTGGACATAATATTACAACATTATTACATGTTGGACATAATATTACAAACATTACTTACATGTTGGGACATATATTATTACACATTATTACATGTTGAACATAATAATTCTGTTGGACAATAATATTACAACATTAATTACATGTTGACAACATATATGTACAAAACAAATTATTACATGTTGGACATAATATTTCACAAACATTATTACATGTGTTGGACATAATATTACAACATTATTTACAAATGTTTGGACATAATATTACAATGTTGGACATAAATTTAAAACATTATTACTAGTTGGACATAATTTTACAAACATTATACATGTTGGACATAATATTGTACATAAGTGTTGGACCATAATATTAAACATTATTAAACATGTTGGCATAATGTTACAACATTATTACATGTTGGAACATAATATTCATGTTGGACATAATATTACAAACATTATTACATGTGGATCATGTCGGACATAATATTACATGTTGGACATAAATTAAACATTATTACATGTTGGACATAATGTTACAAACATTATAACATGTTGGACATAATATTACATGTTGGACATAATATTACAACATTATTACATGTGGATCATGTCAGCATTGCAGACCCTATATCTCGAACACAGCAGATGTCATCGTCTACGCTACAATGATGAGGGGAATTCTCTTAAGAATATATTTTTTACATAACAGATACGACGGTAGGTGCAGGGAAATGTGTTGTTTTACAGGGTCAGCCATAGTAAGTAGGTGCCCCTGGAGCAAATTAGGGTTAAGTGCCTTGTCAAGGGCACATCGACATATTTCTGTTGAAAAGGACTTGTGGTCCCCTTGGTGCTGGAAAAAACAAATCCATCTTACCAAGGAGTGTAATCACACAGATGACATGATTCTTCACACGCATAATGTATTACATCTTAGAACCACTGCGTTTAACGTGACAGTGTTTGGATTGACCGCCCCCCTCCCAAACCTTAGGTCCGCACTATAAACTAGCCTGTAACTGTCTCAGACCCTCTCTTCCTTTCTTTACACCGTTTTATGTGTTTTAATTCTTTTTGGCTTGGTTAATCTAGTGTAGGCCTTTGAGACATGGTGTACCTTCCATATTTTCAGCCTTGACCGACTTAGCGTGACCACTTGGAAGTTGTTTTTTTTTCTTTTATTTTCACCGTTAGAACTTTCCTCGCTCTTCCTAGACCATCTCCGCAGCCATCATTTCCCACTCTCCCGCTTCCTACCCTTCTCTCTCTTAGTGGCTACGTGTTCTTGCGATGACGGTCGGTCCGCTCCGCTACTATTCCAACTCATTAATATGCATCAGACAGCGTCTGCGTCGGAAGGCCAAGGCGCGGATTGATAATTGATGATCGAGGGGAGCAGGCCGCTCAGGCGGCGATCGGGTTGTCTGGCGCCTTTACACACCGGCCTCGGCCCTGGAGCCTCATGCGGTGGAAATGAGGGGGCTGGTGCGAGGTGGGACGCTAGTGAGCCGATAGTGCCTTGACCGGCCGTCGTGACGACTTGGAACCCGGCTGTCGTGCGGGCGCGGGGGCTGAACCAGGTGATACACGACATAGGCGGACTAGGAATATCCGGTGCACGGCGAGGTCTAGGCGGCCGGCGTTGGTCGAGTCAGAATCTAAGTACCGAGTGATACGGCTAGCCTGCACTGCCTCGAAGCGAGATGACCGGCGCGCATAAGCATACTGTCTGGGTTCAAATGATTAAGCAGCATGCTCGCTCTCCCGAGAGTCGGTAGCCCAGCTGTGGCACCAGAAGAAGCTATTGCGTGGGTTAACGGGAGCCGTGTGGTGATTTCGCGGACCTTGGCTGAGGCTCAGGGTACTTGCAATCCGGTCCCATGGTTGACCGTGCTGAGCGAGAGAGAACCGTTATGACGCCGTGCGATTGCGGCCTGATTGTAAGACTGCAATAGGTTGAGGTCGACACGACTCGAGACGATCATCCACTGCGCCCCCGTGTATTGTGATGTAAAGATGCGTTAGGCATATCGTCGGTCCTGATAGACTCAACGTGTCAATCAGTAAAGGCAGTATTCACCGCACATAACTTCTCGCATCTGCGACCGTATGTTTCGTGACCGGCGTGGCTATAGAGTCAGGATACATGAATTCAGCACGACAAAAGAGGCGATCAACCTCCACCGCACCGCACGGCGTACGGAGTCGTCGTGATCCAGTTTACTAACACTGGCGTGATCGCTGTTTTCTGGTATAGTAATTGGCAAGTACCGTGTATAGTACACGCAACACTTACGGGCACAGGCCCTAGTAACGGGCCGCTCGTGCGTTTGACGATCTGGGATTTTGGAATTAACGACACACGTCAACGCAGTGTATTGAGATGAGACGGGCACCCACTGTGTGATACTAGGGTAAGCACAGAGTCGCAATTAATGTGCGGTGAGAGACAGTTAAAGGAGCGGGGGGTGATCTAGCCGATGAAGATCACACGATTCGAAGGCGTGGAGTCTAGGAACCGCTTTTTTGCTTAGATGTGTATTCTGCTGGGCTGCCGAAGGCTGGTAAAAGCTACATGTTCCAAGGAAATCTCTAGTGGTGTGGTGTGTGTGTGCTCGGTTGTGGTGTGGTGTGTGTTGTGTGTGTGTTGTGTGCTGTGGTGTGTGTGTGTGTGTGGTGTGTGTGTGTGTGTGTGTGTGGCTGCCTGCCTGCCTGCGTCAGCGTGCGTTGCGTGCGTGCGTCGTGCGTGCGACTAGCGTGCGTGCGTCGCGTGCGTGCGTGCGTGCGTGCGTGTGCTGCCTGCCTGCGTGCGTGCGTGCGTGCGTCGTGCTGCGCTCGGTCGCGTGCGTGCGTGCGTGCGTGCGTGGCGTGCGTGCGGTGCGTGCCTGCCTGCCTGCTGCCCTGCCTGCCTTCCTGCCTGCTGCGTGCGTGCGTGCGTGCGTGCGTGCGTGCGTGCGTCGGTGCGTGGCGTGCGCTTGCGTGCCGTTTGTGCTGTGTGTGGTGTGTGGATGTGTGCGCATGGTGACCTGATCAACAGAGTGCAGTGGAAGGCGTCGGATAAGAGCCACCTGCCACGGTTAATGAGAACAGGTAGTGGGCATTAAGCCCTAACTAAGCATCTAACCTGCTAGACACTCAATGCTGAATAGACAGTAACGAGAGACACACGCTGAAAGATGAGAAGGTGGAGGGGAGGAGTAGAGGAGGCCGGTGGGCCGACTAGGCGCTCGGCGGTCAGAGAGAGACGACAGAACACATATCAGCCCCGACCCAATCATCCCACACCTACAACAGCAACGAAAGAAAGGGTGTATCCTTGGGGAAAAGGATGGCTTAAAATAAATGTTTTTCAAAGAGTGGTCTTTTACCGAATGCGAGAGAGATAACTTTAAACGTTTGTAATCGCATTAGCCTTCTGTAGCATGTTATGTCTTTACTTGCTTTTTTCTCCTTCTTTCCCCAAAATATTTTCAACCACTGTCATAGATTGTCAAGATCTTATTGCTAATCAGGTGTACTAGATAATTGTTAACGATAAAACTGTTTTTTTGTTGAACTGAAATGGCTTGAAATATCTTTGCCCTGTTTTGTGAATTGGCAGCATTTTCCTCAGTGGTAATAGTAATCTTAGGCCAGCGGAAAAGATCTCTTCTCTCTTTGTGTCTAATGCCAGTGGCAGGCGTACAACTTCTGCTTGTAATCCATGTGGTGGCTAGGGAGAGAGAACAGAGAAACCCAGTATCTCTTACATACTAATACTACTGCTACTGCTGTTACTTTAACCGCCCCTATACATCTATGAACACTACCAGGAAACTGTAATTGGCAGATGTGCTAACGTGCACTCGTGTATATAAGTATCTCAATATGTTGGCCTGCCCAGATTCGTACGGAGTGTCCACAGTTACCATATTGGACGACCACAGGAGCCCGCCGTTAGCCATGGCCAGTGCTCCCTACCGGCCTTGCCCACAAAAGTGCGGAAGGTTAACAGGGAGGCTGCCTGCTGCTGGGATCGTAATGCCCTCATCTACGAGGACTCCATCCACGTCTCCTGAATGTACTGGCCTGTTCATGCCTGGTAGCGGCCTTCCATAGCTCGTGGACACTTAGCGCTTCGGCCAGACATCGCAGATAGTCTCACTTGATGTTCAGTCGCATTGGATGGTGATCCCTGGGAGTGAGCCGTGCACTAGACGTCTGAGTCGCACTTGACTGTGGGGTTGTAGGGACCGCTTCCGTCTTCAATGCTACACCCGGTCTTAGAGTGAAGCACCGCAGCATTCAAATAGTGACCAAACAGTAGCCAGTTGTAGAGCAAATAGGAGACTGTAAGACTGACACACAAGTGTATCGAGCGATGGGGCACGGTTTGCCTGATAGATCACGCAACCCACGGCTCCTGCAGAACCACTCCTTTATTGGGGGTGTCTTGCTAATTGCCTATAATTTCCACCTTTTGTCTATTCCATTTGCACAACAGCATGTGAAATTTATTGTCAATCAGTGTTGCTTCCTAAGTGGACAGTTTGATTTCACAGAAGTGTGATTGACTTGGAGTTACATTGTGTTGTTTAAGTGTTCCCTTTATTTTTTTGAGCAGTGTATATCTGACCTTAGCAAGTCTTCTGCTAATGTTTTTGAGAGCAGTTCATTTTCATAATATCAGGAAGAGGACCTTACAAATAATAGGTACCATCATGACAACCTGCAAAACAGAACATTTTGACTGACAGATCAGGACAAATATGGAGGATGCTGACGATGATGCGACACCTGTGACCAGCACAGCTGTGACCTCATGGGTCATAGCTGTCAGAAGCACTGATACCGAGCGATCTAATGAAAGTCACTTGAACCATTGAACATCATTCAACCATAGAGGACTAATAAAATGTTGACATGCATCTGACACCTATACTTGCCAGCGAGACAAACAATGTCAAGAGGGGTTTGGAAGTTGATGTATGCGGGGATTGTGTGTGTATGAATATTCCCACCTATAGTGCCTTCAGAAAGTATTCACAACCCTGGACCTTTTCCACATTTTGTTGTGTTACAGCCTGACCTTAAAATGTATTAAATTGAGATGTTGTGTCACTGATCTACACACAATACCCCATAATGTCAAAATGGAATTATGTTTTTAGAAATGTTTACAAATTAATAAAAAATGAAAAGCTGAAACGTCAATAACTATTCAAGCCTTTTGTTATGTCAAGCCTAAATAAGTTCAGGAGTAAAAATGTGCTTAACAAGTCACATACAACGTTTCATGGACTCACTCTGTGTGCAATAATAGTGTTAACATGATTTTTAAATGACTACCCCATCTCTGCACACCACACATACAGTTATCCATAATGTCCCTCAGTCGAGCATTGAATTTCAAGCACAGATTCAACCACAAAGACCAGTGAGGTTTTCCAATGGTTTGCAAAGGGCACCTATTGGCAGTTGGGTAAAAACAAAAAAGGAGACACTGAATATCCCGTTGAACATCGCGTTTGGATGATGTATCAATACACCAAGTAACTACAAAGACTAAGGCGCTCTTCCTAACTTAGTTGCCGGAGAGGAAGGAAACCACTCAGGGAAGGAAACAACTTTCTATTTACTCCACAACACTAACCTAAATGAAAGAGTGAAAAGAAAAAAGCCTGTACAGAATAAAAAATATTCCAAAACATGCATCCTGTTTGCAATAAGGCACTAAAGTAATACTGCAAAGAATGTGGCAAAGAAATTAACTATTTGTCCTGTTTACGAACCGTTATGTTTGGGAGAAAATCCAACACATCACATCACTAAGTACCACTCTTCATATTTTCGATCATGGTGGTTACTGCATCATGTTATGGGTATGCTTGTCATCGCCAGTGACTTGGGAGTTTTTTATAATGAAAAAAACGTAATAAAGCTAAGCACAGGCAAAATCCTAGAGGGAAAAAAAATCGCATTTCAGCAAATATATACTGAACAAAAAGTGTGCTTTTCGCGGATGAATCTCGGTGTCAACTGTACTGGGCAGATTGCACACAGTACGTATGGCATCGTGTGGGCGAGCGGTTTGTTGATGTGAATGTTTTGAACAGGAGTACCCCATAGTGGCGGTGGGGTTATGGTAGGTATGGGCAGGCATACGCTACAGACAACGAACTCAATTGCACTTTATCTATGGAAATTTGAATGCACTGGAGATAATGTGATGAGATCCATTGTTGTGCCATTTATCCGCCGCCATCACTTCATGTTTCAGCATGGTAATGCATGGCCCAATGTGCAAGGATCTGTACACAATTCCTGGAAGCTGAAAACATCCCAGCTCTTCCATGGCCTGCATACTCACCAGACATTGAGTATGTGTGGAATGCTCTGGATCGACGTGTACGACAGCATGTTCCAGTTCCCACCAATATCCAGCAACTTTCGCACAGCCATTGAAGAGGAGTGGGACAACATTCCACAGGCCACTATCAACAGCCTGATGAACTCTATGCGAAGGAGATGTGTCGCCCTGCTTGAGGCAAATGGTAGTCACACCAGATACTGACTGGTTTTCTGATCCACGCGCCTACTTTTTTTCAAAGGTATCTATGACCAACAGATGCATATCTGTATTCCCAGTCATGTAAAGTCCATAAATTAGGGCCTAATGAATTTATTTCAATCGACTGATTTCCTTATATGAATTGTAAAAAAAGAATTATATTGTTGCATGTTACATTTATATTTTTGTTCAGTGTACACTGGAGTTGCTTATCAAGACGACATTGAATGCTCCTGAGTGGCCTAATTACAGTTTTGACATAAACTGTCTTGAAAATCTATGGCAAGACTTGAAAATGTCTGTTTAGCAATGATCAACAACCAACTTTACAGAGTTTGAAGAATTCTTTAAAGAATAATAGGCAAATGTTGTACCATCCAGGTGTGCAAAGCTCTAGGAGACTTACCCAGAAAGACTCACAGTTGTAAACACTGCCAAAAGTGATTCTAACATGTATTGACTTAGGGGGTTGAATATTTATCTAATCAAGATATTTACATTTTTTAAATAAAATGTTAGAATTTTTCTTCCACTTTGATATTACATGGTATTTTGTTTAGATCGTTAACAAACAATTACAATTAAATCCATTTTAATCCCACTTTGCAACACAACAAAATGTGGAAAAAGTCAAGGGGTGTGAATACTTTCTGAAGAAACTGTATATGTCTCTGTCGAATAGATGTAGATGAATTTCATCACACTAACTATTGGTCTTGACAGTAAAGTACATGCCAACCACTTGATTAACACAGACAGTCACATTACACCTGAATATCATTTATTTTAAGGTTTTACAGACTAATTAAGTGTCCATCAAATGCATTAAAAAGCACTTTGTTATCGTCAGTCTCAAGGGTGTGATGCTTTCATGAGGAAGGAAGAAAGTGATTGTGTTTGGCTGGTGTTAGATGAGGTTTAACTACTACATGGAAGTTCCAGTGGGTGCCCAACTCTTCCTTGTGTGAGAACGGAAGGCTTGTGACAGACAGGCAGACAGAGACAGACAGCCACTCACACCTTTATCACTTTCTCTTTCACATTTTCCTGTACTCATTCTCGTCCTCTATTCCTTTGTCTGTCTGTCTTTTCAATTCTTCCTGTCAAAATCTCTTCCTGTTCTTGTTACTCTTCTTTCGTCTTTATTCTGTGTATTCTGGGTGAGTGAGAGGGTTTTGAGAGGGTTTTAAATAGTGAAATGGCTTAGGATACATCTGAAATGGCACCCTATTCTCTATGTAGTGCACTACTCTTGACCAAACCCCTAGGGACCCTGGTCAAAAGTAGTGCACCATACAGGGAACAGGGTGCCATGTGATGATGAGGTAGAGAATGGAGAGATAGCAGTGGATCAACTAGTTTCTAATCTAAAGAAACACCACAGGTCCTCTCATCCCTCTCTCTTTTTATTTATATTTCTTCCCCCACTTCTTTGTTTTTCATTTTACTTCTTTTTATCTCTCCCTACCGCCCTCTCCCTCTACTGTCTTTCTTGCCCTCTCACTCAAGTCAGAGAGCATCCCATCCCTTGATTTTGTGCCTACACATTTGAGTATCACCTCCAATCAGAGGTGTGTAAAATACTTCCCATTTGATGCATAATCAGAGACTTCCTTCCAGCTACTTTAATGTTTCTACCTAGTCCTTGTTCTCCACCGGTTGAGACGCTACCTTAATTGTCTGAGTAGGACTGAAGGGTGTGAAATTGCTTTCAGTCTTACTCAGACTTTGGGTATAGCTTCTACATACAGATTAGGAGTGTGGGTGGGTGGGGGTGTTGGGGGGACTATGTGTGTGTGTGTGGTTTGATATAGAAGTCACATTTTAGTCAGGAATTGATATTGATTTTACACAGCTTCACGACGTCGCATTCTCTTTGACTCCAGAACGCTTTGTGAATAAACAAAAACATTATTTTAGTCCTCATTCCTTCACTCTTTTCCTCCGTCCCTCCATCCTTCCATCATACATCCTCATATCCTTCAAAGATCCTGAAAACGGAGGCGGTGATAGAAACACTAAAGACAAACAGCCCCCATGAAATCACAGCATTTTCGATTTCCAAGTTTCTCCATTAGAAAATCAAAGCTTTGAAGTTATTGGATTCTGGTCCTTTGTTGTATGACGGGGTAGGACAAATCGTTCCATTTGTTTGACAAAGATCTTGGAGAGAAAAAAACAAACCAATGTTGCTTAGAAAGAGAAAGCATTGCAAAATGTAAAATCATCCTGTCTTCACAACAATTTAGGGAGAGCCATAGAACATGTTGGTCTGTTGCCTCAGTAGAGTAGAGAGGTTAGGAAGCCAGAAAATGGACCAGGTCCTAACTAAAATGTGAGATATGGGCTGAATTGTTGAAGATATTCCCTAATTATTTGTGTCACCTCACCTCATTGAGGTTCTTTAATTCTGTAAGAGTGGAACATTGGAGTTGATGATCATTGATTCGTGAGATGATGGACGCTTCATGTATGATAAGCTTTCCTTCATGCTGCCAAACTATTCTTAATTGTCCTTATAGTCGCTGTTACACTCTCCAAACCATCCAAACTGCACGTTACAATTCTTTCCCTCTCCTTCCTCTCCTCCTGTGGGCATATAAAAACGGCTCCAATTGGGGCGCTAGAGAGCGTGCTATGGAGTAGACGTGCTTTGCTAGAGCTCCGCTCAATTTTGAAACAAATTAGTATTTATCTTAACCTCTCACAACCTATAACTTCAAACAAATATGACAAAGGGGAAAGGCACCAAAAAAGGGGGCGCTAAACAAGATAATTGGAATGAGATAGACAACGAACCAATTTCAACGTCGCCGACCCACGAGGAGCTAGCTGAAGAGYCTAGCTTCCAAGAGTTCCCCACAGATCCTACTCAAAGTGACATACTGGCTGCCATAAACGCACTAAGCAAGAAGGTGGACACAAGGCTGGCTGATATCTCAAAGAGTATTGGGACTTTGGCCGAAACTGTGAAGGCAACTAAGGGAAGGGTGCATGAGGTTGAGCAGACGACAGTCGATCACGAGGCCAGACTACAGGACATAGAGAAACAGTGCGCAACGTTCAAAAATGACAACAAAACCCTGAAGGCCCGACTGGAAATGCTCGAGTCGCATTCAAGACGCCAGAACATCCGAATATGTGGGATCCAGGAGGACACTGAGAAAGGGAAACCCACTGAATTTGTCTCGGAGCTGATACCGGCATTGCTGGGGAGTGAACACTTCAAAACGGCCACCCTGATCGACCGCGCACACAGATCACAGGCAACGAAGCCGGCCAAGGGCGGGCCACCAAGGCCATTCATTGTAAGGCTGCACTATCCCCACACCAGGGATCTCATCCTCAAGCTGGCTAGTCAAAAGTTCCCCCTTAACTACAACGGAGCCAGGGTGTCTTTCTACCCAGATCTTACCTTGGAGGTGAGGAACCAACGGAAAGAGTATGATGAGGTACGCAACAAATGCAGGGCGGCCAACATCCGATATGGATTCCTCTTCCCAGCCCGGTTTAAGGTGACAGTCGAGGGATCAACACGTACGTTTGACAACGCAAAAGAGGCCGATCTGTTCTTGACAAGCAAGCTCCCCGGCTGAGGATACAGAACGGCTGTGRCAGCCGGCTAAATGGCCAAATACAGGCCAGGAATGTGTTTGAATTSAATTTCCGGCCTATGTCTTTTCGATCAGAAGATCAGAAATTGGGACTTATAGGATAGGTGAGATGTTGTGGCTAATATAGCATTGTTTGGCATGTCATGTTTTYGCGCCACTCACCCCCTAACGTGAGAGTTAAGTTAAGTGTTATTTAATATTAGTTTATATGCGGAGCATCTATAGACGACGAGTTAGTTCAAGCTGTATGTCTAGACACCCTAAGGTTTGTGTGTTAGCCAAGGAGTGCTTCGTTTGGGGAAGTCACTCAGTAAAGGGACGGGAGGAGGGACGGGAGGGGGGATGGGGTCTGTGTTTTATGTTCACGTTTATTAATACAGGTGGCATGACAAGCTCCCGTACGGCGGGACGTTTTTCTTCTGGGTTTTGTATGACAGCAGCAATTTGCTTTAAAATAAGAAATGCCACATAGTGACCGAGCACAGAGTAGACCAGGTGGAATAAAGARAGTCAGCTGGAACTGTAATGGATTAGGGCATGTCGTGAAACGAGCTAAGGTTTTTTCTCATCTTAAATCACTGGGTGCTGACATAGTGCTTCTTCAAGAAACTCATATTAAACGCTCCGCGCAGGCCAAGCTACGAGTCGGCTGGATCGGTCAGATATACCAGTCTAACTTTGATGCAAAAGCGAGAGGYGTAGCAATCCTGATAAGGAAAAACATTCCTTTTGTTTACTCAACCTCGATTTCAGATCCTAATGGTCGGTATATTATTGTGGCTGGTACACTGAATTCAAAACCAATAACCTTGGTCAATTTATATGGACCCAATTTCGATGATCCATAATTTTTTCAAAGGGTATTTAAGGCCATACCAAATATCTCGGATACAAGTGTTATTGTTGGAGGTGACTTTAACTGTACGTTAGATCCTCTTTTAGATAAACAGCTATCAAGGTCACTTCAACAATCAAATGCCAGTGTCTGTCTAAATACATTGATGACAAACCTTAACATTGTCGATATTTGGAGACTGACGCACCCAACAGACAGGGATTATTCTTTCTTTTCATCAGTTCATAAATCATATTCCAGAATTGACTATTTTTTGTTGGACTCCAAACTAATTTCAGCAGCTGAGTCGGTTACCTATCACCCCATTCTAATTACGGACCACTCTCCTCTGTCCATGGTGCTGAAACTCGACAATATGTCGATAGGTCGGCGACCGTGGCGCTTAGACGCATACCTGTTGAAAGATGAGGCTTTTTGTCAGTATTTGAAGGAGCAGATTGCATTTTTCCTCAGAACTAACGACACGGGGGATGTTGACGACTCCACCCTTTGGGAATCTCTAAAGGCTGTGATTAGAGGTTACATTATTTCTTATACATCAGAGAGGAAGAAACGTGCCAATACTAGGCTGAGAGAAATTGAAAGAGAGTTAGGGGAACAGGAGAACGTTTTTAGGACAAATTCCTCATATACAGTCCTTGAGAAGATCACAAAGTTAAAATATGAATACAATACCATCCTTTCGAAACGGGTGGGCTCTTTACTTGCTAGAACGCAGCAAAGTTATTTTGAACTGGGGGACAAACCACATAAATTATTAGCAAGACAGCTAAGGTATGTACAGGCATCTAGAGCTATTCACAAAATAAAAGACAATAAGGGTAAAATAGTAACAGATCCGCAGGACATTAATAAATGCTTTGCGCAGTTTTACTCAGAGCTATACCAATCAAAATGCGATGCTACTGATCCACAAACTATGGAACGCTTTCTCGCTGAATGTGAACTTCCTAAACTAGACAGGGGGGCAGCTGCTGCACTCGATGCAGGGATAACCTTAGAGGAAATTAACACAGCGATAGCACAATTTCCAAACAGCAAGGCCCCMGGGCCCGATGGATATGTAATAGAATTCTATAAGAAGTACTGCGCTAGTCTATCTCCACTTATGTTGCGAATGTTTCAACAATCKAAAGAAAATGCCAAACTCCCGCAAACACTGTATGAGGCTACAATAGCCCTGATCTTGAAAAAAGATAGAGATTCCGTGGAGATGTCGTCGTATCGCCCCGTGTCGTTACTCCCCATAGAAAACAAGGTGTTGACAAAGATATTGGCAAACCGATTGAAAAAATATATTTCCGACATCATACACCCTGACCAGACAGGTTTTATCCCGGGCCGACATATATACTACAATTTGAGACGCCTTTTCAACGTAATGTATCATGATCATAAAGTTGAGGCAGTGGTAATTGCGCTTGATGCAGAGAAGGCGTTTGATCAGATTGAGTGGAAGTATATGATGTCGGTTCTGGAGCATTTCGGGTTTGGAAAGGAATTTATTAATTGGATAAGAATTATTTATGCACACCCAATGGCCTCCGTGTGACCAATCAGGAAATGTCGCAGTCATTCCGCCTGTTCAAGGGTGCCGACAGGGTGCCCTATTTCGCTGCTCCTTCGCTATAGCCATGGAACCCCTTGCTACTCGCATTCGGGCATGTGCCGATATAGCCTCTGTTAAAATAAAGACACACAGCACAAAATTTCCCTTTATGCAGACGATGTTCTTTGTTTTTGTCCAAGCCTAAAACTTCTATTCCACCCTTACTTAACTTGATAAACACATTCGGCTCCTTCTCTGGCTACAAGATAAACTGGCAAAAAAGTGAGTTGATGCCAATATCACGGCCTTGTGATATGCAATTTCTGCAATCTACCCCGTTTAGAACAGTGAGGGACAAGTTCACAAGCCTTGCATTGTAGGACAAGAGACCTTGATCAGCTATTGAAAGCGAATTGGACATGAGAAATATATCAGCTTAAACAAAATATAGATTTTTGGAAAACTCTGCCTATTTCCTTGGTTGTCGTATAAACGCTATTAAAATGGTTTTCCTACCCAGGTTTCTTTACCTCTTCCAATGTCTACCCAATTTCATACCACAAAGCTATTTTAAGAAACTGGATTCAATAGTAACTCCATTTTTATGGGATAACAAGGCAGCCAGAATTGCAAAGAAGCATTTATGCAAGTACAAGATAGAGGGGGCTTTGGCCTTCCTCACTTCAAACTGTATTATTGGGCTGCTAATCTGAACATTGTGTCTTTCTGGAGGAAAGTTTACCTGCGATGAACAGAAGGATATGCCTTCATGGCTTTGATCGAGCAGGCCTCCTGTCAACGTTCCTCACTACCTGCACTTGTTAATAGCCCATCATATGTGAGAAAATCCACTATGACTCCAATCCAGTCATTTGTCATACGCTTAGGATCTGGAAACAGATTAGGGATTTTCTTAACATACCCACTGTTTACATAGACAGCCCGATTAGCCTGAATCATGCTTTCCACCCTGCATTGGATGATGTGGTGTTTTCACAGTGAGGGAAAGGGCTCACAACAATTGTAATCTATACATAGATGGTCAGTTAGCTTCATTTCAACAATTACAGGCAAAGTTCAACATGCCAACCACAACACATTTTTTCAGATACCTCCAAATCAGGAATTTCTTAAGGACACATATCCCCACAGTATGGCATGAAGCCAAATAGTCCTACATTAATAGCTTGATCCTTGTCAAACCCCATTCAAAAGGGTCGGTCTCTAGACTGTATGATGTGCTACAGGCCCACAGAGGTATCCACAGACACCATTAAAAGGGCTTGGAACAAGAACTTGGTTCAGAAATCTCAAATGAGGATTGGATAGAAGCTCTTCAGGAATATAAACCACAGTTCAGTGAATGCCAGACACAACCTGTTACAGTTAAGGTGATACACAGGTTACACTACTCAAAGTAAAACTGCATAAAATATTCCCGGACACCTCACCATGTGTGAGAGGTGCAAGCAGGAGGAGGGGACGTTGACCCACTTATCTGGACATGCCCTAAATTACATGCTACTGGGCTCTCATTTTTTGATTACTTATCTAAGGCCTTTGATAGAGTTCTAGCCCCAGACCCATTGATCGCTCTGTTTGGTACAGTTGATGGGAATAACCAGGAAGGGAAAGCTGTCTCTCTTTGTACTCTATTAGCCAAAAGGCTCATATTGCAATTTTGGAAATTGGAGACTGTACCTACCTTTGAAATGTGGTTACGGGATTTAGGGAATGTAATACATATGGAAAAGATTCGATACAACACCTCCAATAGAAGTCCAGTGTTTTACAAAATATGGCAGCCGATACTGGATAAATGGTCTAGTCCCGCTTCACAACTGGGCTGACGATCTGCTGCTACTCTGTGCTGTACTCCACTCAATATTTATTTTTGGCTTAACTACACTGCTTGTAATGACTATATGCTGTCTTCTTATACATGTACCACCTAATAGGATTTTGTTTTATTTTGTGTATGTGTGAGTTAACCTTTGTTTTGTCCTCTAAATTGGCCATCCCATTCAACAGTACAATGAATGTCATTGTTTGTATTGCGGTCTTTTTTACTTTATTTTTATTGGAAAATAATAAACATATTATAAAAATAAAAATAAACATTTAGTTAGCTAACGTTAGTTCTATCGATAGAATCAGGAATTAATATACAATAGGATTTCTTGTTCTATCACTGCATTGTTTTTGCATTCATRCAGCTAATAGTTAGCTAGCAGAAATTCCTTGGTTAAAGATAGGCTCAGCAATGACAAACATTACGTGGGGTAACTTTGAATCTGCTATTGCCATTGCCCACCTGGCTTTTCCCAATATCATGAGGCATGGGAAAGAGTAGAATGGACAGTAAAGTTAATGGACATTCACCTTTATACTTCCCCTGGACAAGCAAAGCCAACAATGTATATTCGACAGATCTTGAAGTATGATGTTAGGTTGTCTGTCGAATAAAATGGAAATTCAGATGTCAAAAAATAAAATAATAATAATAATTAATAATTAAAAAATATATATTATTATTATTTATTTTTTTAAATAATAAAAAAAAAAAAACATACTTATGAAAAAAAGGAATAAATAAAAATATTAAAATGATATTTTTTTTTTTAACGGCTCGAATTAAACCTGTCAGTTACGACCTGTCATGTTGTTGTATAGAGAGTTTACCAATGTCACGCCCTGACCATAGTTTGCTTTGTATGTTTTATGTTTTGTTTGGTCAGGGTGTGATCTGAGTGGGCATTCTATGTTGTATGTCTGGTTTGTCTATTTCTATGTGTTTGGCCTGATATGGTTCTCAATCAGAGACAGGTGTTTCGCGTTGTCTCTGATTGGGAACCATATTTAGGTAGCCTGTTTTGTATTGTGGGTTATTGTCTGTGTTAGTTGCTTGTGTCTGCACTGTTTTTATATAGCGTCACGTTCATTTTGTTGTTTTTGTTTAGATTGTCAAGTATTCTTCGTTTCATTAAATATAGAAGAATGTATTCAAATCACGCTGCGCCTTGGTCCTCCTCTCTTCCACATTACGACGAACGTGACAACCAACAAAGTAATTGACCTCTTAATCTCTTGTTGTTGCTGTCTGATTCCAGGTGAAGGGCCCAGTCAGTGAAGATAGGAGTGGTTCCCATGGCAATAGAGGAGTAGAGTAGTCATGCTCCTCTTCAGTTGACGACCAAAGTCAATCCCAACCAATTAACTTTCAGCCATGAACAGGGTAGCTATGGTGAGGCAATTATGCTAAACAGGTTAGTCTACCATAAGATGCATTTTGGAAACCGGGCCCAGATCTTCTGTCTTTTATTTGAAATGCTGACATGTAGAAAAAAGCATATGTAAAGGACGTCATTACTGCTTGCTTTGCGAGTACCACTTCCTCCCGATTCGGCCCATACCTGGAGCAAACTCGGGACCTCTGCCAAGTGACCGCTCTCCTGAAGCGTCCTAACAGTCGGCGGCACACGAAAAGCTAGCTATTCACTGGCACAAGTAGGGACACTTCAGGCTGAGGAGCAAGTTTCACACATCCCCATCTGCTACACATACAATTACCTGGTGATTTCCTTGTATTTCTACTTTGCGACCAACTCTGTCTGTCTGTCTGTCTGTGTGTCTGTGTGTGTGTGGCCTGATATTCCTGACATCACACAAATGAAATCAAAGTGTCAGCTTTCAGACAGGATCTCTTCCACTGGCTTCCTCTTCGGTCCCACACCAGGAGGACACAGGTGCAACCGTGCCATCCTCCCACCACACCGCACCTCAACCCACCAACATCCAGCAACCCTCCACTAACACCTGTTCAACACACACACACACACACGAGGCACAACTCAACAGGTGACTATCAGGATGACGACACATGTGATGTGACCATGTTCAGTGATGCAGCCACACCAATCAGAGAGTGATCCAGTGTGACTTGGACCCAGGCCCGACATGTAGAGAACATGTGAGTGGGCGTGTATGTTCTGAATCTTTACTAAAACATTAAAGGTTGCCTGTGAAAGAGCATTGCTTATTTTTCCATTTAAACTCTGGATTAAACCCATTTTCATTAACACTGATCTGCCATGAAGAATTTGATTAATTAATCCTTACATCTATCTGCATATTGATATGCACGGTAGCTCCTCTGAAATACATTTTCAATTTTATTCTGTGTATCACATTTGGGTGTCATTTAATCATTGAAATATTTCCATAGCTCTGTATGCATCATCCCCTTACATGTGCTGTGTGATCTCAGTTTAGTGAAACAGCATGAGATGTAGTATGTGAATGCATATCCTTTATCTACATACAGTTCCAAACTACATAAACTCAGCAAAAAAAGAAACAGTCCTATTTACATAAACTCAGCAAAAAAAGAAACAGCCCTTTTTCAGGACCCTGTCTTTCAAAGAGAATTCGTAAAAATCTAGATAACTTCACAGATCTTCATTGTAAAGGGTTCAAACACTGTTTCCCATGATTTTTCAATGAACCATCAACAATTAATGAACATGCACCTGTGGAACGGTCGTTAAGACACTAACAGCTAACAGACGGTAGGCAGTTAAGGTCACAGTTATGAAAACTTAGGACACTAAACTGGCCTTTCTACCGACTCTGAAAAACACCAAAAGAAAGATGCCCAGGGTCCCTGCTCATCTGCGCGAACATGCCTTAGGCATGCTGCAAGGAGACATGAGGACTGCAGATGTGGCCAGGGAAATAAATTGCAGTCGGTACTGTGAGAGGCCTAAGACAGCGCTACAGGGGGACAGGACGGATAGCTGATCGTCCTCGCAGTGGCAGACCACGTGTAACAACACTTGCACAGGATCGGTACATCCGAACATCACACCTGCGGGACAGGTACAGGATGGCGACAACAACTGCCCGGGTTACATCAGGAACGCACAACCCCTCCATCAGTGCTCAGACTGTCCGCTATAGGCTGAGAGAGGCTGGACTGAGGGCTTGTAGGCCTGTTGTAAGGCAGGTCCTCACCAGACATCACCGGCAACAACGTCGCCTATGGGCACAAACTCGTCGTCTCTGGACCAGACAGGACTGCCAAAAAGTGATCTTCACTGACGAGTCGCGGTTTTGTCTCACCASGGMTGATGGTCGGATTCGCGTTTATCGTRGAAGGAATGASRGTTACACCGAGGCCTGTACTCTGGAGTGAGATCGATTTGGAGGTGGAGGGTCCGTCATGGTCTGGGGCGGTGTGTCACAGCATCATCAGATTGAGCTTGTTGTCACTGCAGACAATCGCAACGCTGTGCGTTACAGGGAAGACATCCTCCTCCCTCATGTGGTACTCTTTCTTGAGGAGGAGATGCACTGCAGTACTTAATGCAGCTGGTGGCCACACCAGATACTGACTGTTACTTTTGATTTTGACCCCCCCTTTGTTCAGGGACACATTATTACATTTCTGTTAGTCACATGTCTGTGGAACTTGTTCAGTTTATGTCTCAGTTGTTGAATCTTCTTATGTTCATACAAATATTTACACATGTTAAGTTTACTGAAAATAAACGCAGTTGACAGTGAGAGGACGTTTCTTTTTTTGCTGAGTTTAGAAACGTTTCTAAATAGAGTCCAAAGGACTGAGCAAATCAATATCCCAAGGCCTACGTCCCAAATGGCACTCTATTCCCTATATAGTGCACTACTTTTGACCAGAGCCCATAGGCCCCTATGGATCCCATAGGCCCTGGTCAAAAGTAGTGCACTATATAGGGAATAGGGTGCCATTTGGGTTGTAACAAAACTGTTAATAACTGTGACCGACCCTGTGCTAAACGTTCACACTCAAACTAGTGCACTGATTGGATAGATCAGTTAATTGATGAGGAAATTAGTTGATTTCTTGACCACATTAGTCGATTTTTAGTGAGTACTAGGATGCACTGTTATATAGACACATCCTCAGTCCTGCCAGTGTGTGTGTGTGTGTGTGTGTGTGTGTGTGTGTGTGTGTGTGTGTGTGTGTGTGTGTGTGTGTTCATCCTTGGCTTTTTGTTATTAATTCTAGCATGACACTGATTGGCCACTTGGCTTTCCATGTCTTTATCTGTAGTTGATTACAGTAAGGGCATCCTGATCAATAAAATGAATGCATTTTCTATATCCTGTTTTTGAATGGTACAGTCCAGGTAGAACCAGTGTTATTTAGTAAGGTGAAACTATCAACAAATTAAAACAATAGAAACCCTGAGAATGAGGTCCGAGTGGAAGATGGTAAGTTAAAGAATCAACATGGATTTGAACATTTATTGTCAATTGATCTTGGAAACATCACAAAAGCCTTGGTGTTTATGATCTAATGATCATTTTCCCAGGTGAGACTGTTTGATTATCTATTATCCATAGTGCAATTATATCATTATCTGTGTGGAATGGAATACCGCATTAAACTAAGTGTGTTAGTTAACTGTTCGTCATCTTCTCCAGTTTGGTAAATTATTTGGTAGGCTGTTTGGTAGGTTGCTTACTGCATAGGGAGGTGGTTGGTTTGGTGGATGGTAGGCTGGCTGGTTTGGTGGATGGTCTTCCTCTTGATGATGATGCCTTCTGTTTGACTGCCATTTTCTCAGCCTTCATCTGAAACAGAAACTATGATTTTGGTATTCAGGTTTCCAGTCATTCATTTACATGTCATGTCACGTGCTCATTTGAGTACCACATTCACACATAAATATACACTACAAAGTATGTGGACACCTGCTCATCGAACATTGATTCCAAAATCATGGGCATTAATATGGAGTTGGTCCCCCCTTTGCTGCTATAACAGCCTCCACTCTTCTGGGAAGACTTTCCACTAGATGTTGGAACATTGCTGCGGAGACTTGCGTCCATTCAGCCACTAAAGCATTAGTGTGGTCGGGGACTGATGTTGGGCGATTAGGCCTGGCTCGCAGTCACCGTTCCAATTCATCCCAAAGGTGTTCGATGGGGTTGAGGTCAGGGCTCTGTGCAGGCCAGTCAAGTTCTTCCACAACGATCTCAACAAACCATTCTGTATGGACCTCGCTTTGTGCACAGGGGCATTGTCAAGCTGAAACAGGAAAGGGCCTTCCCCAAACTGTTGCCACAAAGTTGGAAGCACAGAATCGTCTAGAATGCCATTGTATGCTGTAGCATTAAGATTTCCCTTTACTGGAACTAAGGGGCCTAGCCCAAACTGAATAACAGCCCCTGACCATTATTCCTCCTCCACCAAACATTTGGCACTATGCATTGGAAAGGTAGTGTTCTCCTGGCATCTGCCAAATCCAGATTCGTCCGTCAGACTGCCAGACGGTGAAGCTTGATTCATCACTCCGGAGAAGGCGTTTCCACTTCTCCAAAGTCCAAAGGTTGCAAGCTTTACACTACTCCAGACGAAGCTTTGCATTGCACATGGTGATCTTAGGCTTGTGTGCTGCTGCTCGGCCATGGAAACCCATTTCATGAATCTCCCGACGAACAGTTCTTGTGCTGACTTTGCTTCCAGAAGAAGTTTGAAACTCTGTAGTGAGTGCTGTAACCGGGGACAGAAGATTTTTAGCGCTACGCGCTTCAGCACTTGGCGGCCCTGTTCCATGAGCTTGTGTGGCCTACCACTTTGTGGCTGAGTCGTTGGTGCTCCTAGACGTTTCCACTTCACAATAACAGTGCCTATAGTTGCCCGGGGCAGCTCTATCAGGGCAGACATTTGACCTACCGACCTGTGACAGTGCCACGTTGAAAGTCACTGAACTTTTCAGTAACGCCATTCTACTGCCAATGTTTGTCTACGGAGATTGCATGGCTATGTGCTCGATTTTATACACCTGTCAGCAACGGGTGTGGCTGAAATAGCCGAATCCACTAATTTGAAGGGGTGTCCACATACTTTTGTATATACTGTCTAGTGTATTTTATTATAAGACCTTGATTAATTCAACATCATAAGATATCCATTGCACAAAAAAGGGGTGTCTGCAGTAAATATATTGTCAATGAATTGTTATCTTATTTGCTGCACTGGTTGCTCTACATTAAACTACATACAGTGCCTTCAGAAAGTATTCATACCCCTTGACTTATTCCACATTGTGTTACAGCCTGAATGTATAGAAGAAGAAAAAATATATATATTCTCACCCATCTACACACAACACCGCATAATCACAAAGTGAAAACATGTTTATACATTTTAGCAAATGTATTGAAAATGAAAATGAAATACAGAAATATCTCATTTACATAATTATTCACACCCCTGAGTCAATACTTTGTAGAAGCACCTTTGGTGGCGATTACAGCTATGAGTTGTCTTGGGTATGTATCAGCATTGCACATCTGGATTTGGGAATTTTCTCTCATTCTTCCATGCAGATTATGTCAAGCTCTTTTAAGTTAGATGGGGAGCGGTGGTGAACAGCAATCTTCAAGTTTTTCAATGGTATTCATGTCTGGGCTTTGGCTGGGCCACTCAGTGATTTTCACATTCTTGTTCTGAAGCCATTCGTGTTGCTTTGGCTGTATGCTTGGGGTCATTGTCCTGTTGGAACATATATCTTTGCACCAGTCTAAGGTTGTTTGCACTCTGAAGCAGGTTCTCATTAAGGATTTGCTTGTATTTGGCACCATTCATTGTTCCCTCTATCCTTACCAGTCTCCCAGTCCCTGCCGCTGAAAAGCATCCCCATAGCATGATGCTGCCACCAACATGCTTCACGGTTGGGATGGTGTTAGACGGGTGATGAGCTGTGCCTGGTTCTCTCCAGACATAGCACTTTGCATTCAGGCCAAATAGTTACATTTTTGTCTTATCAGACTACATAATATTTTCCTTGTGCTCTGTCTTTCACGTGCCTTTTTACAAACTCCTGTCGTGCGGTCATGTGCCTCTTTACTTAGGAGTGGCTTCCATCTGGCCACTCTCCCATAAAGCCCAGATTGGTGAAGTGCTGTAGAGACCGTTGTCCTTCTGGCAGGTTCTTCCATCTCAGCTAAGGAACTCTGTAGGAACTCTGACGGACAGAGCTAGGCAGAGTCTGGGTAGTTCCATATTTTTTTCAATTTCCTATTGATGGAGACTACTGTGCTCTTGGAAACTTTCAACACTCTAGAAATTGTTTTATACACTTCCCCAGATATATGCCTCATAACAATTCTATCTTGGCGATTTTCAGACAGTTCCATGGACTTCATGGTATAGTTTCTGCTCTAACATGCACTTCTTCTATAGTTTATTGGCATTTACACAATTTAATGTGCATCCCACCACCTACTATGCAGGATGGAAACAGGATTCCCACCCAAAAAATGAAATATCAAAAAATAAATAGATATATTGTGGCATACAGCAGGTCAGCCACCGGGGGAGACTCATCGAGGCCTGGTGACAGACGGAGTATACATCACGAGGCGATGGCTCCATCTGCTGGATGTGCCAGGTCTCGACGGGATCTCCGGACAGGAATAATTGGGGCTGATTGGGGATTGGTGAGTAATCAATGGCTGATTGCTCACCAGCTGTACAAGTCCCATAAAGCTGCCAGAAGGGCAGCACACAGGGGAGAGACTGGGGGAGGAAAGGACTCCCATATAGTTGGGGACGGTACCAGAGGTAACACGAGGGTGTTCAGTTTTGATCCCCCACGGGATACAGCAAGACCCGGAGCCCAGAAGACGGGATCCTGGAGAGGGTCTCATGGGGGAGACCTATTATTTTCTTTTAGACTATTATTTTAATAAACACCTTTGAAACTGAGCTAATCCTACTCTGTCCGTGTCTGATCTGTGTAAACGTTTTGACCAAACCCCCTGGTCTGCCACAATATTTATAGTATATATACAGTTGAAGTCGGAAGGTTAAAACATTTTTTTACAAGTGAAACAATTAAATACAATGTATGTTATTAAGTGGGATGTATAAATGTGCAATGAAGGCAAATGACAAGTACAAATGGCAAGTGTAAATGTGCAGTGAAGGCAAATTGAAAGTGCAAGGAGGCATGCAACTGAAATGCAGGAATAGCAGCAATGAGGTTACCGAGATAGACATGTACAGTTGAAGTCGGACGTTTACATACACCTTAGCCAAATACATTTAAATTCAGTTTTTCACAATTCCTGACATTTAATCTGAGTAGAAATACCCTGTTTTAGGTCAGTTAGGATCACCTCTTTATTTTAAGAATGTGAAATGTCAGAATAATAGAGAGAATTATTTATTTCAGCTTTTATTTCTTTCATCACATTCCCAGTGGGTCAGAAGTTTACATACGCTCAATTAGTATTTGGTAGCATCTCCTTTAAATTGTTTAACTTCGGTCAAATGTTTCGGATAGCCTTCCACAAGCTTGTAGATACTTTTGTACCGGTATCCTTCAGCATCTTCACAAGGTCCTTTGCTGTTGTTCTGGGATTGATTTGCACTTTTCGCACCAAAGTACGTTCATCTCTAGGAGATGGAATGCATCTCCTCCTGAGTGGTATGACAGCTGCGTGGTCCCATGGTGTTTATACTTGCGTACTATTGTTTGTACAGATGAATGTGGTAACTTCAGGCGTTTGGAAATTTCTCCCAAGGATGAATCAGACTTGTTGAGGTCTACAATTTTATTTATTTTTTCTGAGGTCTTGGCTGATTTCTTTTGATTTTCCCATGATGTCAAGCAAAGAGGCACTGAGTTTGAAGGTAGGCTGTGAAATACATCCACAGGTACACCTCCAATTGACTCTAAAGCCATGACATAAACAGCTTGGAAAATTCCTGAAAATTAAAAGGCACAGTCAACTTAGTGTAGGTAAACTTCTGACCCACTGGAATTGTGATGCAGTTAATTATAAGTGAAATAATCTGGTCTGTAAACAATTGTTGGAAAAATGTCTTGTGTCATGCACAAAGTAGATTGTGCATGACACAAAGTCCTAAGCAACTTGCCAAACTATAGTTTGTTAACAAGAAATTTGTGGAGTGGTTAAAAACTAGTTTTAATGACTCCAACCTAAGTGGATGTAAACTTTCGACTTCAACTGTGTTTATATATATCAAACAATTTCTGTTAAAAATAAATAAAACAGATCTGATCCCTACACAGGCTCAAGGGGAACCTGCAAGGCTTCTGAGTCCAAAAACCATTTCTGCTGCAGCCACAATATAGTCTAGTTTCTTTGAGACTTGTGCTGTACAGTTTATAACTGTGGCAATGAACACAACAAAATCCACCTTTTTAACACACAGGGTATCTTTTGTCTGGCAGCAAACATTTACTACGGTCTGTGGTGTATCCACTACCATCTCTTCATTGGCATCACTTGTTTCCTCAATTCTTTTGATCGCCTCCCCATAGGAGATTCAATTGACCGCTCTTACTTTTGCCAGCTCAATTTCCTTCACCTTTACTGGCCACTCCAGGAACTCAGGATCATGATCCCCACCACAATTGCAACACCGTCGTCCTTCTGCACACTGTTCTTCAGTATACTCTGTCTGTCTGTACACACTTGAAACATGGCCAAATCCTTTACAGTTCTTACACTGCAGTGGTTTGGGGATGAAAGCTCTTACCACGTATCTTACATAACCAAGCTTCACATGTGTAAGTAATTGCTCTTTATCAAAAAAATTCACCCAGCGGGTCAGACGCCGGGCACCAACCACACCAGGAATTCTCTTCAGGTATTCAACCTGAACATCCGTCGTCACCATGAGATGACACCTTTGACGGGTGCTCTTCTCCGAAGTTCGAAACACAAAACTTCTGTTGTCCGGATTCTATTGAGGCTCACTCCAATCTTCAGTCAGCTCGTCAGAAATACAATGAATCAAAATAAGATCACTTCTGGTCACTCTGACAGACTCCACTTTTCCAAGCACATACTTTACCATTTTCAACACCTCCATCCTTACTCAACAACCGCATCCCAAAAAGAAGCGATTCATTACCATTTACACACGTATCCTCCACGCCAATTGTAGACAATTTCCTTTTTTGTTCCAGTTTTCAATATTACTGTTGTCCATTCAGAATATTCGTCTTCACCACATTTACTCGACACGCTGCTTAATTCGAACTCATCAACCACTTCCGCCATCTTCCTTTCCCAAGGTCATTCCGTAGCTCCTCCTTCACATGCACTGCCAACTGTGGGACCTTATATAGACAGGTGTGTATCTTTCTAAATCATGTCCAAACAATTGAATTGGCCACAGGTGGACTCCTGTGGCCTACAAGTTGGAATGACATCTCAACGATGATCAAAGGAAATTGGATGCACCTGAGCTCAATTTGGAGTCTCATAGCAAAGGGGTGTATGACAGCAAAGGGGCTGATTGATTCTCTGATGGACACTAATAAAATACCCATCATATCTGGCCATGTGCCCTCTCTGAATCAGGGCATTGAACACTTTAGCAGGATGCTTTCTCTTCACAACTGGCTACATGATAATTGCAGGGTGTAACTTTTGTTGATAATTTCGAATACCTTTTGGGAACAAAACACATTTTATAAGGAGGATGGGATCTACCTGAATAATTGGGCTTCCCGGATCCTTTCACAGCACTATATGG
This sequence comes from Salvelinus sp. IW2-2015, assembly GCF_002910315.2. Taxonomy (NCBI): domain Eukaryota; kingdom Metazoa; phylum Chordata; class Actinopteri; order Salmoniformes; family Salmonidae; genus Salvelinus; species Salvelinus sp. IW2-2015. The sequence goes on from NC_036870.1 coordinate 25,121,556, forward strand.
CTGCTTTGAGACAATGACTTATCAATGACCCAAGCCCAGCTCAATTAATCCCTACCATTATGTTGCGGAGTTGTAATAATGCTTCAGCAAATATACATTACCAGGGGCGTTGGTAGACACAATGTAAGTAACCTAATTGATGTCCCTCTAACTGCCCTGAATACCTCTGCTGATTCTACAGCTATTGTTTGCAGTAATCATGTGCCTATGAACCAGAGTTATTAGAGCGTTGGGCCAGTAACCGAAAGGTTGCTGGATCAAATCCCCAAGCTGACAAGGTAAAAATATGTCGTTCTGCCCCTGAGCAAGGCAGTTAACCCACTGTTCCCCGGGCGCCGAAGATGTGGATGTCGATTAAGGCAGCCCCCGGCACCTCTCTGACTCAGAGGGGTTGGGTTAAATGCGGAAGACACATTTCAGTTGAAGGCATTCAGTTGTACAACTGACTAGGTATCCCCCTTTCCATACTGTTAGCACTGAGGCGGTGTTCCCTAGTAGGAAGTCCACTGTGTGCAGCTTACCCTGCACTAACACAAATAACATGAGCATGTCTAATGGCGGCGAGTGTACAACGCGAGGATCTGTGTCTTTCCAGATTTTGCGAATTAGCAGTAATCTACTTAATAGTTCTTAGTTTATTCACTCAATACAGCATGACGTACACTCTATATAGCTGACAAGAACTCCTGGATATTGGAACACAATGCACAAAGAGAGTCTTTGACAATTTACAACTTCCACTGGAGATCGCGAAGATGCCCCGGGAGACTGAAACATCGGCGAGAAGAAGTGCCCGGAGGCGGCGTCGAGATCGTAAACAAAGGCGAGGGAAGCGGGGTGGCCTCTGGGCTAGGAAAAAGCTAACCCCATATCGGCTTTCACTCCCTAGTCTTTTCCTCGCTAACATCCGGTCATTGGCGAACAAAATGGACGAAATACGACTAAGAATCATCTCACAAAACGGGATTATGGATTGCAGCGTCATGATTTTCACAGAAATGTGGCTAAACAACAGCATATCTGATAACGCTATGGGGCTAGAGGGGCGCGGGGTCTTCAGGGCTGATCGTACGGCAGAGGACTCTGGTAAGACCAGAGGAGGTGGTCTGTGCATTTATGGAAACAAAGCATGGTGTACAGACAGTAACATAACCGGGAGTCACTGCTCAACCAATCTGGAGTACCTGATGATTAGGTGCAGGCCTTTCTACTTGCCTCGGGAGCTTACATCCATTGTTGTTACTGCAGCCTATATACCTCCGGATGCTAATGCTAAACTAGCAATGAAGGAACTGCAGGTTGCTATTAGCAAACTGCACATCCTGATGGTGCTTTTATTGTTGCAGGGGATTTTAACCACTCAAATCTGAAAACTGTTTTTACCAAATTCCACCAAAATGTTTCCTGCCCCACTAGAGGACACAATACACTAGACCACGTGTATACAAACATTTCGGTGGCTTACAAAGCCATTCCCCTCCCCCACGTGGGACAGTCTGCTCACCTTTCACTGTTCTTACTCCCCAAGTACTTACCCCTCATTAAACGCATGAAACCATCAGTGAGGACAGTGTAAGTGTGGCCAGGGGGGTCAGACTCATTACTACAGCACCAGTTTCAACACACAGATTGCCGCCCTTGACTTCCATACGGACATTGAAACATATGCTTCTTCCGTTCTGGATTACATCAACATCTGCATCAACAATGTCACCACCCATAAACTAATAAAGACCTTCCCCAACCAGAAGCCTTGGATGAACAGAGAAGTCCGACTACTGCTAAAAGCACTGCGATGCGGAAGCCTACAGCTCATCCAGAGCCACCTGAAAAAGGGCATTAAGATGGTTAAACATGACCACAAACTGTGGATTGAGGAGCACTTGAACAACAACTCCAACCCTCGACACATGTGGCAGGGCATCCAAGCCATCACAGACTACCGGTCAAAAAACCCTACCCCCACACCCTACTCTCCATCGCCAACGAGTTAAACAGGTTCTATGCTCGCGTCAAAAGGGACAACAAAGATCCAGCCATCAAAGCTGAGCTCCCCCCAGACGACCTCCCCCTCAGACTATCCATCGCAGATGTGTTGTCTGCACTGAGCAGGGTGAATGCATGCAAGGCTGCTGGTCCTGATGGCATCCCCGGTCGTGTGCTCAGAGCATGTGCTGGGCAGCTGGCCGAGGTCTTCAATGACATTTTCAACCTGTCACTGGCCCAGGCGGTTATCCCCACGTGCTTTAAGACCACAACCATTGTGCCAGTGCCGAAGCAGTCGACCACATCAAGCCTGAATGACTTCCGACCTGTTGCACTCACCCCCACGATCATGAAGTGCTTTGAAAGTATGGTTTTGGCCTTGAGTCCTGCCTCCCTCCAACACTGTATCCCCACCAGTTTGACTACCGACCGAACATGTCTACAGAGGATGCCATCTCCACAGCTTTACACTGTCCTGACCCACCTGTACAAAACCAACACCTATGTGAGAATGCTGTTCATAGACTTTAGCTCAGCATTCAATACAGTCATTCCCTCTAGGCTGGTCACCAAACTCCATTATCTAGGGATCAGCCCCTCTCTCTGTAACTGGACTTTGGACTTCCTAGAGGGAGTCAGCCTAGAGGGAGGAGGTCAAGCACCTGGCTGCATGGTGCACTGACAACAACCTGGCCCTCAATGCAAAGAAAACCAAGGAGCTCATTGTGGATTATAGGAAGCTAAAAGCTGCAGCCACGCCCCAGTTCTCATTGATAGCACTGAGGTGGAGCGTGTGTCCAGCTTCAAATTCCTGGGTGTCTACATGACCGAGGACCTCTCCTGAACCCTCAACACCTCAACCCTCAACCCAGCAGCGCCTGTACTTTTTGAGGAGACTGAAGAAGGCCCGCCTGTCTCCCAAGATCCTGGTGAACTTTTACCGCTGTACGGTCGAGAGCTATCTGAATAACTGCTCCACAGTGTGGTTTGGTGGATACTCCGTGGCCGACCGGAATGCCCTGCAACGGGTGGTGAAAACAGCCTAGTACATCACTGGTGCCCAGCTCCCTGCCATCGTAGACCTCCAGCGCATGCTGTGTCTGTGTAGGGAGAGCGGCATCACCAGGGACCCTTCACATCCATGCTACAAAATGTTTTACCTCCTACCATCAGGCAGGCGGTACAGGTATCTACGTTCCCGCACTAGCAGGCTCAAGAACAGTTTCTTTCCAGCTACTATAACCCTGCTGAACTCTGTGACACGGCACAAGCCATATCCACCAGCCCATCGCTTAGTACTGCCTCTCAGGGACCTTGTTTCACTACTCTTTGCACTCTTCACAGTACTACTGAACTCTGACATTGCTTTGCAAAGTCTGATTAAGGACATTCAATTGTACATGTACAGTTGAACTCGGAAGTTTACATACACTTAGGTTGGAGTCATTAAAACTAGTTTTTCAACCACTCCACACATTTCTTGTTAACAAACTATAGTTTTGGCAAGTCGGTTAGGACATCTACTTCTACTCATTGTTCCAACAATTCTTTACAGACAGATTATTTCACTTATAATTCACTGTATCACAATTCCAGTGGGTCAGAAGTTTACATACACTAAGTTGACTGTGCCTTTAAACAGCTTGGAAAATTCCAGAAAATGATGTCATGGCTTTAGAAGCTTCTGATAGGCTAATTGACATAATTTGAGTCAATTGGAAGTGTACCTGTGGATGTATTTCAAGGCCTACCTTCAAACTCAGTGCCTCTTTGCTTGACATCATGGGAAAAAAAAAATTTAGAACTCCACAAGTCTGGTTCATCCTTGGGAGCAATTTCCAAACGCCTGAAGGTACCACGTTCATCTGTACAAACAACAGTACGCAAGTATAAACACCATGGGACCACGCAGCCATCATACGGCTCAGGAATGAGACGCGTTCTGTCTCTTAAAGATGAGCGTACTTTGGTGCGAGAAGAGCAAATCAATCCCAGATAACAGCAAAGGACCTTGACATCCATGCTACAAAATGTTTTACCTCCTACCATCAGGCAGGCGGTACAGGTATCTACGTTCCCGCACTAGCAGGCTCAAGAACAGTTTCTTTCCAGCTACTATAACCCTGCTGAACTCTGTGACACGGCACAAGCCATATCCACCAGCCCAATAGATGCACTATTGTAAAGTGGCTGTTCCACTGGATGTCATAAGGTGAATGCACCAATTTGTAAGTCGCTCTGGATAAGAGCGTCTGCTAAATGACTTAAATGTAAATGTAAATGTTGTGAAGATGCTGGAGGAAACAGGTACAAAAGTATCTATCCACAGTAAAACAAGTTCTATATCGACATAACCTGAAAGGCCCCTCAGCAAGGAAGAAGCCACTGCTCCAAAACCGCCATAAAAAAGCCAGACTACGGTTTGCAACTGCACATGGAGACAAAGATCGTACTTTTTGGAGAAAAGTCCTCTGGTCTGATGAAACAAAAATAGAACTGTTTGGCCATAATGACCATAGTTATGTTTTGAGGGAAAAGGGGGACGCTTGCAAGCTGAAGAACACCATCTCAACCATGAAGCACGGGGGTGGCAGCATCATAATCTAATCTTCTGCTAAGCTTCCCAGTAAAGCAATGAAAACAATCAAGTATCCGAGAAAAAAATTGCCCACATTAACATATGTAGCTTAATAAATACGTTTCATGAAATCAATAATTTGCTAGTAACAGATGACAATCATATTCTGACTAATCTCTCAAACTCACTTAGATAATACTTTTTATGATACAGTGATAACAATACATGGTTATAACATCTACAGAAAATACAGAAATGCCAATGTTGGAGGTGTTGCTGTTTATATTTAGAACCACATTCCTGTAAAGCTTAGAGAGTTGAATACTGTTGAAGTAATGTGGCTACAGCTTTATCTGCCTCACCTAAAGCCCATTTTTGTGGGAAACTGCTATAGACCACCAAGTGCTAACAGTCACTATCTGGATAACGTGTGAAATCCTTGATAATGTATGTGATATCAACAGAGAGCTATATTTTCTGGGTGATTTAAATATTGACCTGCTTTCATCAAGCTGCCCACTCAAGAAAAAGCTTCAAACTGTAACCAGTGGCTGCAACCTGGTTCAGGTTATCAGTCAACCTACCAGGGTAGTTACAAACAGCACAGGAATGAAATTATCAACATGTATTAATCACATCTTTACTAATGCAGCAGAAATTACCTTTAAAGCAGTATCCAAATCCATCGGATGTAGTGATCACAATATAGTAGCCATATATATGAAAACCACAGTTCCAAAGGCTGGGCCTATATAGTGTATAAGAGGTCATACAATATGTTTTGTAGTGATTCCTATGTTGTTGATGTAAAGCAACCAGACACTGCACGTGACACATTTATGAAAGTGCTTATTCCAGTTACTAATAAGCATGCACCCATTAAAAAAATTACTGTAAAAACTTAAATCCTCATGGATGATGAGGAATTGAAAAATGGTATGGTTGAGAGGGATGAGGCAAAAAGAATTGCAAATAAGTCTGGCTGCACAATTTTTGAAAATGTACTGCAAATTGAGAAATCAGGTGACTGAGTAAAAAGTAGTACAAACTATACTATGAAACAAAGATAAATTATATAAATAATAATAATAATAATATAGTAAAAAGCTTTGGGGCACTTTAAATGACATTTTAGGGAAAAAGACAAACTCAGCCTCATCATTCATTGAATCAGATGGCTCATTCATCACAAAACCCACTGATATTGCCAATTACTTTAATGTTTTTTCATTGACAAGATTAGCAAATTTAAGCATGACATGCCAGCAACAAAACGCTGACACTACACATCCAAGAATAGTAAAGCCTCCTTTACTGGCTCAAATAGCAGACCAATCAATCAACCTGTTACCTGCCCTTAGTAAACTTTCAGAAAAAATGTTATATTGCTATTTTACTGTAAACAAATTGACAACAGACTTTCAGGACACTTATAGGGAAGGACGTTCAAAAAGCACGGCACTTACACAAATGACTGATGATTGGCTGAGAGAAATTGATGATAGAAAGATTGTGGGTGTCACGTTCCTGACCTGTTTTCTGTTGTTTTGTATGTGTGTGATGGTCAGGGCGTGAGTTTTGGGTGGGCAGTCTATGTTTGCTGTTTCTATGTTGGTTTTGGGTTGCCTGGTATGGCTCTTAATTAGAGGCAGGTGTTTTGCGTTTTCCTCTAATTGAGAGTCATATTAAGGTAGGTTGTTCTCACTGTTTGTTTGTGGGTGATTGTCTCCTGTGTCAGTGTCTGTATGTTACGCCACACGGGACTGTTCCGTTTTTTTGTTAGTTCGTTAGTTTTATGTAGTCTGTTTTCCTGGTACATGCGTTCTTCACGTTGTATGTAAGTTCGTGTCCAGGTCTGTCTACATTCGTTTATTTGTTTTGTAATTATTCAAGTGTTTGTCGTGTTTTTCCGTTTTGTCTATTAAATCAATATGTATTCACAACCCGCTGCATTTTGGTCAAATCCCTGCTACTCCTCTTCGGATGAGGAGAAGGAGGAAGCCCGTTACAGTGGGAGCTGTTTTGTTAGACTTCAGTGAGGCTTTTGACATTATCGATCAGTCTGCTGCTGGATATTGTGGATAAAACTATATTGTGGATAAAGAGTTACCTGTCTAACAGAACACAAAGGGTGTTCTTTAATGTAAGCCTCTCCAACATAATCCAGGTAGAATCAGGAATTCCTTAAGGCAGCTGTCTAGGCCCCTTACTTGAAAAAAATATTTACTAATGACATGCCACTGGCTTTAAGTAAATTGAGCATGTTGAGCATGTTAAGCATTAAAACAATTTAGCATGAAATTGAGAATGTTGAGGTGACTAAACTGCTTGGAGTAACCCTGGATTGTAAACTGTCATGGTCAAAACATGTTGATACAATAGTAGCTAAGATGGGTAGAAGTCTGCCCATAATAAAGCACTGCTCTGCCTTCTTAACAACACTATCAACAAAGCAGGTTCTACAGGCCCTAGGTTTGTTGCACCTGGACTACTGTTCAGTCGTGTGATCAGGTGCCATGAAAAGGGACCTCTGAAAATGACAATTGGCTCAGAACAGTGCAGCACGGCAGGCCCTTATATGTACATGGAGCTCTAACATTAATAATATGCATGTAAATCTCCCATTGCTCAAAGTAGAGGAGAGATTGAATTCATCACTACTTGTTTTTGTAAGATGTGTTGATGTAACAGTTTTGCTTCCGTCCCTCTACTCGCCCCTACCTGGGCTCGAACCAGGGACCCTCGGCACACATCAACAACTGCCTCCCACGAAGCATCGTTACCCATCGCTCCACAAAATCCAAGGGGAACAACTACTTCAAGGTCTCAGAGCGAGTGACGTCACCAATTGAAACGCTGTTAGTGCAGACCCCGCTAACTAGCTAGCCATTTCACATTGGTTACATTGACATGCTAAATGCACGGAGGTGTCTGTTTAAACTACTAGCACACAGCTCGGACACCCATATATACACCACAACACATGCCACCAGAGGTCTCTTCACAATCCCCAAGTCAAGAACAGACTATGGGAGGCACACAGTACTACATAGAGTCATGACTACATGGAATTATATTCCACATCAGGTAACTGATGCAAGCAGCAGCATCAGATTTTAAAAAACTGATACAAATACACCTTATGTTACAGTGGGGACTGTGAAGAGACACACACACACACACACAGGTACAGACACGCTTATACATACACATGATAAGACACGAGCACTACATACACGTACACATTGGCGGACTGACCGTCGGGAGTACCGGGACATTTCCGGTGGCCTGAGGTAACTCACTCCTGCCGTGAATAGTCAACTTGACCAGCGATAATATAGCAAGCAGGAATGAGTTGACTGAGAATCTCAGACCCTCAGTCTCTTGCTGCAGTGTCCCCTCTCGCACCAAAAATGACACCAGGTCTCTCCGCGACGCACATAGCAACTGTCTACCTGCTTCTCTACCGAAAACATTTTAGGCAAGTCGCACGGCGAAATGGACAGTCAGAAAAGGAAAGGTGGAGAGAGGGAGAGAATAAAAAAGAGAAAGGCCCTTGCCACAGACGCAGCTAAATGCTGCAAAATAAGCGACACTAGCTAAAACACACACACGACACCCAGCATGGCTAGCTAAGTAGCCTAGCTAATAATAGTGACACAACGGCCGGCAGGCTAAACAGTTTGCACGTTTTACATCTTCGTGGAGGAATTATATTGTAACGACCATAGGTTTATAAGCGCGGAAATCGACTCTGCCGCACGAGCATGCTTTTGCGGCACAGTCGATAACGAGCTGGACTTCGGGCTAGAAGGTCAAGGGTTCGAGACCTGCTCCCTGCCTGTTTCATTACACTGGTGTCAAACGTGGGATAGGACCTTGCATCCACGACATTGCGTGTGCTTGGCCGGTGAGCGCGTTCCTGTAAGACGTAGAGTCGCAAGCTAGCGCGAGGACGCGCTCTTTGAAAGGAGGGAGTAGTGTAACAACCCTGGGTTTATAAGCGCGGAAATCGACTCTGCCGCACGAGCATGCGGCACAGTCGATAACGCACTGGACTTCGGGCTAGAAGGTCAAGGGTTCGAGACCTGCTCCCTGCCTGTTTCATTACAATATCATAGTAATGACTGCAGCATAGCGATCATAATATGACATTGAAGGCAATATGTTTCAACTAGTAAATACTGTAAACCTAGACTATGGACTTGCCAGCATTCTGTCATGACTCATGCCACAAACTAGGGAAAGTGCACATACACTGTACAGTGAAACAGGCTACAGTAACGTAACCATAATACATCCATGGACGTAACACAGTAAGTAGCCTGTGTGACACAGCACAGGAAATGGCAAAGTTCATTAGCGCCCTTAGTACCAACATTACAAGTTACTACAATAATATACAGCTCTGAGAAAAATTAAGAGGCCACTCCAAATTAAGAGACCACTCTTAATTTTTCCCAGAGCTGTATTAATGTAGCCTACTGATACACTAATGATAGTGAGTATGATAATAGAGTATTTTCTTTGTAAAGGTGGAGAAGGAAGCAGCAGCAGCACTAGAGCTTCTGGTGCTCATTCAGAACTGAAGATGGTGGTCAGTTCAGAGTCAGACTCAGAGCAGGAACAACTTAAGAGCACAAACCTAAACGTACATGTAGGCTATGATTTTAGATTAATATGTGCTTTATTTATGAGATTATTAGTAGAACTGTAATCGGGGGCATACAATCAATGACTGCACAAGTAATACAAATTTAAGTTTAGGTTATTTACAAAGTTAAACTCATTCTGCAGAGCAACCAGATGTGTGGAGAGAGAAAGGTTTAGAGCCCAGTACAGGGAAAATAGAAAGGGACAGCGAAAGCACTGAAAATCCATTTGATTATTTTGCCCGTCCTCAGTCCAAGGATTGACTTATTTTTTCAGTACCACCCAAAACAAACCCCTCAAAGAGTCATTCCCAATGTATTCCACTCCAAAGATGGCACAAACAGAAAATGGACTGATATACAATGAAGTAACTCACTCCTTGTTCTGCTCAGTATGTCTTGCATTCGCAAAACCTTCAGCCAGTGATAGTGCATTTGTCAAAGGAGGCATGCAGGCCTGGAAACATGCCCATCAGAGAGTACAGGAAGATGAGAGAAGTAAGACCAATAGAGAAAGTGCAGAAGCCTTTTTCCTCAGAGCAAGCAAAGCTCAGTACAGACATCTGTACCCTTCTGAGTGATAAGCAAATGTCAGTTCAACTAGACCAGGTCAGAAAGAGGGGGCAGGTCATGGAACGTGTGATTGATGTAGTTAAAGTTATTGGTAAATGTGGGCTTAGCTACAGAGAACACAGACACGAAGCTGCATATAACTTGGAAAACATGGCTGTCAATCATGGCAAGTTTCTTGAGCTTATATTGTTGCTAATCAAATATGATGTCTGCCTACAAGAGCATGTTAGTGGAGCATTGAGAAGAGCAAGAAGCAGATGGGAAGTAAAGGAAGAGGGTCCTTGGTAACTATGACGTCCAAAACAACAGCAAATAAAGTAATTGAAGTCATCAGAATGTTGATTCAGCAGACAATTGCTGTTGAAGTGAAAAAGGTAGGGATGTTCTCAATACAAATGGACACAACACAGGATTTAACATCAAAGACCAGTGTGCAGTAGTTCTGCGATATGTCACTGATGTTGTCCACCAGAGACTCATTGAGGTCATTGACTGTGAGTCATCGACTAGATAGTACTTTGTGGACCTTGTGAAACAGACTCTTGAGAAGATGGACATAGATATCAAACAGTGTGTTTGTTGGTAATGCAAAAGACGGAGCAGCTAATATGCAGGGACAATACAGGGGCTTCTCTGCATATCTCACAAGAGAGTCTCCTAACCAAGTACACATATGGTGTTACTCACATGTCCTCAACCTTGTGCTAACTGACACCACTGGGATTGTTGTGGCAAGTGAATCCCTTTTCTCACTACTGAATGACATTGCAGTGTTCGTTCGAGATGCAAGTGCATGAAGCTATGGGAGGAAACCAGTGAGGACAGGAAACACAGACGGCTTGATGTAATTGGTGAAACACGCTGGCGGGCCAAAGACGAGGCCTTGAGGAAAGTATTTGGAAGCTTTGCAAAGCCTGACCGTGCACTTTACATCATCATCACTATGGAAAGAATTGAAAAGGATGTGACCATAAAATCTACCATCCGAAGTAAGGCCCAAGGGTACAAGGATGCTCTCCTAAAGTATGAAACCATACTTACAGCTGAGGTTTTTCTCAGGATTTTTGAGAAGACGTCCCCTCGCTCTAAATACTTGCAAACAAGTGGCATGGATATCGTAACAGCACAGCACTTGGTGACGGGAATGGAGGATAACCTGAGAAAGTGTGCCCGAGACTTTGAGGGTGTGAAGAGGGCAGCAGACAACTTTGTTGAGTGGGCCAATGGCATTCTGGAGGAGCAGCAGGACTGTGATAACGAAGCTCAGACTGCTCTCCCAGAGAAGACAACAACAAAAAAAGAAGAGAAAATCAGGTGCGTTGGCAGAAGATGAGCCCATTGCTAATGCAGACATGGATTACAAAATCAAGATCCACAATGTGGTACTGGACACTGTTGTTGAAAGTATTCACTGCCGTTATGCCGCAAATGCAATGCTGTGTGCAGATGTCTCCTACATGAAACCAAAGCATTTCCCTGAGATCAGAGAAAAGGGCCTTCCAAAGACAGCTATGAAGGAGCTCAGCAAATGCTTACTGGAATTTGATTGAGTCACTGTTGAGGCATTGCAGGCTGAACTGACCAGCCTTGCACAACAGTGGGAAAGACTGAAACAGTCAGCATTGGAGGAGTACAACACAACGGCCAACGCCGCCAGTGATGAATCAGGGGAAGCTTTTGAGGATCCTGATGAAAGTGTGGGTGTTGGTGATCAGAAGTTGTTCCACATGTAAAAACTGCCCGATATGCTGCTATCTTCTCCTGTCTCAGTACAATCTGCTCACGGATGCGTATCACATCATTGGTTTGGGCTACAAGTCCCTCCTCACCCTATCCATCACTCAAGTGGCTTGTGAGAGGACCTTCTCCACCCTGAAATTGGTGAAGAACTGCCTAAGAACCTCCCTCACTCAAGAGAACCTTGAAGCGTTCCTTTTGAATGCAACAGAGAAGGAGATTCTTATGGGACTTGACAAAGATTACATCATTGACAAGATGGCAGAGAGCAGTGAGTTATTTCGCCACCTACTGGTTTACTAGTGGTAATTACTTACAGGTTACTCTGAAGTAACTATGCTATGACTCTTCCTTAACAGGCTGACAAGGGTGAAAGAAAATGTGCTGTGAATTAAAGCTGTTGTACAGAGGCAGATTTTTGGGACTTTTGTATTATACTTACAGTTATGTAGCCAATTTTCATTTTCATTGACTCAGTGTATAGATGTGTTTTATTTTTGTGCTGTTTGCTTTATGGACACCAGTGAGGGAACATTAATCTCAAAATTAATTGAGTGCTTTTTAGGAGTGCTTTTTAGACTTTTGTATTATACTTACTTACATTGTTGTAGCTTATGTTCAAGTTCAGTGGATGTGTGAAGTTTTTTGATACGTTTGATATGCTTGATGCTTGAATATAAAGATAATAATTTGAACATTTGAGCTAACTGTATATCTCATTCTCTTTTTAAAAAGTGTAGGCTAATTGTTTTGTGTGTCTAGCCTTGTACATTTGTATGTGCTATGATTGGTGTATTTCTAGTGAGTTTTTGAGGGTGCACCCATAGCCATAGCATACCTTGAAAACTCTGTGTTCAGATAGGCTACTTGTTGGTCAGACCCAAATGTTTGTATTTTGTAATGTGGATAACTTTCTTCCCAGATGAACGTAGTGGCCAAATGTATAACTCGTTTGGTACCCGTTACATCAACAAATAGGGTTAGCCTACAAAATTAGCGGTCTGGTGGTTTGCGTGAACAGGGTGGCCTGGGATGGAGTCAAATTCCCAGCCTGAATTATTGTTTCAGTCCGCCCCTGCACGTACACATGGATTTTGTATTGTAGATATGTGGTAGTAGAGTAGTGGCCTGAGGGAACATACTTAATGTGTTGTGAAAAGTGTTATGAAATGTAATGTCATGTAATATTTTTAATTGGATATAACTGTCTTAATGTTGCTGGACCCCATGAAGAGTAGCTGCTGCCTTGGCAGCAACTAAATGGGGATCTCTAATAAATACAAAATACTTCTGTATTTCTGTATTTCATTTTCAATAAATTTGCAACAGTTTCTAAAAACATGTTTTCACTTTGTCATTACGTGGCTATTGTTTGTAGATGGGTCAGAATTTTTTATTTTATTTAATCCATTTTGAATTCAAGCTGTAACACAACGAAATGTGGAATAAGTCAAGATGTATGAATACTTTCTGAAGGCACAGTATGTGTCGATCTGCTTCCTTGATCTCACTTGTTTTTCATCTGTACAATTCTGTTTCTACCGCTCTTTGCTGGCCTCCAGTGTTTCATTAGAGAACTGTCCTCCTCACCCTCTCCTGGTAGCGTCTCTCCAAGTACGCCATGTCTTCTTCCTCTCTGGTGCTGATGTCAGACAGAGCCCTGGTCACGGACGTCACTGAACTCTCCTCTACATTTCAGAGGGAAACTATTAAATTAACGCAATACATCTATTATGAGACAAATATCATCTCTGTTTAGGATTTCTATATGAGCCATAGCAGGGTTTCCCTAACTCGGTCCTGCCCCCCTCCCCCAGGTTTTTTCCCTAGCACTACACAGCTGATTAAAATAGCCAACTCATAATCAAGCTTAGATTATTTGAATCAGCTGTGTAGTACTAGGGCAAAAACCTGGGGGGGGGGGGGCAGGACCGAGTTTGGGAAATGCTGACCTACAGGATAAATTGCATCCTCAGTTACACTCAGATTAGGCATTTCATAGTCTCTTCTGGCCACCCTTCCAAAGATTGTATGTGACAAGCATGTGCTTCCCAGGCTAGACATTTCAAAGCACAGTCATAATTATGTCCCCCAAAGCCTCCTATAGCTTGGTTGGGTTCTGACCTGTAGGTCCTGAGGCTGCTGCTGGTCCTGAGGCTGCTGCTGGTCCTGAGGCTTTCTCAAACACATGCTCCTGGAAAGCTCTTGGTTGTTGAGACGACAGAACAGACAGGTGAGGGGCACCTACGCAGGCACACGCATGCACAAGGTCACGGGTAACAATTAGATATCTCATATCTAAGGCTGAAATTAGACTCATTAGAATGACTGGGATGCCTTTGCTGTAATTCATCTTGTGGCTGTCTCTTGTCAGTGAGTCTGTGATGAGTCTGTGATGCAGCCTGGAGGTCTCACCTGCCCCGCTATCGTCCAGTCTCAGGTACCCGTCAGCCAGGGAGCTGAACCCTGTCAGACCCCCCATGGCTGCGTATGGAACGTCTCTGCCCACCGGACGACCGCGGGCCTCCCGTTCTGCCTTCGTCTCCACCCGCGTCTGGTGGGCGGAGCTAGGCTGGCCACACCCACAGCTGTAGGGGCTCCGGAACCCAGAGCAGGATGAGCCTGAGGACAGAGAGAGAAGAGGAGAGGTAGGTCAATGTGGCCTCAACCACACCCTATACAACACTGACACTACTTTCAACACAACAAATTGGAAGTCAGGGAGTATAGAAGGAGTATTATAACAATGCCTCAGTGCTTCAGCGAGGGGACAACTGAGACTCACATTTCCCACAGAGGTGTTCTGAGGTCTCACTGTGGTCGTAGGCAGAGTGTTTGCACCTGCAGCGTACAGGCTGCGACCCATTCAGGTGCACGTACTGAAAGGCCAAACACCGACACCCTTGAACCCGGCATGGTAGTGCTATCGGGCGCTCCGAAGGAACCTCCTCAAAGTCTGTCTGATGCTGTTTGTACCTGGAGGGATTCAACCCAAGACAAGTGTAGAGATTAAGAAGGATAGCTGGAGTGATGCTTGAATCAGTGACCATGCAGTTCCTGGGAAACCATGCTTCCTCCTCAGCCATAAAGGTTCAGACCACTTTGCAGAGGTCATAGTGCACTTCCATTTTGGGGGCACACAATTAATGAACTAATCACAGTGTTGTATTAGCGATGGAGGGTGTTGCTAAAGCGTACCTGTGTGTGCAGAAGCAAGGTGTCTCTGGGCCGATGAGTTTACAGTCTATTCCCCCTGGCACTCCAAAGCTCACATACAGCCTGTTGTGTAGTCTCTGGGGAAACACTGTTCTCTTGTACTCTTCATATTCCTCTGGGGAGAATAGTCTGCCGCCATCGTCTTCACCCACGATCCTGACACACAACAACAGCACAGGGGTATGATCAGAAGTATATATTTTTTTATAGATTTTCTTTTGCAATTTAGTACAAAACAAGAACACACAAAAAAAATAACAACACAAAAACACAGCTGCCAGACATATGAAATTAAGTATTGCTTAAGCAAGACATGGGACAAGAATAGAGCAACAGTGACAGTTACAACAAATCTTTTCCAAGTTAACGGTGTTCATGATTAGTAGTTCTGATCATAGAGTAGCCTGATTCTGCAAATTATTAATTTCCCATTTCCTCCTCAAATATAACACTGATACACAAGTAGTATGGTGAACTAGACATTCACGCTCCAAAGCTTATACTTTCAACTTCATTACAGTTCCACCTATGTAGTCCCATTAGATTGATCTGCTGAGAAAGGAAAGGAAGGCTAGTGTAAAATAAACTGACTCCAAAAAAATGCCATTGGCGACATTCTACATACAAGGGATGTGTGCACTTTCTAAATTGTCTGAAGGCAAACATAACAAAGCAAATAGGCCTATAAAGTCAGTCAGGTGACAGAGGAAAATTTCAGCAGTGCTCCAGACTGAATATAATCCTAGAATACATTTTCATTGGCAAGCAAGACAAACCTCCTGTACTCCAGAAAGTCGTCCACTGCCTTAGATGCAGTCTTGTCAAGACATATTCTCTCCATCGCTCAAGTTTTGAGATACTGTTTTAGCTAGATGATGTTGTAAAATCCTTCAGCTCTTCGACTGAAGTCCTGTGCTCGTATCCGGTTGAGCACCAAGCGTCCACGTTGCTAAGCGATCTGCACCATTCTCCCCCTTTCCTTTCTCTCTCCCTTGCTTTAGGCTGGTGGGCGGGAACCATGTCCTTGGTTTATTCTTTCAGTGGGTCATATGCCATCCATCCATTCCTTTCCAAAATTATTACAATCAGCAAAGAAAAATTATGTTTGTAAGTTATTGTTTTTTTTTCAATATTGCCACGAGGATGAATTCGCAAACTGGACCTCCACGCTCACATGTTTATTTATGCCAGATAGGAAGAGGCGAAACGTGAGCGATAACTGCATGGAGGTCCAGTTTGCATGGAGATCAATTTGTCAATGAGATTGTCGAATTTGGTTAACAAAACATGTAATGGCTTATTTAATACGTGTGGCGTAGTTGATCGAATATAAGTTTCGTGATGATTAGGTTGTTACGAGTGTACTGATATAGGTAGCATACCTCGACATCCCGGTAACTGAGAAAAAAACACTATATAAGCAGTTGTGCCTGGTCGTCACTAGTTTCCACAAACACAAATCATAATCCCCACCTATTGTTACAATTTATTTTCTTAAAATGTGATCTTAAACCTAACCTCAAACACAATGCTAACGTTATGCATGACCCTAACCTTATAAGACCACAAAACTCATTTTTGTTTTCGTGAAATTTAACGAGTCATTTTTCTACTTTGTGGCTGTGGTAACTAGTGGGAACCGTCGTGGTCCTGCGTATCTGCCCTCTCATTGGCTAGAATGGTCCCACCTGATCTTGCCTCCTCCCAACTGTCTTACATTATGTTCATTGTTAGAGCGGCCGCTATAGTATCTGGTCAATTTCATCAAAGATTATAAACTGTCTCTCCGCCCAAGGGAGTCGTTGTTCACAAAGCGGCACGGCGGCCTGTCTAGCACCCGCCTATCCTTTCTTTGGATTGGTGGTAACTTCTGTATTGTAAATATTCGATGAGGGTTGTTGACGTTAACCGCCTGTAATCATTGGAGAGAGATGCTGGCCTCATGACATGAATATGCATAGCCAACTCAAGACTAACTCCAAAATAAAGTGTTTTTTTCCCCTAAAAGTTGCCCGGGATGTCACGTGTCCTTCATATATCAGTAACTCGTAACAACTTAAGCCTTGTGAAACTTCTATTCGATCATATAAATCTCACGTAGCAAATGTTTTTTTCGTTGACCAAATTCGACACTCACTGACCTCCATACAAAAACGAATTTCTTCTTCGAGATTGTCCACCCGTTTGTCCTCTGTTTATCCCCTAACTCCTTGCTTCATGTGCAAAACAACGAAAACCCGCCACCTACTGGAGGGATACAGATTTTCTGCCGAGTTGGTCCTCTCTCTTCCTTTTACTCTCTGATATTCTGTGTTTATGCGCAATAAATTTCTCTTCAAACCATACATAAAAAAAGCGGTGACGCAGTACACACAAGACCGCTATTCGTCGCTCAGGAAACGGACTGTGCTCGAGACCGATTGCATTATGAACAAATCTTTCGCCTAGGCATGCGAACAATTATGCATTGCTACTTAATTTAAGAACAGGCCATTTATTTCAGTTGTAATGCTTAATATTATTTAGTTATTAGATTCCGTGTTAGCAGTGAGCTAGCTAGCTATCAAGCATCTTCTGACAGTGACATTTATGTCTCTGCCTTGTGCTGTGTTCTCCGTCTTGGAATGGGATCGCAGACTGATGTTCCGAACAGCTTAGTGATTCAAACGAACAAATCCAGGTAATATAACGTTAGTTTACTTTTAGAAGGGTTTGATAAAAGTCAATGAAGTACTGTTCGAGGTGTGAGACAACTTTGTGGATGTCTGACTGGCCAAGTTATCATGTTCAATAAGCTATAAAGACTAGCTAGCATTTCTACATCATGCACGCTATCAACAAGCTAGGCTAGCAGTTAGCTAGCAAACTCAGCACTGCAAGAGCCTATAGTCAGCCAGTTTTCTAGAAATCTACCTAACAGTTTCGCAACATGTCTCTGCTACCATCAAGCTTAAATGTGTGTTTAAGAAACTATTAAAGTATTACTTATTTGCTAACTAAGCTAGTTATGTCTTCTTGGCTAGCTTACTTCGTTTTTTCCACTAACTGTTCTGTCATGCACTAGCTAGCTAACTTTTCCTTCCACAAACCTGAGCCAAACCTTGCTGCGTTGCCTAGTTGTTGATTGAGGTGATGACACTACCCTTTTTTATTTTTGTACTTATGTATTCTATATTGTTTTCTTGTGGTGCTTTTTTTTATACTAACCCTCGGGCTTCCAACCATACCTGCACACCATTGTATGTATTTGTTTGATCTGTATTGTTGTTTATCACTTATTTTCTTTTTTGCAAATACATTTAAACCTAAACCCCCAGATGGCAGCTGTGTAGGTCAATGTTTAACTGATGGATTTGTTGCCCCAACTTGTGCTGTGTATAACAATGCTTGACAGATGATTGGGTGAAGTGGACAGCATATCTTATCACATCATTCCCGGCACACGCCCTTTTTGTTTGAACACTAACATACGTAGAACAGGAAGTCATTGTCCGAAGTTGATAGTGTACTTTTGTAAAGAACAATGATACACTGAATAAGCACAAAAGTCCGGTGGACAGTGGTCCTTTCCATTGTCATCTCAGCCCTGTGCAAGTAGGATAGCCTAGGTGTTTGTTTCTGCATTCACTTCTTCAGTAGACCTTTTCATGATGACACAATTAGGCCTAGATGTCAAACACCAAGTTTCTGCTTTTATGCAGCAAACTACATCCTCCCACGAAAGCAGTAAGAGATAGATGAGAGCCTTTGCACTCTTATCTAATGTCGTCAAGAATGGCCATGCATTCGAATAGCCATGTCATAGATTCACAAAATGCTAGTTAGTCTCCAAGCATTCTGTGCTTCTAGGCCTATGACATGGCTATTCCAATGCATATCTGCTCTCAATAGGGTATGCCACTCCCACACTCATGAGATCTCAGAGAAAGAATTAAAGCATTGACAGAGCTGCTGTGAAAAACGAAATATGGTCATTTGATTTCTGTTTTTTTACCTGCTTGTATTACAGTCTTGATTAAAAAATGAAGGTAGCCTATATATTGTTGTCTGTATTAGAACATGGTCTGTGAAATCCTTGGGACGTCCCTACTTCCCCATTGAAGTTGAAATGATGGTTTAGGGTAGGGATGTCCTAAGGATCCTGGATAGCACTGACTACTCCTGAGTGGCGCAGAGGTCTAAGGCACTGCATCTCAGAGCAAGAGCCGTCACTACAGTCCCTGGTTCAAATCCAGGCTGGATCACATCCAGCGCACAATTGGCCCAGTGTCGTCCGGGTTTGGCTGGGGTAGGCTGTCATTGTAAATAAGAACAAATTCTTAACTGACTTGCCTAGTTAAATAAAGGTTAAATTAAATGTTTTTTTAATATATTATTTTATAAATAGAAAATAGGCCTACTACTGGGATAGGCAATTTGGCCCTGTTTATAATCCATAGGCCAAATCCATGCCAGGGATTTATGCAATGCAGAGAAACATAGGATATTTGCTAAATATAATGTATATAGCCGCTTTCATGAATTCCTAATCTGCACAGCAGAGCATAATTTCAGTTCTACTCCATGCTTTTCTTTCTAAACAGCCTTCTGAATGATGCAATACTGCACATTGTAGATAGAAATGCCATGAATAGAGCTGACATGATTCATCTTCACTCATGATTTTTACATTTGAGAGAAATGTCAGTTCTACACAATGCTTTTCTATCTGAAGACAGAAGTATGTTCTACAACATTGTTGTGCCTGTCTGACCCCAGCCCAAGTTCCTGATTAATTGTGTCTGTGTCATGGATTCCCCACAGAGTGAAATATGACATGGATGACTCGCTTCTCTGTGTCTGTCTCTCTCCTTCAGATCCTCCTTCTCTGAGTGACGCAGCTATGTATATGTTTGGGCCCCATGGTTGACTGCCAGGTGTGTGTAGTGTTTTTATTCCCCGTACTCCTCCATAGCCAACCCCAGCCCCATATCCCCCAGCCCCATATCCCCCAGTCCTAACCCCAGCCCGCTTCACCCTGTGTCAGAGTATTTTGCTTGAACTAGCCCGTGTCTAAGTCCTAGCCCCAGCTCCAAACCCATGCCCCTTTGCCCCTAGATCCTTCTCCTTCCTTTCCTCACACCAGCCCCCTCCCCATTCAAATCACCCACTTCCAGACCTAGCACCAGCCCCACTCCCAACCCTGTTCCCCCAGCCCCACACTCTATCCGCCAGCCCAACTCTCTATCCCCTACCCCTCTCTCCTGGCCCACCACCATCTATCTCCAGACCACGTCCAGCCTCCGTACCATGCTGGGGAGAAACATGTCCCAGAAGCTGAGTGGGCTGCTGATAATCTTGGGGCTGGCGTGGGGGCTCATGTTGCTGCGCTACACCGTGCAGCAGCCGCGCCACAAGAGCAGTGGCGAGTTACGCCAACAGATCCTGGAGCTGAGCCGGCGATATGTCAAGGTGCTCAACGAGGAGAACCAGAACACACTGGGAGGACCGCAGGGCCCCTCCATGGCCGGTTATGGTAAGGGCTGTTTTAGAGAAACCCTGAAGCTACACTTTTCTCTGGTTATGGCTCTGGAAATGAAAGGAACCGCTAATTTACTACTTGAACAAAAATTGATTGTTTTATTTTTTCTCGCTCTCTCTCTCACACACACACACAGCTGATCTGAAGAGGACCATAGCAGTGTTGCTGGACGACATCCTGACGCGCCTGGTCAAGCTGGAGGGGAAGATGGAGCTGGTCGCCAACACTTCAGCCACTAACTCCTCCCATCCTGCAGCAGGCTCCCTGGCCTCAGCTCCAGTTGCCTTACACAAGCAGGACACGCCAGGCAACCACCGCCTGGAAACGCCTCGCCTCCCTCCACACACACCCAACAGACCTCGCCCAGGGGTATAGTAGTGTGGGTAGTGATTGAGGCCCTGTTCAAGTAAAAAGTGCATCTTTTCTTCTTTAGGTAGTCACTGATCTATTAAGGATGGTCAGGTGGTAACTTTCCTTTCACTTATCCATTAATTTACAGATCAGTGATTAGTTCATGGGAGGAAGAAAAGAGTGAGGATGTATTCTAGATCATTTAAAACTAACCTAACCCTGAGAAAGGACTGACTGCCTGTACCTTTCCAATAACTACTTGGCTGATTGACATTTTTTTACATAGACATTTGAGCATCTTTTTTAATACTATCAGTCATGGACTCTTAGGCATACGTTTTAGATTCCCTAATTGTTTTTTCATGAAAGGGTCTACAAACTGCGGATGTGTCTAAGGATGTCTGTGGGCAGCAACAAAGCATCAACAACAGTAGAGGAAATGAACAAATGTCTGTACTCTGTGGAGTCTTCAAGAAAGCTGATGATGAATATGAATGGCACAGCCACCCCGATATTTTATCCCTTGGACAGACCGACTATGAATTTTCTGTACTGCTTCTTTAAATCTCATCCATATCAGAAGTTGCTGAACTAAACAATGCACTCATGGTAGTTTTGGAAATGATGTAGTTGAGTTTGCAGAAGCTCCTGGTGCTTAATATGTAGATTTGAAGAGTCCCTTTTTAGGTTTTTTATATATATATGATATAAAAATCTATTTAGCTGTTGTACAGTAGACTTTCTTTTTTAAAGGATAAAAGTGATAATCCAAAGATTTTTATTTGCACTCTCCTTGAAGGCTTCAAAAATGTATTTTTACTTTGATTTTAGATGGTGTATAACAAGTTGAATGTAACTGTCAATAAGCAGATGATTACCAAGTGGTTACAATTGATCAATTCCAACTCCATCTCTATCCTCTTTGTCAGTACTCGGACTGTTAGTCCTTGTTGATTCCCCTTGCAGATACGAGTGGTTAGGGCCAGGACTTTTTCCTGACTGACCAGTAAAAACTCCTATCCCAATCAATGTACAACCTGTTTTTTGTCTCAGTTTAGCCCTCTGATGAAGTTGCTTGTCTATTTCTTACACATATCAGTCTGAGCTCACATTACACAGCGATTGTTGGGGGCTGTCCTAAAAATAGTGGGCTAACCCAATGTTTATACTTTTAACTTATGGGACTGCCTGTCTATGGTACACCCTTACCCCCTTTACTACAAACCATTAGCTGCATCCTGATTCTCCGCCCTTACAGAAATGTGCACTTAAACACGATCTTTCAAATCAAAGTTTATTTGTCACATGCGCCGAATACAACAGGTATTGATAGACCTTACTGTGAAATGCTTACTATCAAGCCCTTAACCAACAATGCTGATTTATCTTTTTAAGTAAGAAAATATTTAAACAAAATAAAGTAACACAACAACAATAAAGAGGCTATATACAGGGGGTACCGAGTGGATGTGCGGGGGTACAGGTTAGTCGAGGTAAAATGTACATGTAGGTAGGGGTAAAGTGACTATGCATAGATAATAAACAGTGAGTAGCAGCAGCATAAAAAAGGGGGTCAATGCAAATAGTCCGGTTAGCCATTTGATGGACTGTTTAGCAGTCTAATGGCTTGGGGTTAGAAGCTGTTAAGGAGCCTTATGGACTGCGACTTGGTGCTCCTGTACTGCTTGCCGTAGGTAGCAGAGAGAACAGTCTATGACTAGGGTGGCTGGAGTCTGACAATTTTTAGGGCCTTCCTCTGACACCGCCTGGTATAGAGGTCCTGGATGGCAGGAAGCTTGGCCCCAGTGATGTACTGGGCCATACGCAATACACTCTGTAGCACCTTATGGTCGGACGCCGAGCAGTTGCCATACCAAGTGGTGATGCAACCGGTCAGGATGTTCTCGATGGTGCAGCTGTAGAACCTTTTGAGGATCTGAGGACCCATGCCAAATCTTTTCAGTCTCCTGAGGGGGAATAGACATTGTCGTGCCCTCTTCACGACTGTCTTGGTGTGTTTGGACCATGATAGTTTCTTAGTGATGTGGACGCCAAGGAACTTGAAGCTCGCAACCCGCTCCATTACAACCCCGTTGATGTGAATGGGGGCGTTCTCGGCGCCCATTTTCCTGTGGTCCACGATCAGCTCTTTTGTCTTGCTCACGGTGAGGAAGAGGTTGTCCTAGCACCAGACTGCCAGGTCTCTGACCTCCTCCCTGTAGGCTGTCTCATCATTGGTGATCAGGCATACCACCGTTGTGTCGTCCATCAAACTTAATGATGATGTTGGAGTCGTGCGTGTCAACGCAGTAGTGGGTGAATACGGAGTACAGGAGGGGACTAAGCACACACCCCTGAGGGGCCCCCGTGTTGAGGATCAGCGTGGCAGATGTGTTGTTGCCTACCCGTACCAGCATGCATTCAAAAGCATTTGATTGGTTTAAGCATTGGCTGGAGGGTGTTTCCACCATTGTTAAACCTAGAATCCTTAATTGAAACAACAAGCCGTCTCTGCTCCTGTTTTGGTAACAGCGCTGAAGGATGGGCCTGGCGAAATGTAACAACTCTCAAATTCATAGACCGAGGTATGGATGCAAGGACTGACCATCCATGATATCAAAAGTATAGTCCGAACCATGTTTTGAGGCTATACATGTTTGTTTACATGTACATTGTTTTCAAACATTGGAGTAAAACAAGCTAATATTATGGGTTCTGATAGGGTACGACAGTTGACCTAAACTCATGCGTAATTTATAAGTTATATTATTCAAGAATCAATGGCTATATATCATTAATTTATAAGTCCCGAAATGGATGTAGCAACTAAGGATTCAAGATTTAAATTGTTAAGTGTTAAGGCTCATGTCCTCACCCATAACCTCTGGCCACGGCCCTCCCTTGCCACTCACATCAAGTTTCTCAACTCTGCTCACTCGCACCCTTGAATATTTAAGCAGCAGTTTCTCCCTCCAGTCTTGCTTATTCCTGTTGGTGAATGCATGGGGCGGCCAATTTATGTTATCCTTTCCATGTTGTGTGTGACTGACTTCCATTATTGTGAGTACTTTCCATTGTGTATAAATGTTAGTTTTAAGATCCTTTTTAGTTGATTTTAAAGTTAGTTTGCTGCATCCAAATGACTGGCAATTTCCTGTCAGTCCAGCATGTGAGATGCATTTCAGTTATTTAGCCCAGTCATGCTTGTATGTTAACATGTTTGTACAGTGCCTTCAGAAAGTATTCAGACCCCTTGACTTTTCCACATTTTGTTACATTACAGCCTTATTCTAAAATATATATATATTTTAAAATCCTTAGCAATCTACACACATACAAAATAGATACCTTATTTACATACAGTGGCTTCCGAAAGTATTCACCCCCCTTAGGAAAAATGCCAATCATTTGATTTACACAACCTGCCTACCACTTTGAAGATGCAAAATATTTTTTATTGTGAAACAAACAAGAAATAAGACACACAAAAAATAACTTGAGTGTGCATAGCTTTTCACCCCCCCAAAGTAAATACTTTGTAGAGCCACCTTTTGCAGCAATTCCAGCTGCAAGTCTCTTGGGGTAAGTCTCGACAAGCTTGGCACATCTTGCCACTGGGAATTTTCCCATTCTTCAAGGCAAAACTGCTCCAACTCCTTCAAATTGGATGGGTTCCACTGGTGTACAGCAATCTTTAAGTCATACCACAGAGTCTCAATTGGATTGAGGTCTGGGCTTTGACTAGGCCATTCCAAGACATTTAAATGTGTCCTCTTAAACCACTCAAGTGTTGCTTTAGCAGTATGCTTAGGGTCATTGTCCTGCTGGAAGGTGAACCTCTGTCCCGGTCTCAAATCTCTTTAAGATTGAAACAAGTTTCCCTCAAGAATTTCCCTGTATTTAGCGGCATCTATCATTCCTTCAATTCTGACCAGTTTCCTAGTCCCTGCCGATGAAAAACATACCCACAGCATGCTTCACTGTGAGGATGGTGTTCTTGGGGCGATGAGAGGTGTTGGGTTTGCGCCAGACATAGCATATTCCTTGATGGCCAAAAAGCTACATTTTAGTCTTATCTAACCAGAGTATCTTCTTCCATATGTTTAGGGAATCTCCCACATGCCTTTTGGCGAACACAAACGTGTTTGCTTATTTTTTTCTTAAGCAATGGCTTTTTTCTGGCCACTCTTCCGTAAAGCTCTGTGGAGTGTACTGCTTAAAGTGGTCCTATGGACAGATACTCCAATCTCCGCTGTGGAGCTTTGCAGCTCCTTCATTGTTATCTTTGGTCTCTTTGTTGCCTCTGATTAATGCCTTCTTTGCCTGGTCTGTGAGTTTTGGTGGACGGCCCTCTCTTGGAAGGTTTGTTGTGTTGCCATATTCTTTCAATTTTTTAATAATGTAATGGGACAACTTTGTCCCTGACCTGTTTGGAGAGCTTCTTGGTCTTCATGGTGCTGCTTGGTGGTGCCCCTTGCTCAGTGGTGTTGCAGACTCAGGGGCCTTTCAGAACAGGTGTGTATATATACTGAGATCATGTGACACTTAGATTGCACACAGGTGGACTTTATTTAACTAATTATGTGACTTCTGAAGGTAAGTGGTTGCACCAGATCTTATTTAGGGGCTTCATAGCAAAGGGGGTGAATACATACAGTGGGGAGAACAAGTATTTGATACACTGCTGATTTTGCAGGTTTTCCTACTTACAAAGCATGTAGAGGTCTGTAATTTTTATCATAGGTACACTTCAACTGTCTCCTTCTCTGAGCGGTATGACAGCTGCGTGGTCCCATGGTGTTTATACTTGCTACTATTGTTTGTACAGATGAATGTGGTACCTTCAGGCATTTGGAAATTGTCCCAAGGATGAACCAGACTTGTGGAGGTCTACAACATTTTTTGTGAGGTCTTGGCTGATTTTCTTTTAATTTTCCCATGATGTCAAGCAAAGAGGCACTGAGTTTGAAGGTAGCCTTGAAATACATCCACAGGTAAACCTCCAATGATGTCAATGACTCAAATTATGTCAATTATCTTATCAGAAGCTTCTAAGCCATGACATAGTTTTCTGGAATTTTCAAAGCTGTTTTAAAGGCACAGTCAACTTAGTGTATGTACACTTCAGACCCACTGGAATTGTGATACAGTGAATGATAAGTGAAATAATCTGTCTGTAAACAATTGTTAAAAAAATTACTTGTGTCATGCACACAAGTAGATTTCCTAACCGACTTGCCAAAACTGTAGTTTGTTAACAAGAAATGTGTGGAGTGGTTGAAAAAACAAGTTTTAATGACTCCAACCTAAGTGTATGTAAACTTCCGACTTCAACTGTATATTGCACTGGTCACCCCAAAGCCACACTTCCTTTGGCCGCCTTCCGTCCAGTTCTTTGCTGCCAATGACTGGAACGAATTGCAAAAATCTCTGCAAGTTGGAGTCTTATATCTCCCTCTCATACTTTAAGCCATCAGCTGTCAGAGCAGCTTACCGAATACTGTACCTTACACAGCCAATCTGTAATAGCACATCAACTACCTCATCCCATATTATTATTTACCCTCTTGCACCCCAGTATCTCTACTTGCACATCATCATCTGCACATCTATACTCCAGTGTTAATGCTAAATTGTAATTATTTCACCTCAATGGCCTATTTATTGCTTGACCTCCCTAATTTTCTACATTTTGCACACCACACTGAACATAGATTGTGTCTATTGTGTTTATTGACTGTATGTTTGTTTGTGTAACTCTGTTTGTTTTTGTCGCACTTCTTTGCTTTATCTTAGCCAGGTCGCAGTTGTAAATGAGAACTTGTTATCATCTGGCTTAGGTTACAGTCTTAATCAAAATTGACGAGGGGGAAAAAATTATTTAATCAATCTACACACAATAATCCACAACGACAAAGCAAAAATAGTTTTAACAAAATTTTTGCTAATTTATGAATTTTCTATTTTTGAAATATCACATTTACATAAGTATTCAGACCTTTTACTCCGTACTTTGTGAAGCACGTTTGGCAGTGATTACAGCCTCAAGTCTTCTTGGTATGACGCTACAAGCTTGCACAACTATTTGGGAGTTTCTCTGCAGATCCTCTCAAGCTCTGCCAGGTTGGATGGGGAGCGTTGCTGCACAGCTATTTTCAGGTCTTTCCAGAGATGTTCGATCGGGTTCAAGTATGGGCTCTGACTGAGCCACTCAAAGACATTCAGAGACTTGTCCCAAAGCCCACACCTGCGTTGTCTTGGCTGTGTGCTTTAGGGTCACTGTCCTGTTGGAAGGTGAACCGCCGCCCCAGTCTGAGGTCCTGAGCGCTCTGGAGCAGATTTTCATCAAGGATCCCGCTGCTCCGTTCATCTTTGCCTCGATCCTAACTAGTCTCCCAGTTCCCTGCCCACTGAAAAAACATCCCCACAGCATTTGATGCTGCCACCACCATGCTTCACCATAGGGATGGTGCCAGGTTTCCCTCAGACATTGATGCTTGGCATTCAGGCCAAAGAGTTCAATCTTGGTTTCATCTGAACAGAGAATCTTGTTTCTTAGGTGCCTTTCGGGCAAAACTGCAAGCGGGCTGTGAGTTTGAAGAGTGGCTTCCGTCTGGCCACACTACCATAAAGGCCTGATTGGTGGGAGTGCTGCAGAGATGGGGTGCCTTCTGGAAGTTCCCCTATCTCCACAGAGGAGCTCTAGTGCTCTGTCAGAGTGACCATCAGGTTCTTGGTCACCTCCCTGACCAAGACCCTTCTCCCAATTGCTCAGTTTGAGTTCTGTGGTTTCCAAATTTCTTCCATTTAAGAAAGATGGAGGCCACTGTGTTATTGGGACGTTCAATGTTGCAGAAAGTTTGTGTACCCTTCCCAGATCTGTGCCTCGACACAATCCTGTCTCAGAGCTCTAACACCAATTCCTTCGACTCATGACTTGTTTTTTTGCTCTCTCATGCACGGTCAACTGTGTACCTTTATATAGACAGGTTTGTGCCTTTCCAAATCATGCAATCAATTGAAATTTACCACAGGTGAACTCCCAATCAAGTTGTAGAAACATCTCAAGGATGGTCAATGGACACAGGATGCACCGGAGCTCAATTTTGAGTCTCATAGCAAAAGGTCGAATACTTATCGTGCCTTACAAAAGTATTCACTCCCTTGGCATTTGTCCTTTTCGTTGCATTACAACCTGTAATTTAAATATATTTTTATTTGGATTTCATGTAATGGACATACACAAAATAGTCAAATTGGTGAAGTGAAAAAAAATAACTTGTTACAAAATTATTATTTTTTTAAGCGGAAAAGTGGTGCGTGCATACAGTGGGAGAACAAGTATTTGATACACGTCCGATTTTGCAGGTTTTCCTACTTACAAAGCATGTAGAGTCTGTAATTTTTTATCATAGGTACACTTCAACTTGAGAGACGGAATCTAAAACAAAAATCCAGAAAAATCACATTGTATGATTTTAAGTAATTAATTTGCATTTTATTGCATGACATAAGTATTTGATACATCAGAAAAGCAGAACTTAATATTTGTACAGAAACCTTTGTTTGCAATTACAGAGATCATACGTTTCCTGTAGTTCTTGACCAGGTTTGCACACACTGCAGCAGGGATTTTGGCGCCCACTCCTCCATACAGACCTTCTCCAGATCCTTCAGGTTTCGGGGCTGTCGTTGGGCAATACAGACCTTCAGCTCCCTCCAAAGATTTTCTATTGGGTTCAGGTCTGGAGAGATGGCTAGGCCACTCCAGGACCTTGAGATGCTTCTTACGGAGCCACTCAGTTGCCCTGGCTGTGTGTTTCGGGTCGTTGTCATGCTGGAAGAACCCAGCCACGACCCATCTTCAATGCTCTTACTGAGGGAAGGAGGTTGTTTGCCAAGATCTCGCGATACATGGCCCCATCCATCTCCCCTCAATACGTGTGCAGTCTGTCCTGTCCCCTTTGCAGAAAAGCATCCCCAAAGAATGATGTTTCCACCTCCATGCTTCACGGTTGGGATGGTGTCTCTTGGGTTGTACTCATCCTTCTTCTTCCTCCAAACACGGCAAGTGGAGTTTAGACCAAAAAGCTCTATTTTTGTCTCATCAGACCACATGACCTTCTCCCATTCCTCCTCTGGATTATCCAGATGGTCATTGGCAAACTTCAGACGGGCCTGGACATGCGCTGGCTTGAGCAGGGGACCTTGCGTGCGCTGCAGGATTTTAATCCATGATGGCGTAGTGTGTTATTAATAGTTTTCTTTGAGACTGTTGGTCTCAGCTCTCTTCAGGTCATTGACCAGGTCCTGCCGTGTAGTTCTGGGCTGATCCCTCACCTTCCTCATGATCATTGATGCCCCACGAGGTAGATCTTGCATGGAGCCCCAGACGAGGGTGATTGACCGTCATCTTGAACTTCTTCCATTTTCTAATAATTGGCGCCAACAGTTGTTGCCTTCTCACCAAGCTGCTTGCCTATTTCCTGTAGCCCATCCCAGCCTCGTGCAGGTCTACAATTTTAGCCCTGATGTCCTTACACAGCTCTCTGGTCTTGGCCATTGTGGAGAGGTTGGAGTCTGTTTGATTGATGTGTGTGACAGGTGTCTTTTATACAGGTAACGAGTTCAAACAGGTGCAGTTAATACAGGTAATGAGTGGAGAACAGGAGGGCTTCTTAAAGAAAAACTAACAGGTCTGTGAGAGCCGGAATTCTTACTGGTTGGTAGGTGATCAAATACTTATGTCATGCAATAAAATGCAAATTAATTACTTAAAAATCATACAATGTGATTTCTGGATTTTTTGTTTTAGATTCCGTCTCTCA